>NC_142051.1:45649566-46002066 GCF_982192425.1 Myodes glareolus | reverse complement strand
TAACCCTAACCCTAACCCTAACCCTAACCCTAACCCTAACCCTAACCCTAACCCTAACCCTAACCCTAACCCTAACCCTAACCCTAACCCTAACCCTAACCCTAACCCTAACCCTAACCCTAACCCTAACCCTAACCCTAACCCTAACCCTAACCCTAACCCTAACCCTAACCCTAACCCTAACCCTAACCCTAACCCTAACCCTAACCCTAACCCTAACCCTAACCCTAACCCTAACCCTAACCCTAACCCTAACCCTAACCCTAACCCTAACCCTAACCCTAACCCTAACCCTAACCCTAACCCTAACCCTAACCCTAACCCTAACCCTAACCCTAACCCTAACCCTAACCCTAACCCTAACCCTAACCCTAACCCTAACCCTAACCCTAACCCTAACCCTAACCCTAACCCTAACCCTAACCCTAACCCTAACCCTAACCCTAACCCTAACCCTAACCCTAACCCTAACCCTAACCCTAACCCTAACCCTAACCCTAACCCTAACCCTAACCCTAACCCTAACCCTAACCCTAACCCTAACCCTAACCCTAACCCTAACCCTAACCCTAACCCTAACCCTAACCCTAACCCTAACCCTAACCCTAACCCTAACCCTAACCCTAACCCTAACCCTAACCCTAACCCTAACCCTAACCCTAACCCTAACCCTAACCCTAACCCTAACCCTAACCCTAACCCTAACCCTAACCCTAACCCTAACCCTAACCCTAACCCTAACCCTAACCCTAACCCTAACCCTAACCCTAACCCTAACCCTAACCCTAACCCTAACCCTAACCCTAACCCTAACCCTAACCCTAACCCTAACCCTAACCCTAACCCTAACCCTAACCCTAACCCTAACCCTAACCCTAACCCTAACCCTAACCCTAACCCTAACCCTAACCCTAACCCTAACCCTAACCCTAACCCTAACCCTAACCCTAACCCTAACCCTAACCCTAACCCTAACCCTAACCCTAACCCTAACCCTAACCCTAACCCTAACCCTAACCCTAACCCTAACCCTAACCCTAACCCTAACCCTAACCCTAACCCTAACCCTAACCCTAACCCTAACCCTAACCCTAACCCTAACCCTAACCCTAACCCTAACCCTAACCCTAACCCTAACCCTAACCCTAACCCTAACCCTAACCCTAACCCTAACCCTAACCCTAACCCTAACCCTAACCCTAACCCTAACCCTAACCCTAACCCTAACCCTAACCCTAACCCTAACCCTAACCCTAACCCTAACCCTAACCCTAACCCTAACCCTAACCCTAACCCTAACCCTAACCCTAACCCTAACCCTAACCCTAACCCTAACCCTAACCCTAACCCTAACCCTAACCCTAACCCTAACCCTAACCCTAACCCTAACCCTAACCCTAACCCTAACCCTAACCCTAACCCTAACCCTAACCCTAACCCTAACCCTAACCCTAACCCTAACCCTAACCCTAACCCTAACCCTAACCCTAACCCTAACCCTAACCCTAACCCTAACCCTAACCCTAACCCTAACCCTAACCCTAACCCTAACCCTAACCCTAACCCTAACCCTAACCCTAACCCTAACCCTAACCCTAACCCTAACCCTAACCCTAACCCTAACCCTAACCCTAACCCTAACCCTAACCCTAACCCTAACCCTAACCCTAACCCTAACCCTAACCCTAACCCTAACCCTAACCCTAACCCTAACCCTAACCCTAACCCTAACCCTAACCCTAACCCTAACCCTAACCCTAACCCTAACCCTAACCCTAACCCTAACCCTAACCCTAACCCTAACCCTAACCCTAACCCTAACCCTAACCCTAACCCTAACCCTAACCCTAACCCTAACCCTAACCCTAACCCTAACCCTAACCCTAACCCTAACCCTAACCCTAACCCTAACCCTAACCCTAACCCTAACCCTAACCCTAACCCTAACCCTAACCCTAACCCTAACCCTAACCCTAACCCTAACCCTAACCCTAACCCTAACCCTAACCCTAACCCTAACCCTAACCCTAACCCTAACCCTAACCCTAACCCTAACCCTAACCCTAACCCTAACCCTAACCCTAACCCTAACCCTAACCCTAACCCTAACCCTAACCCTAACCCTAACCCTAACCCTAACCCTAACCCTAACCCTAACCCTAACCCTAACCCTAACCCTAACCCTAACCCTAACCCTAACCCTAACCCTAACCCTAACCCTAACCCTAACCCTAACCCTAACCCTAACCCTAACCCTAACCCTAACCCTAACCCTAACCCTAACCCTAACCCTAACCCTAACCCTAACCCTAACCCTAACCCTAACCCTAACCCTAACCCTAACCCTAACCCTAACCCTAACCCTAACCCTAACCCTAACCCTAACCCTAACCCTAACCCTAACCCTAACCCTAACCCTAACCCTAACCCTAACCCTAACCCTAACCCTAACCCTAACCCTAACCCTAACCCTAACCCTAACCCTAACCCTAACCCTAACCCTAACCCTAACCCTAACCCTAACCCTAACCCTAACCCTAACCCTAACCCTAACCCTAACCCTAACCCTAACCCTAACCCTAACCCTAACCCTAACCCTAACCCTAACCCTAACCCTAACCCTAACCCTAACCCTAACCCTAACCCTAACCCTAACCCTAACCCTAACCCTAACCCTAACCCTAACCCTAACCCTAACCCTAACCCTAACCCTAACCCTAACCCTAACCCTAACCCTAACCCTAACCCTAACCCTAACCCTAACCCTAACCCTAACCCTAACCCTAACCCTAACCCTAACCCTAACCCTAACCCTAACCCTAACCCTAACCCTAACCCTAACCCTAACCCTAACCCTAACCCTAACCCTAACCCTAACCCTAACCCTAACCCTAACCCTAACCCTAACCCTAACCCTAACCCTAACCCTAACCCTAACCCTAACCCAACCCTAACCCTAACCCTAACCCTAACCCTAACCCCTAACCCTAACCCTAACCCTAACCCTAACCCTAACCCTAACCCTAACCCTAACCCTAACCCTAACCCTAACCCTAACCCTAACCCTAACCCTAACCCTAACCCTAACCCTAACCCTAACCCTAACCCTAACCCTAACCCTAACCCTAACCCTAACCCTAACCCTAACCCTAACCCTAACCCTAACCCTAACCCTAACCCTAACCCTAACCCTAACCCTAACCCTAACCCTAACCCTAACCCTAACCCTAACCCTAACCCTAACCCTAACCCTAACCCTAACCCTAACCCTAACCCTAACCCTAACCCTAACCCTAACCCTAACCCTAACCCTAACCCTAACCCTAACCCTAACCCTAACCCTAACCCTAACCCTAACCCTAACCCTAACCCTAACCCTAACCCTAACCCTAACCCTAACCCTAACCCTAACCCTAACCCTAACCCTAACCCTAACCCTAACCCTAACCCTAACCCTAACCCTAACCCTAACCCTAACCCTAACCCTAACCCTAACCCTAACCCTAACCCTAACCCTAACCCTAACCCTAACCCTAACCCTAACCCTAACCCTAACCCTAACCCTAACCCTAACCCTAACCCTAACCCTAACCCTAACCCTAACCCTAACCCTAACCCTAACCCTAACCCTAACCCTAACCCTAACCCTAACCCTAACCCTAACCCTAACCCTAACCCTAACCCTAACCCTAACCCTAACCCTAACCCTAACCCTAACCCTAACCCTAACCCTAACCCTAACCCTAACCCTAACCCTAACCCTAACCCTAACCTTAACCCTTGAACTAGATTTCCACATAGCTCCTAAGAGTTTTCACTAGTCTCGTCTTTTCTCTCAATATTTACTTACCCATCCCCTTGATCAGTCCAGTTCCCAAGCCTTCTTGACCACAGTTTACCCACTAAATTCATTCTGTGTTCCTTTCAAAGGAGATCATTGACATCCCCCTTTAAACCGTGCTTGTTACCTAGCTCTCTGGGACTATGGAACAGAGCATGATATTATCTTCTACTTTACAGATAATATCTACTTAGAAGTGAGAAAAATTCAAGCATAGTCCTACATACAGTGGCATATATTCAGTTGCATTCAAATAGGTTTTTTGAATAAAAATGTATTCTGAATCAAAATGAAGAAATGCTATTTTTGAGAAAATTTAGTCAATATGAGCGATGAAATTTAAAGAACAAAAATAATTAGCAAAACTGAGATTGCATGACTCAACATAGTGTGATTAGATGTGAATATTTTCGTCTGATCAGTTTATTTGCAATAGCTGAAACAAGTTTGAGGAAAACTCTGAAATTCCCTAAGGAAGTAAAGTAAATGTATATTTTACTTAGTATCACTTATAAAATGTCAGAAATTTGATTTTCACTCCTAGGATGAAAAAAATCAGACTAGAAAATGAGAAGGTATTTTTATATATGGTCATTTGTAGTCAAATTAAATATTGAAATCAATTCATGTTGACTCATTAATTGTTCATTAAGTTTATATTTATAAAGCTGCAAGGATGGATGGAGAGTGATTACAAGAACCACTACTATTTATACATTTTCTAGTAAAACATTGAATAGAAAGATCTATAAATAATTTATAAATTAAATTTGCATTACCTTCTTTGTCATGTGAAGAAACCTAATATCATCCCACTATGTCCAAACTAGGACAGAATTTTATACTAGTCCATCATATTCACATTTTTAAAATTGTTTTCCATATTTAAGTAGTACTGAGGTATTAATATGGATTGTGATGGTATTACAGTGTCATGTTTGACTAACCATGATTTAAATAAACAGTGATCAAAAATACAACTATTCTTTAGTATACTATCATAGCTTTTTTATTTTATAACTAATTGTGTTTAACTTTTTATTGTACTTAACAGAAAAAGTAATTCATAAAAGATATATCTGTGCATATATTTAGAGTTTAATAATATTAATGGTTTTAGACTGCACTAAAGATCTAGAAATTTGTTTCTCATAAATAGGAGACAATATTGTTAGAATATGCAAAAATAAAACATTCATACTAAATTAGTTAACATTTTAATTGCATTTTCAGCTTTTACATTTTTACAGGGTAGATAATTGGATTCAACATGTGAGTGACAAGTGTATAAAACACTTCTATGGCTTTATCCAGATGAAAAATTGTCACTGGTCACATGTATATATAAATACATGACACAAAGAACAAGAACACACTATGATGTGGCAGCCACAGGTAGAAAGGGCATTTTTCCTCCCAGCAGAGCTGTGTGTCTTCAAGAAGCACAGAATGATCACTTAGGACACCAGCAGCATCATGAAGGTGTTCATGGGGATTACTCCACCATAGGGAGCAATCAGGAAACGAAAGATGAAAGTGTTAGCAAAGGCCAGTTGTAACAAGAGAAAGATGTCACAACAGAAATGGTCTATGACATTGGAGCCACAGAAAGAAATTCAGAGAATAACAAGCATCTGACCAAAAGAGTAGAGAAAACCCATTATGCAGCACGACCCACTAGAATACAGTAAGTTCAGTGCTTCATTCTGTTCACATGGTACAGTGGTCACCAAAGGGCCACATAGCAGTCATAGGCTATGACCATAAACAGGACAATCTCTGAAGCTCCTAAGCAATATTCAACAAAAAGTTGTATCATACAGCCATTGAAGGAAATGGCTTTTGTCTCTGAAAGAAAATCTGTCAGCATTATAGGAATGATAGAAGAGGAATAGCATGCATCTATCAGAGAAAAGAAAGTGAGGAAGAAGTACATTGGGGAGTTCAAAGTCTGGCTATGGTCCTGACAGTGACAATGTAGGTGATAAGTGACATCAAAAGTAAAATTCTCTGCAGCTGGGGGATTCTATGTCAGTCCCATGAGGATGAATTCAATCACATGTATTCTGTTTTCTCTCATTTGAATGCTGCTAGACAGCTCAGAAATGATTAATTGGCCTAGAAACAAAAACTTTTAGTAAAAAACTTGAAGAGAAACTTACTTTCTAATTTTACATGAAAAATAATTTTAATAAAAATGTTCACTGTAGTTCATAGTATGCAGAAGAGAAGAAACATGTGATTTCATCTGTTTTATAAAAAGAAATTAGAAGGACTGAGCCAGCAACCTTGGCCGGAATGGGCCTAGGATAGAAACTCTACAGAAGCAGGACTGAGCCAGCAACCTAGGCTGGAGCAGACCTGAGGCAATGAACTCCAAAGAAGCAAGACTGAACCAGTGACCTGGAACACAGTAGTTTTTAGGCAGTGAACTCCAAAGGAGCAAAACTGAGCCAGCAACCTGGGCCAGAGCAGGCCTGAGGCAGTGAACTCCACAGGGGTGTAGGACTGAGCCGGCAACCTAGGCCAGAGTAGGCCTGAGACAGTGAACTGTAAGGGAATAGAGAAAACCTCTGGAGCACTGAGTGACCTCCAGGAATATCAAGTGGTCAATGGGGTGACTGGAATTGTGGCCTTTACTGCACCATGAGGAAAAACAATCTGAGACTCAGATCCCCTGGCACCTGGAAGATTGATCACCACAGTCAGAGACAGCACCAGCAACATCAATTGGAGGAATAGATGTGTACACAAGGTAAGAATACATACAACACCACAAAGAACAACACAACAGCAGTAAAATCTAGTGATCTACAACTGCAAGACTTGAACAACTAAATATGGATGAAGCAGAAGAAAATGACCTAAAAAAATAAGTTTAGGAGAATATTTGAGGCCCTTAAAGGGGAAATGAGAAATTCCCTCAAAGAATTGGAGGGAAAGATAAATAAAAAATTGGAAGACATCGACAAGTCCCTTAAAGAAAACCAAAGAAAGCAATTAAACATATGAAAGAAACTATTCAATACTTGAAAACTGGAATAGAGACAATAAAGAAAACACAAGCCAAGGGAAATATAGATACAGAAATCATGCGAAGAAGGTCAGGAACCACAAATGCAAGCATAAACTAAAATCAATCAGAATTCTATAAGATTTTCAAAGAACTAATGCCAATATTCCTCAAATTGTTCCACACAATAGAAACAGAAGGAACATTGCCAAACTCTTTTTATGAGGCTACAATTATTCTAATACCGAAACCACATAGAGACATTACTAAGAAAGGGAATTACAAACCAATCTCACTCATGAACATTGATGTGAAAATACTAAATAAAATACTGGTAAATCAAATCCAAGAACACATCAGAACCATAATCCACCATGATCAAAGTCAGCTTCATTCCAGTGATGCAGTAATAGTTCAACATATGAAAATCTGTCGACATAATCCACTATATGAACAAACTAAAAAAATAAAAATCACATTATCATTTCATTAGATGCTGAAAAATCATTCAACATAATACAACATCCCTTCATGATAATGGTTTTGAGGAAAACTGGGATACAAGGATCAAACCTAAACATAATAAAAGCAATATACAGCAAGCCAATAGCCAATATCAAACTACATGGAGGGGAACTCACAGTCATCCCACTGAAATCAGGAACAAGACAAGGTTGTCCACTCTCTCCATATCTACTCACTATAGTTCTTGAGGTCCTAGCTAGAGAAATAAAACAACAAAGGTATATCAAATCAAGCTCTCACTATTTGCTGATGATGAGAGTTTACATAAGCAACCCCAAAAATTCTACCCCAAAACTTCTAAAACATATAAATACTTTCAGTAATGTAGCAGCATAAAGATTAACTTAAAAAAATTCAGTAGCCCTCCATTACACAGATGATAAATGGGCAGAGAAAGAAATCAGGGAAATATCACCCTCCACAATAGCCACAAATAGCATAAAATATCTCAGAGTAACTCTAACCACACAAGTGGAAAACTTGTATGACAATAGCTTTAAATATTTGAAGAACAAAATTGAAGAAGAAAACCAGAAAGTGAAAAGATCTTCCATGCTCTTGGGAGGTAGAATTAACGTAGTAAAAAAAAATGGCAATCTTATCAAAAGCAATCTACAGATTCAATGCAATGCCCAGCAAAATCCCAGCAAAAATCTTCACAAACCTCAAAAGAACAGTACTGAACTTCATATGGAAAAGCCAAAATAATAATAATAATAATAATAATAATAGTAATAATGATAATAAACTATAATAATAACAAAACTAAACTAAAAACAGGATAGCCAAAACAATCCTTAATTTCAAACTTTACTACAGAGCTATAGTACTGAGTACAGCCTGGTATTAGCATAACACCAGACAGGAAGACCAATGGGAGCAAATCAAATGTGTTCTTTTTAACATAAATTATGTTAAAATTAATAACATAAACTATGGGAATATTCTTTTGCAAAATGAATTATTAATATAATAGTAGAATTGAAGCTTAAATATTACTTGATCATTAACGTTTATGGTTCCTAGTATACAGGTTTCACATTACATGCCTTTAGTTTTCTTAAAATTCAAGCACAAGGAGATCAGAGTTTGATCCCAAATTTAAGAAATGGGGTATGGGTCTAAACAGACTATTTGCAACATAAAAATCTCAAATGTCCGAAAGACACTTAAAGGAATTGATCAAAATCCTTAACCATCAGGAAAATGAAAATTAAAATGACTCTAAGATACCATCCTGCATTAGTCAGAATAGCTAAGATCAAAACCACAAATGATTGGTTATGCTTGAGAGTATGTAGAGTAAAGTAAAACTCCTCCATTGCTGGTGGGAATACAAACTAGTACAGTGACCTGGAAATCAGTATGACATTTTTGTCAGAAAACTGAGAATCAATCTACCTCAAGATCCAGCAATAACACTATTGGAAATATATATAATATTTTATATCCAAATGATGCATGCTCATACCACATAGTCATTGCTCAATGATGTTAATAGCAGCATTTTTCATAATAGCCAGAACCTGGAAACAACTTATCTGCCCCTCAACCAAGGAATGGATAAAGAAAATGTAGTACATTTACATCATGGTATACTACTCAGCATTTAAAACAAACAGTATTTTGAAATAAATGGTATTTTGAAACTCACATTCAAATGGTTGGAACTAGAAAAAAACACCCTGAGTAAGGTAACCTAGACCTGGTACGGGAGAATTGTCTGTATTCTGTGAATCATGTTTTAAATAAACACTGATTGGCCAGGCAGGAAGTATAGGTGGGTCAACCAGACAGGAAGTAGAGGCTGGGTGATGAGAACAGGAATATTTTGGGAAGCAGGAAGCTCCCTCCGCCATTCCTGCCCAGACCACAGGAAAAGCAACATGTGAGCTGACAGTTGGAAAAGGTACTGAGCCACATGACTGACACAGACAAGAATTATGGGCTACTGTAAGATGTAAGAATTAGTTAATAAGAAGACTGAGCTAATGGGCCAATCAGTTTATAACCTAATGTAGACTCTGTATGATTTTCCTTGGGGCTTGCCAGCTTGTTGGGGTACTGGGAGGGACAGAAACCCCAACAAGCAGGCCCCCTCATGTTACAGATGGCATCCACGTGGATAACTGCATCCACAGAAAGTCTGAGAAAGCTTGGGAAAGACTAGAGTAAAGCATTTTGGGTTTTCAGCCGTAGCAGGAAAAAAGCTGGGCTCTTTTGAAATGCTGGCTTTCTGGGCCATCCTGCCAGGTAAAATTCTGACTCTTTCAGGCATGCAGTCTGACTGAGTGTGGTCTGTGAGCAGAATGATGTAGCTTGCTTGCTGGCAGGGACCTTGAAATGCCACAGAGTTGTGGCAATAAAAATAGCTCCAGCAGTACCTCTGCCATGAGGCTGGGAAGCTAAGTAATTTGCTGGATCCAGCCATCAAAGCCACGGTTTTAGACTCATGTGGTCAGAAAAAGAGAGAGAGGTAAAGAGAGGTTCAAAGACGAAAAAAATCTCTAAATGGTTTACTATGTGTTAAAAATATATGCAGGCTAAAAGTTAAAATTCTTAAAGTTAAAAAGAAAGAGAGTAGTTGGGTGTAGTGGTACACACCTTTAATCCCAATGCCTGGGAGGCAGAGGTAGATTGACCTCTGTGACTTCAAGGGGCAGAGGTAGATTGACTTTTGTGAATACAAGGTGTGGGGGCACACACCTTTAAGCCCAGTGCCTGGGAGGCAGAGACAGACAGATCTCTGCGAGTTTAAGGTGTTGTAGCACACACCTTTAATCCCAGCACTTGAGAGGCAGAGGCAAGTGGATCTCTGTGAATTCAAGGACAGCCTGGTCTATGGAGTTATTTCAGGACAAAGATATACAGACAACCTGTCTCAAAAAGTAAACATAAACAAAATAGAGGTTAAAATTATGTAGGGCCCAGGCCTTCCCTTGCTCCCTGAGATGCAAATCAAGGACTGTTTTGGCTAACCAGCTAAGCTTCCTGCTAAGTTCTGTGCTTGCTCTACTAGCCTGGTAAATTAGTTGCAGGGCTTATTCTATCTTTGGTGTGGTAATTTCCAACCTGCCCAGGAGAGCTCATGGTGCCAAGGTCCCTCTCTCATCTGTCTGTCACTGCCCCTAGCCCACTACCACCTCCCTGTGGAGGAGTTCTCACACGGCGCTACTTCCCCCAACCCCCTCTGGATGGGAGGGATTTTCTCTTCTGGGGAAAAGGTATATTAACTCTGGATAAAGCTGAATAAATTGACATTCGTCTATTCTTGATGAATGACCCAGACTCTCAGTGTGTGTGTCTCTGTTTAACCCCTAGGCCCTTACCTCAGTGTACCGGGAGGGAGGTGCAGACCTCGGGTGTTTCCCACAAAATAAAGCTGCACAAAGATGGAAAATACACAGAGAATCTTGATACTGTATGCTATAATCCTCTCTGTGAATTGTTTGAATGCTGAGGAAGGAGCAAGAGTTGCTAAAAGATATTTGCTTATAAATCCTGCTGAACTAATCCAAGGTATGTATTTTGAAAATATGTTGACTTCAAAATTGAAGTCAAAAGGTATGCTACTTTGGAGAAAAGATTTTGCTTTTGTTTCCGCAGAAAATGAGAGACGGTGGATTCATTCTGAGTTAAGAAAAATCCAGTTTGATCAAGGAAGATCACCAGAAAAATCTCTGGTAGTAACAGATGTCCCAGATGTCTGAGTGGTACATCCAGAATGGATTCAAGATGCTGCCTGAGATGATCAGGTATCACAGGATTCTCCAGTCAGGACTTGACTATAACTCTAAGTTTTCTTTAGGTCCCCATAAAATTATCAGCGCCCCCAACCAGCCAGAAGTAGCCTGGAATACTATGCCCACATTCCCAAAAAATGGACTATGGAAATTTTCCTTTTTTTTTAAAAAAGAGGGGGAAGCAGTGCAGGAGAAGAGTCCATATTCTGTGAATCATGCTTTAAATATACACTGATTGGCCAGGCAGGAAGTAGAGGTGGGGCAATGAGAACAGGAATATTCTGGGAAGCAGGAAGCTCCCTCCACCATTCCTGCCAAGACCACCAGAGAAGCAACATGTGAGCTGACAGTTGGAAAAGGTACTGAGCCACAGAGCTGACACAGACAAGAATAATGGATTACTGGAAGATATAAGAATTAGTTAATAAGAAGAATGAGCTAATGGGCCAAACAGTTTATAACCTAATGTAGACTCTGTGATTTTCCTTGGGGCTTGCTGACTTGTTGGGTTACTGGGTGGGACAGAAACCCCAACAAGCAGGCCCCCTCGTGTTACAGAAAGACACAGAAAGACACAGAGTGTACTCACTGTGGATAGTAAATGCAAAGCAAAGAATAACCAGCCTATGCTGCATGACCCCAGAGATCCTAGATAAGAAGGAGAACCCTAAAAGAGGCATACATGGGTCCCTTTGAAAATGGGGAAATAGACAAGATCTCCTGAGAAAATTGGAAACATGGGAGAGTGGAAGAAGATAAGGGGATGGAGGAGGAGAACATGAGGGAATGAAATGGTTGAGATGGAAGAAGGACAGAGAGGGAGAGCAAGGAAAGGAGATATCTTGATTATAGGAGCCATTATGGTGCTACTGAGAAAAATGGCACTATGAAATTTCCCAGGAATCCATAAGGATGAACCTAGCTAAGACCCTAAGGAATAGTGGAGAGAGTGTCTGAACTGGCCTTCCCCTATAGTAAGATTAATTATTACCTTAATTTTAATTATAGACCCTTAACACTTTTTGTACCTTTCTCAGATACAAAATATAATGGCAATTGTCAGGATAAATACAATTGTAGTAGCCAGGATGCAGTGATGTTTGTGAGTCATACAGAATATGGAAGATTAATATCTAAGACTGATTGTCCTATCAAACCTTCCTGTTTCCTTGATTACTAAATGAACATACAGAGAAACATAAGCATCTGAAACACTTCACTGCCTGAGGGAGTACATCAGTCTTTCAGAAACTGGAAGGCACTTTGTACCCCAAAAGCTATGATATCTAGCCTAAAAATGAATGACACATACCTTTCAAGGCAGCTAGGCCAAGCCAACTCCACGGTTCCCTGAAAATGGTTAAATATGAAGGTGAGCTAAATATAAAATAGAACACTATCCACCTCTCAAATGCATGTAAATCTTGACAATTGTAGTTAAATTAAAGAGCCTGGAAAAATAGTGAGTTGAAATAAACTCTGTTCAAAAAATCTTATAGGAAAGACTTAAAGTACATATTTTAGCATCTGTAATGACAGCTCAGGACTGAAAAGCACTGACTTTTTTTTTGGAGAATGCAGACTTGATTCTCAACTCCTGCATGGTGACTCACAATCATCTGTAACTTCATTTCCAGAGAAAACAACACCCTCTTCTGCCATTCACAGACACCAGGATCACATTTGGTGCACAGACAGGCAACCAGGTAAAACACTCATATGTATACAATAATAACAACAATAATAATAAAATTAAAGGGTATGTTTCAATATGATCTGTAATGCCTGAATTTCCCTCGACACAGGTGACATATGGAAAACAATGGAGCTAATTAAAGCAGTAATCTTTTGCCTTTAGTCATCAATAAAGGAGAGCCATAATATAAAAAGCTTGGCGACTTGTAATAAAAACATTTGGTAAAAGAGGAAGGAATAACTTTTAATGTTCTATACAGTATTAGGATAGCTGTAATTCACAGAAATGTCTATATATTTTAATATATTCAAAATTTAATAATCTCAGGCAAAGGAAATTATAAACATGTGTGATGATAGAGATGTCAATTATGTGATTTAATCATATACATTTCAAAATGTCATACTTTACCAGATAACTGTATATAATTAATATCTACCAATAAAAAGTCATTTTAAAGTAACCTATAACATTATTTTCAATAAAAATTATGTTGGGGCAGTTTAAAAACAAGTATTGGAGTTTTCGGAGTTTGATAATTCTATCCTTTTCCTCTTTGGAATAACTTATGGCCTCACTAGGTAATTCAGACAAACTATGCATGTTTGTTTCTTTAGCTGAACTATATTGCTACTTCAAATAGCACAATTCCAGATGTTATCTGCCCTTTGAGAAAAAAAGACATTGAGTGAACATATGAAATATATCCTTTAACTCTGCAGGATTTTTTTCACAAAGACACAGCTCAGAGAGTAAAAAAAAATAAAAATAATGTCTTTAAAGCTCTAGATTGTTTGCCTCTTCAAGTAAACTCATATTACAAAGTCATAAAAATAAATTAAATAAAAGAAAATAGGAAACATTGCTTCAAATTCTTTTTTGTTGTTTAAATAATATGTTTGAAAATTTCATTCATGTACATAGTGCATTCTGAACCAATTCACCAAGTCCACCAACTTCAAACCCAACAACTCACCCTCCAACTAATATTTCTTTTGTATTGCTTTTAATTTTTGGGTTGTGAGTATTGACTTCAAACAAGTCACCTATAATTGTATAGGTGTAGAACTATCCCCTGGAAGATCAATAGTTATTAAACTAATGACTACACCACTAAAGACAATGGCTTCCCCTCCTCCAACAGCCAGAAACTGGCAAGAACTTTCCAGGAAGGAGTGAATTTCATAACTAATTCTTCTTCCATCCATTTATTCCAATCTTTTGCAATATTCTTGGGACAGATAACAGGGAAATTGCTTTGAGGGTCAAGAAGTCAATAGTAACATTTTGTTCCCTTGACCAGCCACAGTTATTTCTTTGCATTACTTTCATTTTATTGATTTTTATTGAACTCTACTTTTTTCTCTGCTCCCCTCCCTGCCTCTTCCCTCCTTCCTTCAACACTTCCCCAAAGTCCCCATGCTCCCAATTTATTCAGGAGATCTTTTTCTACTTTCCATGTAGATTAGATCTATGTATGTCTCCCTTAGTGTTCTCATTGTTGTCTAAATTCTCTGGGATTGTGGTTTGTAGGCTGATTTTCTTTGCTTTATGTTTAAAAACCACCTATGAGTGTTTTTGATCTTGGCCATTCTTACAGGTGTAAGATGGAATCTCAGAGTTGTTTTAATTTGTGTTTCTCTGATGAATAAGGATGTTGAACATTTCCTTAAGTTAACAAGTGGTTCCATCATAACTGGATAGCAACATGTAGAAGAATGAAAATAGATCCATATCTATCACCATGAACCAAATTCAAGTCCAAATGGATCAAAGACCTCAACATAAAGGCAGCCACACTGAACCTTACAGAAGAGAATGTGGGAATTACACTTGAACACATTGGCACAGGAGACCACTTCCTAAATATTACCTCAGCAGCGCAGACACTGAGATCAACAGTTAATAAATGGGACCTCCAGAAACTGAAAAGCTTCTGTAAAGTAAAGGGCATGGTCAACAAGACAAAACGAAAGCCTACAGAATGGGAAAAGATCTTCACTAACCCCACATCAGACAGAGGTCTGAAATCCAAAATATATAAAGAACTCAAGAAATTTAGCTCCAAAAGAACATATAATCCAATTAAAAAAATGGAGTACAGACCTAAACAGAGAACTCTCAATAGAGGATTCTAAAATGGCTAAAAGACATGTAAGGAAATATTCTTCACATTAAGTTCTATTCACCAATACTGAAAATCTTACCAAGGCTGAACACAGCACTACTAGATGATTACAAACATAAATACTTAAGAAGCAGTTTGACATGTCCATTTAGAAAAACAGAAGCAATATGCCAACTCTAAGACCTACTATATCCAAAGCCATGAACCTTTCACCAGGTTCAAGTAACAACCATAAAATTTGGCATCAGACTTAATGAGAACATACTGGATAGCTCCCATAACAGTCATGCCACTATTGTACCAGTGGAACATCTCAACTAGCAGGTTGGTATTATAGCATAGCATAGTGTCCACATTGCATATTATAAAATCATCAATATTTTATTGAATTTTAGGCCTGTTCTAAAGGAGGAATTTCATATCTGGTAGTATAAAGTGGTTACATGTCCATGACTAAGGAGAGTATAGGCTCTGGTTTTTGTGGGTGGTGGGTACAGCTACTGACATTGTTTGAATAAATGGTTGCATTGTTAAAATTCCTTATAAACACTTGTGTTTATGATTTGTTCTTTCTCAAGTTTGGATAACAAAGCTTCTAATTATTGTGAGCACTAGTGAATGCAGAGATTTATAACTGGTCATATTAAAAGACTAGAAGTAAGACAGACTCCCTGAGAAGTAGACAGATAGGAAGAAGGCACAAGACTGTGTAATAAAAATTGTGAATTTCCAAGTTGACTGGCTTACTTCTCACCCTCTTGATCTGAGATAAAATCCTGGCAGCTTAAAACAAAAAGCTCCTGTGCCTTTTTCTCCTGTCAGTATGGCTCCCTGCAGGTGAACAAGCTCAACATCTTCAAGGCCAGATTGGGGCATGTTTACAAGTCATAAACCATCAGTTTTTGTGTTTCCTCAAACTGACCCACACAGAATTAAGGAGACAACTGCATTTAAAAAACTTAGGCTCCCAGCACTCAAGGAAAATCTGGAGTCCTAACATTCCTCTTTGCTTTGGAGAATAGGGGTCTTTTTCTGTGGTATGATTTCCTCACTCTCAATAAAAGCCTTTCTTCAACTGTGGATTATGTTTGATCTTGCTTACTGCAGCTCTATTTCTCTATTAAAACATGTAGAGACAAAGTTACTTTTTCCTCAAAATTAATTCTTTATCTGTAAGATAAGGAGGCCCAACAAGAATCCTAGCTGGTAAAAATATTGCTTAGAGGCAGTTATTGTGAGTATTCAATAATAGATAAGTCATTCATACAACCTTCTCCTAGTCATGGCTATGTGTACACAATAGCTAAAGGACAGGAAGAATGTAGCAGACAAAAGTCAGGGAGAAGAGATAAGAAATGCTATCTTCTGGACATCATATTGTGGATATAAACCATCAACTCATGACATCTGTAGATTCTTGCTTGTTGACATACAAAATAGTTCCACAATAGCTCAGAATAGTGTTTAGTAAAGGTTTATTTACCTGGGAGTAAACTTGCAGAAAGAGTAGTGATCTGAAGTCCTCTGTGTACACTGGGAACTGAAACAGAATCCATCAGCCAAGAGGCCTGCACACACTTTTTGTCTGCATTTGTAGTACATGAGTACAGAAGACAATGACTGACAAACTGCCCATATAGACAGAACTGTTTTTGAAATTTCCTGCTTCATGGGAAAGTTTGCCAGATATATAGGCCTATAGGTTGAAGATGGATGCTCCAACAATAGAGAAGAACTTTGGGTGACTGTTCAGGCAGTGAGATGTCTCTTTCAATTCTAGAGTTTTAGAAATTGCTTATAATGCACTTCCTGTTTACTTAGGTAATATAGCCTTCTAAGGTCTTTGATGGAATTGAAGAATACATAGTTATAATTATAATTTTCCTTAGTTATGATAAAAGATAAAGAAGATATAAATTTTGTAACTGCAATTCTTGCTAGATACCTGTTTTTTATATGCAATTTTACTATGTTCAAATTAAAATCTTCCTTTTCATTTAGACAGAAAAGGGAAGATGATGTGGGATTTCCCTTCTGTATTCTGTGACTACCACTCATTAGTAAAGAAACTGCTTTGGGCCTATAGCAGGGCAGAACAAAGATAGGCAGAGAAAACTAAACTGAATTTTAGGAGAAAGACGGCAGAGTCAGTGAGAAACCATGAAGTGCTACCAGAGACAGATGCCAAATGGAACCTTTCTGGTAAGCCATAGCCATGTGGAGATACACAGATTAACAGAAATGGGTTAAATTAAGATATAAGAGCTAGCCAATAAGAAGCTAGAGCTAATAGGCTGAGCAGTGATTTAATTAATACAGTTTCTGTGTCGTTATTTCAGATGAGCAGCTGGGGAAAAATAAGCAGTCCAGAGATAAAAATACAATTAAATAATTTAATCAGGGAAAACAAGAAAAGCATTTAAATGCCTTGACTGACTGAAAAACAATGTTTTATATTCCTTTATATTTCCATTCGTCAAACGCTCTCCCTATAATATAACAGTAATAGTTATAGGCATTTTATGGGTATGACTGGGGACAGAGGTACTTGGATCATTATAGATGTGGATTTGGATATGGTTAAAGAATAAGTAGACTGAGTATGTGAGTTTTTCTATCTTACTCTGAAAATGAGTAGTAATCTCTTTGCCTCTGTTCACTGACTTGTCAAAGAAGATACCAAGAAGAGCTTGGCACACTGGCATGACACTGGAGCAATATCCCTGGTTTCAGAACACAAAACATTGTTGAGATCTCAATTTTCTAGTCACCATTCTTAAAACATCGTTTTGATCAAGCTCTAGGGATAATATGGGAGGCACAAATTGGAGTTTGCATATACATATTTTTGTCTCCTATTTTTGTGAGGAGGTCAAAAGGGTAAGGGGTAGACATGTAATGTGAGTGTGATTGGGGCACATTATGTGACATGCCTCCCAAAAATCAATAAAAGCATTATGTTGGAAAATTTTACTTTATTCCATCTAAGTTTTTTTTAATTTTTTGAGATTATATTATAGTTAGTTTTTCCTTCATTTCATTGATGGAAACTGTCCCATATACCCTTCCTTCCTCTTTGGTAAATTCATAGTCTCATTCTCATTAATTTTTGTTGCATGCATATATGATTAGTTTGTATATACACATTCCTAAATATAACCTCTCAGTCTGTATAATGTTACTCATGTGTGTATTTTCAGGATTGATCATTTGAAATTGAATAGCAAACTGGTCCACTCCTCCCTGGAAAAGACAGTTTTTCCCTTTCTCAGCATTCCTTAGTTTTCTTTAGCACTTTCTGTAGGATTGCAGACTCATGGGCTTTCCCCTATTCACATTCACATATCTATTGGTATCATCATGTTCAGCTCATATTTAGACAATCATGTTAGTGAAACTTCTGACATGACTAGGAGATACAATTTCATGATCACTTCACTGATTCTTGGGCTCTCCCAGTCATTCTGCCTACTCTTTCAAAATGTTCTTGAGCCTCAGGTGTGGGGATAATTTCAGATGTATCTATTGGAATCTGGCTTTACATCTCTCTATTTTGTTTGGTTATTATTTTCTTTAATGGACCCCATCTGCTGAAAAGAGAATTTCCTTGATGAGGAAATTATCCACAACTACACTTTCCTGCATGTACAATACTTATCTGCATGTACAAGGACAAATGTTCAGGCTATATTTAGGGATTATGTTTAGTTAGTGAAGTGGTGGTTGTAGATTTCTCTCCAAGATCTAATCTAAAGCCAAGTAATTGGCTAAGTTTTCAGTCTAAGTCATGGCTTCCCTCTGTAGAAAGAGCAGCGAGCTGCGTTCCCATAGCCTGGCTCACGGCTAGCTTTACCTGAAACAATTACATGGAAACTGTATTCTTTTAAATACTGCCTGGCCCATTAGTTTCAGTCTCTTATTGGCTAATCCTCACATCTTGCTTTAACCCATATTTAGTAATCTTTGTAGCACCACGAGGTGGTGACTTACCAGGAAAGATCCTAACCTGTGCCTGTCTCAGAGAGGAGAGTCATGGCAACTGCCTCATTGCCTTCTTCCCAGCATTCTGTTCTGTCTACTCCACCCACCTACGTTCTGACCTATCAGGCCAAGCAATTTCTTTATTAATTAACCAATGAAAGCAACAGAAATACAGAAGACTCTCCTACATCATCCCTCTTGTTGAGTGGTTCTTAAGTCCATTTAACTATTGGTTGGTTACTGCTAAGATATGCATGCCACTAATGCACCCTTAGGGTTGTAATGCCATGCTTGCCACTGGTGTGATTCAAAGACATCATAACTAGGTAGGATTGGTGGTTGTTTCACCTTCTTTGGAAGCTTGCATAGTTCCTGTTGTGCCATGAAAATTAGTACTCAGAAGGAGGCATTTATGTCACATCCCAGCTCAGGGTCTTCTGGTTCTGTATCTGAAGCAATAAGGACTTAGCTTCCACCTCTGGTAGGCAATCAAGGAAAATAACAATGGTCTTCATGTTTTTGGTCATCTCCTGAAGAACCCTGATCAACAACTCAAAACAGGGGTCTGGTATTGGGTATTCTATTAGGTGGTCTTTAATGCTTGGAGAGGGCACCATTAGGCCAAATGAGAAAATTTTATTTAAACTATATGTATATTTATATATGAAAGTACATGTAGTATAGGATTTTTATTTAGGTAGTTAATAGTATTGTTACTTATAACTTTTCATTCATAATTACTGTAATTTTACTTTTCTTCTTCCTTTGTATATATGTCTCTCAATCACCTTCCTCTCCCTTAGAAGCTCCACTTTTCCAGTTTATCAGAATGGATATTTTATATGCTGCTATTCTGCTCTCTAATGCAACTCATGCCATAACAGTGGCCTCTTTTATATTCCATGGTTTCTGAAGTTAGTCCAGAATCTGTAGCTGTATGCACAACTTAAGATTTGTTTCTAGGAGCTTTCATTGAGAGATAAATATGTGACATGTGTCTTTTCGGGTCTGGGTCATCTCATTCAATATGGTATTTCCTTGTTCAATCATATTATTTATAAATTTCATGATTTCATTAACAGCTGTAGTATTCCAAAGTGTATATGTACCACAATTTTATTGTCCATTGATCAATTGAAGGATATTTATCTTATTTCTACATTTTACTATTGTGAAGATAGCAGCAATGAACATGACTGAGGAAATGTCTGTGGTGTCAGATTGTGAATCAGATGGGTATAATTCAAGGAGTGGTACAACTGAGTCATATGGCAGACTTAATTTTAGCTTTTTGTGAGTTCTCTGCAATGATTTTCATAGGGGCTTTATCAGTTTGCAGTTCCAACAAAGAAATTTTGTAGCACTAAAACCAGAGCAGAAAGAGTTCGAGATCTTATTAAAAGACTACAATATACTGTCTACGTGTATCCTTCATATCACTGTTTCATTTCATTCAGTACATCTATCCTTGAAGCCATAGACAGAAGAAGGCATAAAGACGAAAAGAATAAGACTAGAGGACAGTCTCTACCCACTCTCTTTGTGTTATAACCTAGTTTAGCAACATTTATTCTTAACCATTCTGGTTTTGATCAGGACATGGGTTATAAGGGCTAAGAGAATTATGTATATAGCTCAGTAAAATTTAAGTATTCTACCTATATTTTATTGCTTGAAATATAAAACGTCTATGAGAATTATGTATATAGCTCAGTAAAATTTACTCAACCTATATTTTATGGCTTGAAATATAAAAAGTCTTTGTACCTTTTAACTAATTTATTTTGTTTCTAGCTTCATTTGTCTAATTTGGATTACCCCAGTGGGAATATATATTGTTTCATGCTAAGTTGTATTTCTTTTTTTTTTAATTTTATAAAAGTTTCTACTTCCACCCCTCCTCCCAATACCCTCCCACTCCCCCCACTCCCTCTCCTTCTCCCTCTCCAGTCCTAAGAGCAGTCAGGGTTTCCTGCCCTGTGGGAAGTTCAAGTTCCTCCCCCCTCCCTCCAGGTCTAGGAAGGTGAGCATCCAAACAGACAAGGATCCCAAAAAGCCAGTACATACAGAGAAAACAAGTCCCAGAGCCATTATCAATGGCTTCTCAGACAGTCTCCATGTCAGCCACATTCAGAGAATCCGGTTTGATCACATGCTCGTTCAGTCCCAGTCCAGCTGGCCTTGGTGAGCTCTCATAAGATCAGTCCCCTTGTATGAGTGGGTGAGCTCACTCCTCATGGTCCTGATTTCCTTTTTCATGTTCTCCCTCCTTCTGCTCCTCATTTGGACCTTGGGGGCTCAGTCCAGTGCTCCAATGTGGGTTTCTGTCTTAAATTCCATTCATCGTCGGATGAAGATTCCCTCTGATCCTGACTTCCTTGCTCACGTTCTCTCTCATTCTGCTTCTCATTTGGACCTAGGGAATTAAGTCCAGTGTTCCAATGTGGGTCTCTGTCTCTATCTTCATCCTTCGCTAGATGAGGGTTCTATGATGATATGCAAAATATTCATCAGTATGGTTATGGGCCAAGGCCAGTTCAGGCACTCTCTCCTCTGTTGTTCAGGGAACAACCTGGGAAACTCTCTTTGGACCTGGGAACCCCTCTAGAATCAAGTCTCTTGCAAACCCTAAAATGGCTCCCTTAGTTGAGATATATACTTCATTACTGCCAAATCCATCTTTCCTCCCTCTCTCCCATTCCATTCCCTCAAGCTTTCCCCAATCCTCCCCCTCTCCTTCTCTCTAACCCTCTCCCCTTCCTCCCCCCGTCCCGTGTACCCAAGGTTGCCTGGCAATCTTGTCTACTTCCAATATCCAGGAGAATAACTATATGATTTTCTTCAGGTTCACCTTCTTATTTAGCTTCTCTAGGATCATGAATACTAGGCTCAAAGACCTTTAAGCTAGAATTCACTTATGACTGAGTACATACCATATTCTTCTTTTTGTGTCTGGGTTACCTAACGCAGTAAAGAGTTTTCTATTTCCATCCATTTGCATGCAAAATTCAAAATGTCATTGTTTTTTACCAAAGAGTAAAACTCTAATGTATATATGTTCCACATCTTCTTTAACTATTCTTCTATTGAGGGGCATCTAGGTTGTTTCCAGGTTCTGGCTATTAAAAATAGTGCTGCTATGAACATAGTTGAACAAATGTTTTTTGTGGTATGATAGGGTATCTCTTGGGTATATTCCCAAGAGTGGAATTCATGGGTCCTGAGGGAGGTTGACTCCCAGTTTCCTGAGAAACCACCACACTGATTTCCACAGTGGCTGCACAAGTTTGAATTCCCACCAACAATGGATGAGTCTTCCCCTCACTCCACATCCTCTCCAGCATAGGCTATCATTGGTGTTTTTGACTTTAGCTATTCTTACAGGGGTAAGATGGTATCTCAGAGTTGTTTTGATTTGCATTTCCCTGATGGCTAAGGAGGTTGAGCATGACCTTAAGTGTCTTTTGGCCTTTCGAAGTTTTGTTGAGAATTCTCTGTTCAGATCAGTACCCCATTTTTTAATTGGGTTAATTAGAGTTTTAGTGTCTAGTTTCTTGAGTTCTTTGTATATTTTGGAGATCAGACCTTTGTCTGATGAGGAGTTGGTGAAGATCTTCTCCCAGTCAGAAGGTAGTCTTTTTGTATTACTGACAGTGTCCTTTGCTTTACAGAAGCTTCTCAGTTTCACGAGGTCCCATTTATTCATTGATTCTCTTATTGTCTGTGCTACAGGGGTTCTACCTAGGAAGTGGTTTCCTGTGCCCATGTCTTATAGACTACTTCCCACTTTCTCTTCTATCAGGTTCAAAGTGGTCAGAATAATGTTGATGTCTTTAATTCATTTGGACTTGAGTTTTGTGCATGGTGATAGATATGGATCTACTTTCATTCTTCTACAGGTTGACATCCAGTTAGGCCAGCACCACTTGTTAAAGATGTTATTCTTCTTCCATTGTATACATTTAGCTCCCTTGTCAAAAATCAAGTATTCATAGGTTTGTGGGTTAATATTCGGGTCTTCTGTTTGATTTCATAGGTCAACTTCTCTGTTTTTATGCCAATACCAAGCTGTTTTCAATACTGTAGCTATGTAAAAGAGTGTGAAGTCAGGGATGGTTATGCCCCCAGAAGTTCCTTTATTATATAAGATTGTTTTGGCTATCCTGGGATTTTTGTTTTTCCATATAAAGGTGAATATTGTTCTCTCACAATCTGTGGAGAAATTTGTTGGAATTTTGATGGTGATTGCATTGAATCTATAGATTGCTTTTTGATGGAGAAGGGTTATCTGTCTATTGTGTTAGTTTCATTGGTCAATAAAGAGACTGCCTTGGCCCTTTGATAGGACAGAAAATTAGGTAGGCGGAGTAAACAGAATAGAATGCTGGGAAGAGGGCAATGAGGTAGACACCATGGAGCCAGCCACCAGGTCAGACATGCTGAATCTTTCCCAGTAAGCCACACCTCGTGGTGTAATACAGATTATTAGAAATGGGTTAATCAAGATGTGAGAGTTAGCCAGTAACTAACTCTGTAGAGATAATGGGCCAGGCAGTATTTAAATGAATACAACTTATGTGTTGTTATTTCTTGGACTAAGCTAGCTGTGCAGGAGCCGGGCAGGACGAAAAGCAGGTCTGCCAGCAACCCCTTACAACAGATGGCGCCCAACGTGGATAACTGAATCCACAGAAAGCCTGAGAAAGCTTGGGAAAGAATAGAGTAAAGCTTGTTTTGTTGGTAGCAGCAATTTCTCGGGTCTACTTTGCTTGCTAGAGGCAAGCAAGGCTCTCATTTAAGAGAGGCTTCCTGACTCAGCTTTAGCTGCAAAACCTTGCAGCTCATTAAGAGGTCCTGCCACGAAACACTTAAACGGTGTTGATGAAAAGCTTAATGCATGCTTTTCGGTTTTAAGCTGTAGCAGGAAAAAAGCTGTGCTGTTTTAAAATGTCGGCTTTATGGGCTGTCCTGCCAGGGCAAACTCTGACTCTTTCAGGCAGGCAGTCCAACTGAGTGTGGTCTGTGAGCAGGATGATGCTGCTTGCTTGCTAGCAAGGACCTTGAAACGTCATAGAGTTGTGGCAGTAAACTGCAGCTCTGACTGGTATCTCAGTCATGAGACTGGAAAGCTAAAAAATGAGATGGATCTAGCTGTCAAAGCCACAGCTCTCCATATTGCTTAGTAAATTAAAGGCTCATGTAGTCAGAAAAAGAGAGATATACAGTAAAGAGAGATTCAAAGACAAATAAAACCTCTAAATGGTTTACAGTATGTTAAAAATATATGCAGGCTAAAGGTTAAAGTTCTTAAAAGTAAAAAAGGAAAAAAAAGGGAGTAGTTGGGTGTGGTGGTACACACCTTTAATCCCAATGCCTGGGAGGCAGAGGCATATTGACCTCTGTGACTTCAAGAGACAGAGGTAGAGATTGACCTCTGTGACTTCAAGGTGTGGTAGTACACACCTTTAATCCCAATGCCTGGGAGGCAGAGACAGACAGATCTCTGTGAGTTCAAGGACAGCCTGGTCTACAGAGTTATTCCATGACAAAGATATACAGAGAACCTGTCTCAAAAAGTAAAAGTAAAAATAAAAAAAATAGAGGTTAAAATAAAGCTGCATAAAGATGGAAAATACACAGAGAATCTTGATTCTGTATGCTATTATGCTCTCCTTGAATTGTTTGAATGCTGAGGAAGGAGCAACAGCTGCTAAAAGATATTTGTTTATAAATGCTGCTGAACTAATCCAAGATAGATATGTTGAAAATACCTTGACTTCAAAATTTTGTTCTAAGAATATGATGCTTTGGAAAGGAGGTCCTTCTTTTGTTTTCACAGAGGATGAGACCCTGTGGATTGCTTCTATCCAAATATGGTATGATAGACCACATCCTCCTGAAAGGTTGCTGAGAACACCCTCAAGAAATTATTTCACTCAACTGCCAACTGAGATGAACCTGGCAGACAGGTTTTACCATGAAAGACCTGATTAACAGCGCCCCTATACAGCAGGAAGAAGTTTGGAGAGAAATAACTACATCCATATTCCCAAATATTGTTTATAAATGTTCTTTTACATTTAAAGGGGGATATGATATAGATATGAATAATTTCATTGGTATGGATTTTAAGGTCAATTTTGTTATATGTGTATATATTTCTGATTTTGATTGTGTAGTTCATATAAAAATACAATGTATAATTAAAAATATAGGTTGTTAATGGATAATCATCGATAATAGTCAAGCTTGTAGTAATGTTAGTCTGATTTTCTAGAAGTGCATAGATATATTTCAGATAGACATTCATATCTTTCAAAGACTACAGAACATGGCATTTAATGTTTTAATAACTTAGGACTTTTCATGACAATGAGACATGTCTGCTCCTGGCAGCACCAATCTACCTCAAGAGGAAGATGGGCATCGAAGAGGCTCCTTATGGAGTTTGATAGCCATTTTGGGCAAGAAACTGCTCTTGCCTGGACTGTTGTATAAACTGGACACAGAGAACCCACAGAGAGAGGACTGCTGAACTTGCCTAAAGGTGAGATGATCTTTCGGGGTTCCTGATTCATGAAAGAGTCTGCGAGACATTCTGCAGGACACAGCAGATAGTGACTGAACTGCCTTTGAAATTTCCTGCTTCATGGAAATGTCTCTGGATATTATGGGCCTGAAGGCCGAAGATGGGTGCCCCAACGATACAGAGGAACTTTGGGTGACTGGCCAGGCAGTGAGATGTCTCTGTCATTTCTAGAGTTTTGGAAGTTGTTTACTTCTTGTTTACTTAGGTAATATATCCTTCTGGAGTCTTTGATGGAGTTAATGAATGGCTAGTCGCAGTTATAGTTTTCCATTATTATGATAAAGATATAGTTATAAATATTGTGACTGTAATTCTTGCTTGATAACTGTTTTGTTATGTGTAATTTTACTATGTTAAAATGAAAGCCTTTCTTTTTTGTTTAAACAGAAAAAGGGGAAATGATGGAGGAGGGTTATCTGTCTATTGTGTTAGTTTCATTGGTCAATAAAGAGACTGCCTTGGCCCTTTGATAGGACAGAAAATTAGGTAGGCGGAGTAAACAGAATAGAATGCTGGGAAGAGGGCAATGAGGCAGAAGCCATGCAGCCAGCCACCAGGTCAGACATGCTGAATCTTTTCTGGTAAGCTACCACCTCGTGGTGCTATACAGATTATTAGAAATGGGTTAATATCAAGATATGAGAGTTAGTCAGTAACTAACTCTGTAGAGATAATGGGCCAGGCAGTGCTTAAATGAATATAATTTGTGTGTTATTATTTCTGGGGCTAAGCTAGCTGTGCGGGAGCCGGGTGAGGCGAAAAGCAGGCCTGCCCGCAGCTCCTCACTACAGCTTTTGGTAGAATTGCCATTTTAACTATGTTGATCCTCCCAATCCAAGAGCAGGGGAGATCTTTACATTTTCTGGCATCCTCCTCAATTTCTTTCTTCAAAGACTTAAAGTTCTTGTCAAATAGGTCTTTCACTTCCTTGATTAGAGTTATTCCAAGATATTTTGTGCTATTTGTGGCTATCATGAAAGGTAAAGATTCTCTGATTTCCCTCCCTGCTTCTTTATCCTTTGTGTATAGGAGGGCAACCAATTTTTTTGAAGTTGATCTTGTATCCTGCCACATTACTAAAGGTGTTTATCAGCTGTAGGAGTTTTTTGGTAGAGTTTTTGGGGTCGCTTATGTACACTATCATATCATCTGCAAATAATGAGAGTTTAACTTCTTCCTTTCAAATTCAAATCCCCTTGATCCCCTTATGTTGTCTTATTGCTATTGCTTGAACTTCAAGCACTATATTGAAGAGGTATGGGGAGAGTGGACAGCCTTGTCGTGTTCCTGATTTTAGTGGAATGGTTTTGAGTTTCTCTCCATTCAGTTTGAAGTTAGCTGTTGGTTTGCTGTAAATAGTTTTTATTATATTTAGGTATGATCCTTGTATCCCCAATCTCTTCAACACCTTTATCATAAAGTGTCACGACCACCTCGAACCAGCAATGATAACACCGGAGCTCTTCTCGCAGGCAGTTTATTCAGGACCTTGAACAATGGCTTCTGTCTCATTTCTCTCCCTGGGCAGACCTCTCCCAGCCCTTATATAGCCGATGGTCGCCTATCCCGGAGTGCCATGTGGATATCGCCCATAGGCTCAAGCATATGCAAGCGACACACGATCATAGCGAGTTACAGGCCATAACCATAAAAGGAGTTGTTTGTCACAGAGAGTGCTCACGTTCGGGCTCGGGGAGGGTGACAGCTGGCACCATCTTAAAGGCGCAGCTCTCTACAGTTCCCCCTTTTTTGTTTTCACACAAGCAACATGTAAAAGTAGAGGTCTGATCCCTGTCAAAAAATTAGTAGCAATATACTGATGTCTAGCCAGGTGCTGTCCATCCAGAGAAATGCCAGATCTGCCTGGTGCCTTTTGCACAGAGGTGGGAGATCAGGAACCAACCCACATGCAATCAGACTTGCTCTTCTTGAGACCAACATTATGAGCTCTCAAGTGCAGTGCACAAGCCTCGCAATCTGTGTCAACCATCTTTTAACATAGCTAGCCATATTTGGGGAGACTGTCCTGCTTCAATGCCTGTAAAAACCTGGATGATCATAGCTGTGTTGTGATGCTGTGAGGTCCGTATGCGACATATGTACCACAGACACACCAAGGAGGCAAGCACCATTAGACCTGTCAGGGCTCCTATTCCCGCCTACTCCTTAAAGTAACTAAAAGTCTGTTTCAGCATATTAAGAAAAGCATCAGCAATAGGTAACTCCAGCTGTGTGGCATTCAGCGAAATAATCTGATTGATCAAGGTGTCCGTCAGGTTCTCGAACTCCTTGCTCCAGATTCCCTGGAGGTATGTGCTCAGCTGCTGGCTCAGGTTACTATTCTTTGTAAAATTCTCAGCCAATCTGGAAGTGATGCATAAAGTGGAGAGGGTATGAATACATCCTACACTGGTTAAGGTTACTAAATCATCCACTTGCTCTTGCAAGAGGTCTACTCTTTGGTTTACTGTCAAAATGCCATCTTTAAAATGACCATCGATGGATTTCAAAGTGGTCATTGTGGAGGCTGTTCTTTCCACAATTTCATTAACTGTCTCTGCAATCTAAGTTGTTGCAGCCATGGCAACAGCAGCAGTCATGGCAGCTGCAGCAGATACAGCAATTGCGGAGACTAGGGCTGCTGTTATTCCAAAGTCTCGTTTTGTTCTGAGCAAATTAGCGATTGGGAAGGTACCGGTATCAACTCTGACCGGGATTGGAACATATGTGGGAACTCTCATCACCACAGCTGTGTCATAAGTACCATTCCAGCATTGACTTGTGAGGCAAGTTGCCTTAGAGGAATTACAATGGATCACATCCTCTGTGGCATTGGTAATATTAGTCATACAGTAACATTTGAAAGAACACCCTTCGTATCTCTGCTGGCAGAGATGTTAAGTAAATTATGAACAGTCAAATTATGAAGGGCAGCAAAAGGATCTAGGGATGAAAAGGCCCCTCTTTCATTAGAAAGGATCCATTGAAACCAGGGCCAAGAATTTTTCTTATTAGTTTTAAACTTTTGACATAGAATTAACAGGTATAGGAATTGGCCATGCTTTTGCTATGACCCACAAGATTTGTTCATTGGCCTGGATCAACAACAGGGACATCAGGACCGTCACCATCAGCAGGTTCACAGTCTGAGGCGTCATCTTGCTTGTCGTTCCTCTGCACCTGTACTTTTCTCACCAAGCATTCCAGTACCCAAATAGGGTCCAAATGATCCTGTGGAAAAACACAAACACAACCTCGTGCCCATGCCAGCACGGGATCAGGGCCATACCAGACCCCTGTCAGAATGTCCTTCCACTTCACTAGACCTTTAGGTTGGCTATTTGGACAAGCATGTCTGTCCGCTGAAGATTGGTTGGAATTATCCGAATTTAAAAAATTCAAGGTAATAAGGCCAAAGAAAGTCTATTCTTAGGGGATTGTTCTAAGTCAATTACCCCTTTTTGTCTTTGAAGCATTTCTTTTAAGGAGCGATGGACATGCTCCACAATGCCTTGGCCTTGTGGATATAAGGCAATCCGTGTACAAGGTGAACACCCATATGTTGGCAAAACGATGTAAACTGTTTACCAGTATAGGCAGGGCCATTATCTGTTTTTAGCTGTTGGGGCTTGCCCAATGCTGCCCATGCTTCTAAACAGTGGGCAATCACATTGTTCGCCTTTTCCCCTGTCATGGGAGTGGCATGCATGATAACAGAATAAGTATCCACAGAAACGTACATACTTCAGTTTGTCAAATTCTGAAATAATAGTAACATCCATCTGCCACAGTTTAAGGGGGAGCTATCCATGCGGGTTGACCCCCAAAGTTTGAGGATGATGATATATGACACATTGTGGACAATCCACAACCACCTTGCGTGCATCGGCATGGGAAATGACAAATTTTTGTTGTAGTCTTTTGGCGTTAACATGAAACTCTTTATGAAAGTCATGAGCCCTCTGCAGGGCAGAGGCAAGAAACATCCATTCTTGTCTGGTACACTGGTCAACCTTGTCATTGCCAGCAGCTAGAGGGCCTGGCAAACCTGTATGTGCTTGAATATGTTGCACAAAAAAGGGATGTTTTCTCTGCCATAAAAGGCACTGTAGTTGGACAAATAATGCATGTACTTAACTTGATGCTTTTAAAAGTCCAGCACATTCAAGATGTTTTAAAACATTAACTACATAAGCTGAATCAGAAATCAAATTAAATGCAAAGGAACAAGCCTTAAAAACCTCTACTACTATAGCTAATTCCACATGTTGGGGGGGTTCCTTGGGAAAATTGGTGTGTAACAGGCTCTGCAGAATCCACCATGTAGACTCCACAACTTTTTTTGGATCCATCTGTAAATATAACACTGGCCCCTGGTATAGGCTGTGAAGCAGTTATTTTAGGGGAAATTACAGGGTGTTCTTTAAAGAATGACAGGAGAGGATGCTTAGGAAAATGACAATTAATGTATCCGGAATAAGATCAACGCAAGATGGTCCAATCATCGATGGTGGCACATAACACTTTCATTTGAGCATTATCATATGGGACTAGCAACATCTTAGGCGGGCATCCAAAATGTTGTAAACAGGTTAGGACACCCTGCTGAGCAAGTATAGCCACAGCAGTGGGATAATATTCTATAGATTTAGCAGGGGAAATTTTAGGATGGATCCACAGCAGTGGTCCCTCTTGCCATAATATACCTGTAAGTTGTAAATTTGTAGATAGAATACAATGTGCAATATTCTCCATAGATTTTACTCTTTTTAAGAACGCCTTGGATAGTCTTTCTTCTACCAAAGCAAGTGCTTGTCTGACCTCATCAGTCAAGTACCTGGGGAAGTCCAGGGCTGCATCCCCTGACAGGATCTTATATAGAGGTCTTAATTCATCATTAGTCATACCTAAGCTGCCTCTTATCCAGTTTATATCTCCTAGTAATTTTTGAAAATCATTCAAAGTATGTAAATGCTCCTTCCTAATTTCCACCTTCTGTGGAACAATTTGATCATGTGTCACTTTAGATCCCAAAAAATTAATCATCTTATCTTGTTGTACCTTTTCTGGGGCTATATGTAGCCCTTTTGCCTGCAACAGGTCTACTAAGACACTGTAGGCTTCTTGTAACATGGGCTCTTCCTTGGCACATTAAAGAATATCATTGACTATCTCCTGGTCCCTGATTACTTTGTCGACCAGCGCTTCTCCGAGGGCAATTAGATTTTAAATGCCTTGCATGACTGCAACTGAAGCAGACTCCTGTAATATCCCTACCTTTTCCTAACCGTAGGACAGCAGCTGCCAAGCCTGCATTAGTCAGTGGTCCTCCAACCTCTCTACACAACTTCATCCAATATTCCAGCTCTCTGCTCCTGTGTGGATTAATGGCATCCCTGCATTCTTTGGTACATTGTTCATATACCAGCTGCTTGATAAAAGGCATAGCAGTGTCAGGGTCACCAAATATTTTGCTGGCTGCTTCTACCATTCTAGCCACAAAGTCAGAAAATGGTTCCACAGATCCCTGTGTAATCTTTGTTAAATTGCCAATAACTTCCCCTTTATTGGACAATGATTTCCATGCTCGAGTGGCAAGATTATTTATTTGATCATACAGCTGAGGGGGATACCCATTTTGTTGAGCAGCAAATCTGCCCTGCCCCAATAGCATATCTGCATCCCAAACTGCTTGAGCACCCCCAGCAGCTAAATTCCTTGCTGCCTGAACATTGGCAAATTCAATGAAAAATGCTTTCCAATCTAGATATTGACCAGGGGGAAAACAAGCCCCTGCAAGGTTCGTCCAGTCTGCTGAAGCATCGCATATCTGTGTAAGGCTTCCACTTGAGCCATTGTAAAGGCAGCAGAAATGCCGTAAGTCCGAATGGATTCTGCTAAGGCCTTAACAATTTTGAAATCTAATGGCTCATGATATCTATTACCTTGCTGGTCTTGAAATACTGGAAAAGTTGTCAACATCCCTGTCCTTACTTCCTTCCACACTTCCGGGTTGAAAGTCATTCCTCCTTCAGCGCCAACCACTTCCGGATACAGAGGTGGAGCCGAAGGGGTTAAGCTTTGCCCTTCTTCTTTATTTTGTCCTGAATTTTGCTTCTCCCTGGCCTTTTTCCTGATCTTCATCTGATACGTAGACTGTCGAAGAGATTCTAGGGGAGTCATATCCGCCTCCTCTCCTTTCTCATCTTCCCCTGACTCCATTGAGATGCTGGTATCTTAATCCTCTAACTCTGACAGACTAGAGTATAGTCTTGCCTGTCCTTTCTTGGGTGCCTTTCCCTTTTCCTTCTTGTCTGACCCCGTATCTGACTTGACTTTTTCTGACGCTGCTCACTCAGATCTCTCTTCCTGTAATTTTTCTAAAGCAGCCTGACTATGCTCCATAGCTTTACTACACCTTTAATCTTCCAGGCACCCTCGTACTAGTCTCCAAATCGGCCTAACCACCTTTTTTAGCTTACCCTATTCCACAGCAAAATCAAGATCACATCCCAGTTTTTCCCAAGACGCTACATTAAGATTGCCTGAGACTGCAAACCAGGGAGCCACTGTATCACATTCATTTAAAAATCTGTCCAACATGCCTTTTCTTATTCTCAGACTCTTAGATCTAAGTAGCTCATTAAGAGCCAGAAAAATTGGGTATGAAGGAGAATTCCCCATGTTCACTGAGAATTCTCAATACACTCCCTACACACACAAGTAAAAATGATGAACTAGAGCACCGTATCAATAGTGTCTGGCAATTCTGACAGCTCGCAAAACCACTTCTTTTGGTTTCGATTTGACAGCTAGCGAAGCCACTTGTTGACTTGACAGCTCTTGGCTGTGCTCTTACAGCCTGTGGTGCTGCTTTCTCCTTTGGTTCCCTACCTAGACTATCTGCTTCGCGAAACTCTAACCCTGCTCTTGACGCGGTCACTAATCCTGCTTTTATCACAGATCCCCAAACTTACCCGAGGACTTTACTGGTGCACTCCCTGACTGCTGCCAATTCTGGGCTCCAGGGAGAGGAAGGGCTTCTTCTCCGTACGGGCCACCACTTGTCATGACCGCCTCAAGCCAGCAATGACGACACGACACCGGAGCTCTTCTTGCAGGCAGTTTATTCAGGACCTTGAACAATGGCTTCTCTCTTGTTTCTTTCCCCAGGCAGACCTCTCCCAGCCCTTATATAGCCTATGGTCACCTATCCCGGAGTGCCATGTGGCTATCGCCCATAGGCTCAAGCATATGCAAGCGACACACGATCATAGCGAGTTACAGGCCATAACCATAAAAGGAGTTGTTTGCCACAGAGAGCACTCGCTTTTGGACTCATGGAGGGCGGCAGCTGGCACCATCTTAAAGGCGTGGCTCCATGCAGCTTTCTACAATAAAGGGGTGTTGAATTTTGTCAAAGGCTTTTTCAGCATCCAATGAAATGATCATATGTTTTTTTTTTCTTTCAGTTTATTTATATGATGGATTACATTGATAGATTTGCATATGTTGAACCAGCCTTGCATCTCTGGGATGAAGCCTACTTGATCATAATGGATAATTTTTCTAATGTGTTCTTGGATTCGGTTTGCCAGGATTTTGTTGAGAATTTTTGCGTCAATGTTCATGAACGAGACTGGCCTGTAATTCTCTTTCTTGGTGTGTCTTTGTTTTTTCTTGGTATCAGGGTAACTGTCGCTAAATAAAAAGAATTTGGCAATGACACTTCTGTTTCTATATTGTGAAATACATTAAAGAGTATAGGTATTAGCTCTTCTTTGAAGTTCTGGTAGAATTCTGCATTGAAATCATCTGGTCCTGGGCTTTTTTTGGTGGGGAGGTTTTTGCTAACAGCTTCTATTTCTTCACTACTAACAGGTCAATTTAGATTGTTTACCTGGTCTTGATTTAACTTTGGTAAATGGTACTTATCTAAAAACAAGTCCATTTCTTGTACATTTTCCAACTTTGCGGCATATAAGCTTTCGTAGTAAGATCTAATGATTTTCTGAATTTCCTGTGTCTCTGGTTATGTCCCCCTTTTCATTGTTGATCTTATTAATTTGAGTGTTCTCTCTCTGCCATTTGATTAGTTTGGCTAGGGGTTTGTCAATCTTGTTGATTTTCTCCAAGAACCAACTTTTTGTTTTGTTGATTCTTTGGATTGTTTTCTGTGTTTCTATTTTATTGATTTCAGCCCTCAGTTTGATTATTTCCAGTCTTCTACTCCTCCTGGGTGAGTCTACTTCTTTTTTTTCTAGAGCTTTCAGGTATGCTGTTAAGTTTTCAATGTATGCTTTCTCCATTTTCTTTAATTGGGCACTTAGTGCTATGAACTTTCCTCTTACCACTGCTTTCATTGTGTCCCATAGGTTTGAGTATGTTGTTTCTTTATTTTCATTAAATTCATGGAAGACTTTAATTTCTTTCTTTATTTCTCTCTTGACCCAGGGGTGATTCAGTAGTTGACTGTTCATCTTCCATGAGTTTGTAGGCTTTCTGGGGTTAGAATTGTTGTTGAATTCTAACTTTATTCCATGGTGATCCGACAAGACACAGGTGGTTACTAATATTTTTTGTATCTGTGGAAGTTTACTTTGTTATCGAGTATGTGGTCAATTTCGAGAAGGTTCCATGAGCTGCAGAGAAGAAGGTATATTCTTTCCTATTTGGGTGGAATGTTCTATAGATATCTGTTAAGTGCATTTGATTCATTACCTCTATTAATTCTCTTATTTCTCTTTTGGGTTTCTGTCTGATTGACCTGTCCATTGGTGAGAGAGGTGTGTTGAAGTCTCCTACTATTTGTGTGTGTGGTTTGATGACTGCCTTGATTTCTAGAAGTGTTTCCTTTCCATAAGTGGGTACTTTTATATTAGGGGCATAGATATTCAGGATTGAGACTTCCTCCTGTTATGAGTATGAAATGTCCATCTCCATCTCTTCTGATTGATTTTAGTTTGAAGTCAGTTTTTTTTGAAATTAGAATGACCACACCTGTTTGTTTCTTAGATCTGTTAGCTTGATAAACCTTTCCCCCACCCTTTATTCTAAGTAGATGTCTGTCTTTGTGGTTGAGGTGTGTTTCTTGTAAATAGCAGAATGTTGGATCCTGTTTTTGTATCCAATCTCTTAGTCTGTGACTTTTTATAGATGATTTGAGTCCATTAATATTATGTGATATTAATGACCAGTGGTTGTTGCCTCCGGATATTTCTTTTAATTATTTTTTTGTGTAGTAGAGTTTGTGTGTTTTCCTTCTTTGAGTTGTGCTTGTGAAGGGTTGCTTGATGTCTGAGTTATTGTAGGCAGTGTTGGCAATGTTAGATTCCTTGGGTTGCGATTTTCCTTCTATTACTTTCTGTGAGGCTGGATTTGTGGCTACATATTGTTTAAATTTGTTTTTATCCTGGAACATTTTGTTTTTTCCATTGATCATGAATGATAGCTTGGCTGGGTATAGTAGTCTGGGCTTGCATCCATGGTCTCTTAGTTTCTGCAGTACCTCTATCCAGGACCTTCTGTCTTTCATGATTTCCATAGAGAAGTCCGGTGTAAGTCTGTTAGGTTTACCTTTATAAGTTACTTGACCTTTTTCCTTTGCAGCTCTTAATATTCGTTCTTTAAGCTGTATGTTTTGTGTTTTGATTATTATATGGTGAGGGGATGTTTTTTTTAATCCAGTCTATTCGGTGTTCTGTATGCTTCTTGAACCTTCATTGAAATATCGTTCTTTAGGTTGGGAAAGTTTTCCTCTATAATTTTGTTGAATATATTTTCTGGGTCTTTGATCCACAATTATTCTCCTTCTTCTACAATGAAGAAGACTACCACAGTGATGTGGGATTCACAGGTGCACAAAGCTTTGCACTTTCTTTCTGACTGAGATTCTTTGGGCAGTGAAGAAAGACCCCACAAAAAAAATTGCAACAGCATAAAAATGACCTCACAGATGGCCCTATCGTTGGCAACAACCATGAGGCCAATAACATAAGTGTCTGCGCAGGCCAGTTTAAATAAGAGGTACATGTCACTGATGAAGTAATCAATGACATTAGGACCAAAGAAGAGAAGGTTATATACAAAGGGAATTTGAACTACAGCATGCACAAAACCCCCAACCTAGGCCAGCAACAATAACAGAACACACACTCATTGGTTCACGATGGTCAGATAATGCAAGGGTTTGTAGATAGCCACATACCAGTCATAGCCATGACAACCAAGAGTAAAATTTCAACACCACCAAATAAGTGTCCTATAAAAAGCTGGGTCATACAAGCTTGAAAGGAAATGGCTTTCTTCTCTAAAGTAAGCCTATAAATGTATTTGGTGTAACTATAGTTCAATAAACAGCATCCATAAATGAGAAGTAGCCTAGAAAGAAATGTATGGAGACATCTAAACTTGGGCTGACCACAACAGTCACAACAATAAGCAGGTTGCCTGCCATTGTCACAATGTAGATAATCATGAACACAACAAATAATATTTTCTGGCCTTCTGGACTTTGAGTGAGACCCAAGAGAACAAATTCAGTCATATTGTTTCTTTGTTTCATATATATTTTATACTTTGTTCCTTCTGTATATTTTTATGTCATGAGTCAAACAAATTATTTCAAATTTTTTCAGTGACTTCAAAATTTTTTAAAAAATTGTTTATTCATTCTAGAAATAAGAAAATAGAAATAATGGTTTATTTTATCTCCAAACTTATAGATAACACAAATAGGAGTCTCCAAATTCAGTAACATTACAGCCTAATTGAAAGAGATATAAGAAATTAGAGTTATAAGAGGAGGGCTGGGCTCACAACCAAAAATATTAGAGATATATGAGAAAAAAGATATATTTCAGTTTGTAAAATAAATGAGCTGCCTGAGCTAGCTTTTATATTTACCAGATAGCTGATAAAGTCAGACATAAAACTAGTAAGATAAAAAAAACTGTTATGATTGTTTGTCACTTTAAGAGACAAGCCACGCCCACTCCCTGAATTCCCTCCCTCCCTCACCATCTTGGCTTCTCCTCTCTTTTCTCTCTCTTTTCCTTTCCTCTCTCTCTCTCTCCCTCTCTCTCTCTCCCTCCCCCTTCTCACTTCCCCCTCCAAAACCCCCTTCTCGCTTCCCCCTCCATAACCCCCTGAATAAATATTCAACCTCATTCTGCATGTCCTGCCTATCCATGTCTCTGTCTCCCTGCCTGGGACTGGCTGCTCCCAGGGTCCATTGCCTGCCGCCACATGGCCTGCTACCCACAGTTTGGGGAGCTACAGCATTCCTGCTGCCTAGTGCCTCTGGGAATCCTGCAGTATTTTTACTTTTTTCATTACAAAAACAAAATAATATGAATTAAAGTTTTAATGTAAGATTAAAGTGATATATAAAAGAAACAAAAGCTTGAAAGAAGATGTTAACAGAAAACACCATAGGGTATATTGTATTATATTTAAAATATAAGAAAATGATTTTAAATACAAGTTTTTAATATTTAAAGAGCATTTAAAAGAAATACATAAAAATATTTGAAAAAATACATAAGATACTAAAATTTACACATTAGCACAAAATAAAAAACATTATAGGATGCTAAAATTAAAATGTAAGTCTATACTTATCAAATCAACAACAAGTTGCTCGTGTAGTGGAAAAGGATATTTTTGTATTCTGAAGTGTAATATAAATTTTATATTTTGAATACAATTTGGCAATCTTTATTGAATGAGAAAATACAAGTACTTATCTCACCAGTTGTACCCTTTAAATTTGTTACAAAGAAATTAAAGTCATGGAACATGAGGACACACTTTGCTGTTTTATTTATGGTTAGAGGAAGCAAAAAAATTGAAACAGTAAAATAAATTACAACAAATAAGTAGAACACAAAATCTATTAAGTATAAAAAATATTCATTTAAAAGAAAAATGATTATTTCAAAAAGATTGTTGAACAAAACAGCAATAAGCATAAAAATATGCATAAAATGAAATGACACACATTTATTATAAATACTTTATGTAAGAAAAATGAAAAATATTTTTTGTAAACACCTTTTATATCTATACTGTTGATGCAGGGAGAAATAAAGAGTCTTATGTGAAAGGATGAAACTAACATGGGAGGGGTGCAAATTGATTTCATATACCAAACTACAATACCATATACATTTACACATGACATGGCACTCATGAGGAGGCCAGAGGACAGTTTGCAGAAGTTGATTCCCATGTGAGTCCTGGAGGAGGAGAAAACTCAAGTTATCAGGTTATATGGTAGACTGTTACCAGTTGAGTTATCTCACCAGCCCACTCTTTTAACACTCTCAAGAACACAACTCTTGTGTATTTCCCCCACTATTTCCCTCATCATTAATTTTCTCCCTATATTGCATTACCCTTTCATCACACTTATATAAGTCCATTTTAAAAACATTCTATCCTTTTGCCCTATATTGCTTTCAAGAAAGCACTTACCTCTATTCTATGTTTTTTGTATACTCCTCACTTCACTGATCTGGACAGCTGATTTTTGTTCTTCTTACTTGTCCTGCTGTTTACAACAATCGAAGTAGCAGCAACTAAAGGATTATTCTAGATTCTTTAAATCCCTTCATTCAGTGACTTCAGTTCTACATTATCCTCTAATATTTAACATATTTAACAATGCTAAGAGATCCCAGTTGATGCTATAAGTGCCTGTCCAGTGGAAGATTCCTCAAGTAGTTACTCTGGAAATTAGTTGTTAAGAACTGCAATCAGGAAAATAGATTCCAGATTTTTATAGTATTAAGACATTCAAAAGCATTGCAGTTTTATATAGATCCACACACATTTTAATGGTCACAATGGACCCTTAATTAAAATGATTACCACAACATCACAGATAAAATTTTAAAAAACTTTTAAAAATAAATACATATCCTTAATTACCAATGTAAGGGTCTACTCATTCAGATCAAATTCAGGAGTATGGTTTCTGATTACTGGTCCAGAATGATTACAGATTTACACATTGATTCCACTTCTTAAGAGAGAGAAAAATTACCTAAGCGCTAATCTGGATTTTGAAAGACTTCCAGCTAAACAATTCTCCTCATGCTTGCAAGGATTCAGACTGATCAGTCTTTCAGAAAAAAACAAAACAAAACAAAAAAATGAAGTATTACTTTTAACCTTGTTTGTACTTTTTAACTGAATATTTGGAATATTTTGTAATTGCAAAACCTTTAGTATTGATTTGCAACACAGAAATCTGAAATCTTTCTTTTGACAAAATTTCTTGAAATAGTAAATAAATATTATTATGCATGCTGAGGCTACATAGGTGAATTTAGTTGGAGACTAATGAATACTTAATAAAATAATTGGAATTTGTGTTTTACACAAAAAACTAAAAAAACACTTTATATTTTATTGATTTTTATTGAGTTCTACAATTTTCTCTGCTCCCCTCCCTGCTCTCCCTTCCCCAGTTCAATTGTCCCCTAGGGTCCCTATGCCCCCAATTTACTCAGGAGATCTTGTCTTTTTCAACTTTTTTTATGTAGATTAGATCTATGTAGGTCTCTCTTAGTGCCCTCATTGTTGTCTAAATTCTCTGGGATTGGGGTTTGTAGGCTGGTTTTCTTTACTTTATGTTTAAATACCACCTATGAGTGAGTACATGTGATAATTGTCTTTCTGTGTCTGGGTTACTGCACTCAAAATAACGTTTTCTAGCTCCATTCATTGTCTTGAAAAATTCAAGATGTCATTATTTTTTTTCTGCTGTGTAGTACTCCACTGTGTAAATGTACCACAATTTCCTTATCCATTCTTTGGTTGAGGGACATTTAGGTTGTTTCCAGGGTCTGGCTATGACAAACAATGCTTCTATGAACATAGTTGAGCACATGTCCATGTGGCACGATTGAGCATCCTTTGAATATCTACCCCAAAATGGTATTACTGTGCCTTGAGGAAGGTTGTTTCCTAATTTTCTGAGAAATTACCACACTGACATTTAAAGGAACTGTACCAACTTGCATTTCCACCAGCAAAGCGTTCCCTTTTCCCCACAACCTCTCCAGCATAAGCTGTCATCAGTGTTTTTGATCTTGGTCATTCTTACAGATGTAAGATGGAATCTCAGAGACCTAAACAGAGAATTCTAAACAGAGGAATCTAAAATGGCTGAAAGACACTTAAGTAAATGTTCAACATCTTTAGTCATCAGAGAAATGAAAATTTAAAAAAAAAACCCACTTTAAAACTTCGGGGTCTCAAGTATACTAGCCTGTAGGTGTAGTTAACTCAGGCTGACTAAAGGCAGAAAATAGTCTTAATCTGTATTCCATCATTCTTATTTGGGTTTATCATTCCAGATTCTGAAATCCCAGCTCCATGAATACTGATACAGACAAACACTCTAAGGAAAGAGCAAAGTCTGTGGATATTTTATACAGCACACAATAACAAACTAGCCTATCAATGTATCTCCAATGGTCATTTTCCTCTGTTGGATTCATTGGGACCTTATTAGTAATTCTGAAGGTAGGCTATGCATCTCTGCAGATACCCCCAAGGATAACCACTACAGACTTAGAGAAACACAACCTTTGAGGAAAACACCATGAGTGAACAACTTGAGGACAAATTACCAAATAATAAATTCCAATCTTGGCCAATAAAAAGTTTGTATATCATGTATAAAAATCACTGTGAGTATATAGTTTAATGTATTTTTTCCCACAGCAAAATATGAGGAATATTAATTTCTAACTAGTTACCAGTGGCTTAATTCAAATGTAGAGTTGTCACTTAAGGGAAAAAGTTCAAGTTTATATAGTTTTAGAGGACAGTTGGCAGATTGTATTTTAGTTCAGGGGTAGAGAAAGGGAAAACAATTGGGAGACTATGTATTCGAGAGACCTCAGAAAATAGCCACTAAAATGGAGCCTGCAGTCAGTAGTCTAAAATACATATTAATAGACATTAAGACTATAAATAAAATTATAATGTATTTAGAATATGAATGGTCCAACATGGCTGTAGACTGAAAAAAATCTAAAATTGAAAAAATATATATACGTTTAAATCTGTATTAAAATACTCAAGTAAAATACAGTGCTTAATAAAAACACTGTTTATACTAAACACTATTCCTGTTTTATTTCTGTTTTGTTGGTTTATTTAATAACAAATAACTATGACATGCACCTATTTTTTAAAAAATTGAAAAAATATTATGGGAAACTAGTGTGTTATGCCCAGTCCATAAGGACTCTAAAAGATCCCCATGGAGACCGACTCACTGAAATGGAACAATCTGTTGTTTTCAGCAATGTTTCTAAGGATGCTTACTCCTAAGCCATTGAGTTATAGTGATGAGCTTCCTGCTTTTGCTGTCTTAGACTCCCCTGCTGAGGGCTATATATACTGTGTGAGAAAGTGGAAAAAAGGCTTGTCTGCAGAACCTGAAGTTGTGTTGCGTATTAATCCTGACATCCCTCACTCAGAAAAAAGGACAGTTGCCATGCTGGCACGGCAGCAAGAACCAGAAAAGTTACATTAGCAGGATGTGGGAAAACAGGTTCGATTCTAATTGGTTCATGTCTAGGGACATTTTAGAAATATTATTTTCAAACCTTGCCTGTTGCTTGTAAAGTTTTCTTATTGGCTGACCTTTGAGTGGGGACATTCTAAGGTTATCTATACTTTCCAGATGGCTCCCCTGTTTCTTTTGCCCCTAGCCATTTCTGAGGACTGGAATGATTTTTGTTGTTGTTTGTTTGGTTTGTTTTTTTCCTTTTTATTATTTTTTTTCAAAAAAGAAAATAAACTATTCTTTTTTTCATTATACATACCAATCCAAGTTCCCACTCCCTCCACTCCTCCCAGTTCCTCCATATACCCAGCTTACCCCTATCCAGTTTTCAGAGAGGGTAAGGCACATTGCTTTGTGGAAGGTCCAAGGCCCTCCATACTATATCTAGGCTGAGCAAGGTATCCATCCAAAGATAATGAGTGTCCAAAAAGCCAGTACATGCAGTAGAGATAAATCCTGGTGTCACTGCCCATGGCCCCTCAGTCTTCTCCAGTCATTCAAGTGTCAACCATCTTCAGAGGGCCTGGTTTGGTCCTATGCTTGTTCCTTCCCAGTCTGGCTGGAGTTGGTGAGCTCCCATTAGCCCAGGTAGACTGGTTCAGAGGAGGTACAAGGGGAAGGGGAAGGAGAACTTGAGGGAATGGGATAGTCAAGAAGGAGGAAGGACAGAGATGAGAGCAGAGAAAGAGATATCTTGATTGAGGGAGCCATTATAGGGTTAGCAAGAAACCTGGTCCTAAAGAAATTCCCAGGACTGGAATGTTTTATGGGAAATAACTTACATAAGCACAAGATGAAGGCATGGACAAAAGGAGGAATTTTGGTTTCTTTGGTAACTAGTGACAAAAAACAAAAATGTGTTCATAACTTGGCATAACATGGTTTTCATTTAAGAGCTATTCTGTCAGCAAGTACTGTAATCTAGTGCTAGCATCAACTGCATCTCATATAATGAAGTTATTCATATTTTTAGCTAATCTTAATATCATTCAGTATTAGAGTACATAAAATGAAAATTGTTTTAATGTTAACCCACGATAAAAATGAATCCTAAAACAGTGCACATGTATTAAAATCTGCCATGCAGATTATATTACATTAGAAATGTATGGTATGTATTTAGCTTAGAAAACCTATTTTTCTCCAGAAATTTATCTATGAATTGTTCTCATTGATTTCTCATGAATATAGAAATTGCCATGCATCGCGTCCCCGTGTCTGCACTCTGTGCCCTAGAACCCAGTTAGCAAGCTTCGAGCAAGGGGCTGGAGGTTGAGAATACTCACGTAGAGACAAACCGACACATAGACCTCCAAACGCTGGTTCATAAAGCCCACTTTAATAACACCATGTCAGCATAAATACACTGCAGTCAATGGCCAACAGGTGACGATCCCATCCTCTGATCCTCTAAACTAGGCACAGTTTCTAGTAACTTTAATTAGAAGGTTCTAGGAGGAAAGAGCAGCTGAAGGCCAGAACTCAGTAGTCCCAACAGCCAGCTGAAGGCCAGGACTCATTAATCCCAACACTATGTCAGCATATTACAGAGGTATTTGCACACCACTATACTGGCTAATCTGTGTATGAACTTGACACAAGCTAGAATCTTCAGAGAAGAAGAATCCACATTTGAGGAAATGCCTCCATGAGATCCAACCATAATTAATCAATCTATTAATCAAGGAAGGAGTGCCTAGCCCGTGGTGGGCAGTGCCAGACCTGGAGAGGTGGTACTGGGTTCTGTAAGAAGATGGGATGAGCATGCCAAGGGAAGTAACCCAGCAAGCAGCTCCCCTGCATGGCCTCTGTATTAGGTCCTGCCTCTGGGATCCTGCCTATTTAAGTTCCTGTCCTGATTTCCTTCAGTGATGAACAGCAATGTTGAAGTGTAAGCCAAATAAACCCTTCCCTACCCAACTTGCTTTTAGATCATGGTGTTTCATCATAGCAACAGAAACCCTAAAACGTTTACCCATGTTTACTATTAGTCTATTATAATAATCAGAATATTAAAAATGTAAGATGCCACTATACACCAGTTAGAATGACATTGTTTTCAGATGATTTGTTTATAAGGAAATGAATGGAACTGAAGATCATCAGTTTAAGCAAAGTAGGCCAGACTCTAAAAGAAATGGGTTTCTCAGATTCACAAAATCCTGACTCAAGCAAGCATTCATTTCAGCCAGGAAGGACTCTAAATGACTTCAAAAGAAAAAAAAAGATGGTTTCATTTGGTAAATTAATATAAAATGTACGTGAATTTTCTAATATGCATTTTCTAAATTTAACACACACACACATATCATAAGTGGAACAAAGATGGGATGAAAGTACAAGCACAAGGAAGGATGACATGAGAAGGGTCTTATGGAGAAATAGAACAAAATTTAATAACACATGTGTCTGAAAATATGATAGTGAACACTTTCATTTGTGCACTATATAAAATAATAGCCCAAAATTCTTCAGCAACATCAAGTTGTTATTAAATCATGTAAAACTGAGCCAGGAGGTGGTGGTGCACACTTTTAATCCCAGCACTTGGGAGGCAGAGGCAGGCAGATCTCTGTTAGTATGAGGCCAGCCTGGTCTACAAGAGCTAGCTCCCAGTCAGGCTCTAAAACTACAAAGAAACCCAGTCTCGAAAACTCAAACCAAAACCAACCGACCAACCAAACAAAAAACCCCGTGAAACTATAAATGCATGCCTCAAATATTGAAGCTCAAATATGGAAGAATCTTTTAGTTTCTTTTTTTAATCATTCTTTTTTTTAAAGTAATTTTATTAAATTATAAAAGTTTCCATTTCCGCCCCTCCTCCCACGACACTCCCACTCCCCCCACTCCCTCTCCTCCTTCCTCTCCATCCCTAAGAGCAGTCAGGGTTTCCTGCCCAGTGGGAAGTTCAAGTTCCTCCCCCCTCCCTCCAGGTCCAGGAAGGTGAGTGTCCAGATGGACTGGATCCGCAAAATCCAGTATATGCAGAGGAAACAAGTCCCAGTGCCATTGTCAATGGCTTTTCAGAAAGACTCCGGGCCAGCCACATTCAGAGAATCTGGCCACATTCAGAGAATCTGGTTGGATTGCGTCCTCGTTCAGTCCCAATCCAACTGGCCTTAGTAAACTCTCATTAGATCAATCCCCTTGTATCAGTGGGTGATCGCATCCCTCGCAGTCCTTATTTCCTTTTTGATTTTCTTCCTCCTTCTGCTCCTCATTTGGACCTTGGGGGGCTCAGTCCGGTGCTCCAATGTGGGTCTCCGTCTGTATCGTCATCCATCGTCAGATGAAGGATCTATGGGGATAAGCAAAATCTCCATCAGTATGGTTATAGGCCAAGGCCGGTTCAGGCACCCTCTCCTCTGTCTAGAGAACAGTCTGGGGATCTCTCCTTGGACCTGGGATCCCATTTATAATCAAGTCTCTTGTAAACCCTTAAAATGACTCCCTTAGTTGAAATATATTCTTCCCTGATCCCATATCCATCCTTCCTCCCTCCCCCCATTCCAGTCCACCTAGCTTTCCCCATTCCTCCCCTACTCCCTTCTCTCTAACCCTCTCCTCTTCCAACAACCCTCCCACCCCACCCCCATGCACCCGAGGTTACCTGGGACTCTTGCCTCTTTCCTACCTCCTGGCGGATAGCTAAATAATCTTCATCAGGTTCATCTTCTTATTTAGCTTCTCTAGGATCACGAATAATAGGCTCAAAGACCTTTAATTATGGTTAGAATCCACTTATGAGTGAATACATATCGTGTTCCTCTTTTTGGGTCTGGCTTACCTCACTCAGTAAAGCGTTTTCTATTTCCATCCATTTGCATGCAAAATTCAAGATGTCATTGTTTTTTACCGCTGAGTAAAACTCTAATGTGTATATGTTCCACACCTTTTTTAACCATTCTTTTATTGAGGGGCACCTAGGCTGTTTCCAGGTTCTGGCTATTACAAATAGTGCTGCTAGGATACAAGATCAACTCCAAAAAATCAGTGGCACTCCTATACACAAAGGATAAAGAAGCGGAGAGGGAAATCAGAGAAACATCACCTTTCACGATAGCTATAAATAGCATAAAATATCTTGGGGTTACTCTAACCAAGGAAGTGAAAGACCTATTTGACAAGAACTTTAAGCCTTTGAAAACAGAAACTGAGGAGGATACCAGAAAGTGGAAAGATCTCCCCTGCTCTTGGATTGGGAGAATCAATATAGTAAAAATGGCAATTCTACCAAAAGCAATCTATAGATTCAATGCAATCCCCATCAAAATTCCATCAAACTTCTTCACAGACCTTGAGAGAACAATAATCAAGTTTATATGGAAAAACAAAAAACCCAGGATAGCCAAAACAATCTTATACAATAAAGGAACTTCTGGAGGCATTACTATCCCTGACTTCAAACTCTATTACAGAGCTACAGTATTGAAAACAGCTTGGTATTGGCATAAGAACAGAGAAGTCGACCTATGGAATCGAATAGAAGACCCAGATACTAACCCTCAAACCTATGAACACCTAATTTTCGACAAGGGAGCTAAAGGTATACAATGGAAGAAGGAAAGCGTCTTTAACAAATGGTGCTGGCATAACTGGATGTCAACCTGTAGAAGAATGAAAATAGATCCATATCTATCACCATGCACAAAACTCAAGTCCAAATGGATTAAAGACATCAGCATCAATCTGTCCACTTTGAACCTGATAGAAGAGAAAGTGGGAAGTAGTCTACAAGATATAGGCACAGGAGGCCTCTTCCTAAGTAGGACCCCAGTAGCACAGACAATAAGAGAAACAATGAATAAATGGGACCTGCTGAAACTGAGAAGCTTCTGTAAAGCAAAGGACACTGTCAGTAAGACAAAAAGGCTGCCTTCTGACTGGGAGAAGATCTTCACCAACCCCTCATCAGACAAAGGTCTGATCTCCAGAATATACAAAGAACTCAAGAAACTAGACACTAAAACTCTAATTAATCCAATTAAAAAATGGGGTACTCATCTGAACAGAGAATTCACAACAGATGAACTTCGAATGGCCAGAAGACACTTAAGGTCATGCTCAACCTCCTTAGTGATCAGGGAAATGCAAATCAAAACCACTTTGAGATACCATCTTACACCTGTCAGAATAGCTAAAGTCAAAAACACCAATGATAGCCTATGCTGGAGAGGATGTGGAATGAGGGGAACACTCATCCATTGTTGGTGGGAATGCAAACTTGTGCAGCCACTGTGGAAATCAGTGTGGCGGTTTCTCAGGAAACTGGGAGTCAACCTCCCTCAGGACCCAGCAATTCCTCTCTTGGGAATATACCCTAGAGATTCCCGAACATACTACAAAAGCGTTTGTTCAACTATAAATTTTATTTTGTATATTTAACACATACTGGAATAATATTATAACACATATATGTAATAACATTTTTGGTTTTGAGAAAACAATTAATACATCCACCATCCCTCTTACTTATCTCTTTTATACCTCTGTAGTTCCTAGTGGTATAATATGCTCAATTTGGTGAAACTCTATAACCCAACATAATCTAATATATATCAGTCCTCATTTTGTATGTTAGATCTGTTGACTGAGGTTTCTATTCTTGTCTGGTCCCACAGTCATTAAGTCCCAAAGAAATACACAGAGGTTTACATTAATAATAAATGGTTGGCATAGTAGTTTAGGCTTCTTATTAACTCATAACATATATTAGCCCATAATTTTTGCTTTTGTTAGGCACATGACTTGGTACCTTTTTTGGTCATGCAGTCACATCTTGCTTTCTCTGTGTTTGGATGACGACTGCAGACTGACCCTCTCCTTTTCCCAGAATTCTCCCATTCATTTCTCCACCTCTACTTCCTGCCTGGTTGCCCCATCTATGCTTTCTGCCTGGCTACTGACCAAACAATGTTCTATTAAAATACAATTGACAGGGTACAGACCATTGTCCCATAGCACTTCCCCCCTTTTATCCAAAAAAAACCCCAAATAACCAACCAACCAAATGAACAAACAAACAAAACAAAAAACTCTGAATTTAATCTTTTTTGGTTAGTTTTCTCCTGACTATTATTCATAACAACTTGTAACCAACATTCTAAACAAAGACAAACATTCATAAACCATTTTTGGGGAATTTAGGTGCAGTTTTCCAGGATACTTACTGCTGATTGGGAGGTGTTGATAATCTTATGGGGACCTAAAGAAAATTTTGAACTATGGTCAAGTCCTGATTTAAAAATTCTGTGAGGCTTGATCATCTCAGCCAGCAGTCTTGAAATTGTTCTGGATACAGAACTCATTGGAAACTCCAACAGGGGTCCTCTAAAATATTAGATCATCTGAACCATCTGCTCCTATTGGAGATTCTTCAGGGGGTCTTCTTTGATCAAACATGATTTTTTTTTCCTAGACCAGAATGAATCCACAATATCTCATTTACTGTGGAAACAAAAGCAAAATCTCTTCTTCAAAGTAACATATCTTTTGACTTACATTTTGAAGTCATTTCAAAATATACATATTGAATTTGATTATAAGTGTTTATAATCAAATATCTTTTAGCAGCTTTTCTCCCTCCTCAGCAATCAGACAATTTAAAGGCAACACAATAATATACAGTATGCAGACTCTGTGTATTTTTATCTTTATGTGGCTTTACTTTAAACTTTATTTCTTTTATTTTTATTTTTAATTATTGGCTTTTTGAGACAGGGTTTCTCTGTGTATCTCTGACTGTCCTCAAACTCACACTATAAACCAGACTGTTCTTGAACTCAGAAATCTGCCTGCCTCTGTCTTTCATGTGCTGGAATTAAAGGTGTGTGCCACCATACCTTGAACTCACATAGATTTGCCTGCCTTTATCTCCCAAAAGTTAGTTTTGAAGGTGTATGCCAGAACACCTGACTACTCTTTCTTTTTTATTTTAAGGACTTTATCTTTTTTTTCTTTTCTCTCCCAACTAAATATCCTACATACATTTTTAAATATACTGTAAACAATTTAGAAGTTTTCTTCATCTGAATCTATCTTGATTGTATATCATTTTCTGACCACTTGAGTCTTTAATTTTCTAAGTAGTATTGGTAGGATTAAACCCATGGCTTTGATGGCTTGATCCAGCTCATTCTTTATCTTTCTGAGAGTCTTGCCTCATGGTAGAGATATTGGCAAGAACCATGTTTATTGCCACAATTCTATGAAGTTTCAAGGTCCCTACCACCAACAAAAAGCATGCTATTGGCTAGTCATTAAGACCATTTAAGTGTTTGGTGGTGGGGCCTCTTAAAAGAACTGCAAGGTTTTGCAGCTAAAGCTGAGTTAGGAAGATTCTTTTAAAAGAGATGCGTTTGTATCTAGCAAAGAGGGCCCAGCTGAGAAAATGCTGCTATTAATAAGCCATGTTTAACTCTATTCTTTTGTATCTAGAATTATTTCCCAAAATGTCTCAGGTTTTAAAGAGGATCTAGCCCCACATTGGGCATAATTTGTTGACTGAGGTTTCTGTTCCATCCAGTCCCACAGTTGTTCAGTCCCGAAGAAATACAAAGAGGTCTACACTAATTATAAACTGGTTAGCCTAGTAGCCCAGGCTTCTTATTAACTCTCATAACTTGTGTTCTTGTCTGTGTTAGCTACATGGATTGGTACCCCTTTCAGTTATGCAGTCACATCTTGCTTTCTCTGTGTCTGGATGATGACTGCAGAATGATGCTCTCCTCTTCTCACAATCCTTCTGTTCTCATTGCCCCACCTCTACTTTCTGCCTGGTCACCCCACCTATACTTCCTGCCTGGCTACTGTATTTTATTAAAATACATTTGACCAAGTACAGACCATTGTCCCACAGCATTAGATACATTATATCAGTTCAATTTTAGTTCACATTTTAGGGCCCTTTCCAGCTCTGATCATGTGTTGATAGATCCTGAAGTTTCCAAACCTCAACTAAAAATAATCCTACAAAAAGCAGAAACACCCAGGTATCTCATTTGTTATTTATCTCACTAACTGTGGGTATACAACCAAGGGTGTGGTTCCTGGGTTATGCGGTAGTTCTATTTCTAGATTCTGAGGAAAATACATAGTGAATTGCCCTGTTAATTTGCCAACTTTCTGAGAATAATATATGAGAACTCAAATTCCTGTATTTTCAATAGCATTGGTCATATGACCTTGTGAAATACTCATTTTAACAGAGATAGAATGGTATTTCATTATGAGATTGATTTGAATTCCCTTAATTACTAGTGATCTAAACAAATTATTATATATAGATAATGATTCTGCGCATTTACTATATTATCTAATATAAAATATCTATATTGTAAAACAATCTTTATTTTTTCTATTTTTGAGATTATAATATAAAGACCTTATTTCCTTTTCCCTTTCTCTCTCCAAACATGCCCATATCCTTCTCCTTGCTATCTTTCAAATCCATAGCCTCTTTTATCCTTATTGTTTTATACATATATTATATGTACATATATATGTATTCCCAAATACACAATTACAAATTTCTTTGTATTTTAAAATTATATAAATGATAGTTTTGTTCCATTTTGATGTTTCTGATTTTTTACACTTGGATAGCAACCTTTTTCCGATAAACTCTAACATATATTTTATTCAATTTAAAGGTTAATTCACCTAAAGTCAATTTATATTTTTATGTAAATGAAGATAATTGAACTTTAAAAGTATTTCAAAATTTTTTGATTTGATTCAAAATATTCTTTTTCATTCTGATGCTCTCAAGTATGCCTCCTCTAATTTTTTTCTACTGTTTTCATTTTGTTTAGTGATACACAGAAACTTTTAATACACTAGAAACTTATTCATTTTGTATTCATTCTTTGGAGATTTTATTCATGCATGCAATGTTTCTTTTTAAATCTTTATTTATTGTTCTCTCATGCATTACATCCTGACCAGAGCATCTCTTCCCTCCACTCTTCCCTATTCTCTCACATACACATCTCCAGATCGAGGGCATACAAAATTTCTTGATCATATCCATACCTAAGTGTCATCCTTCAGCTCATGAAGAACCATCCATTACATATTGCCCTCAACTTATATATCCTTTTGCAATTTTTATTTATTTTATTGCACTGAGTCCAATAACTAATCCCCACCTTCATACAGCTGTGGAACCATTCAAAAGGCATGAGGAAGATTACAGTGGCCACACCTCTAAAGTGACCCTCCCTCAACTCACACACCCTACAGCCATCATCTGCTGTTACCTATACTGTTTATGGTAAATCCTGGGAGCTCTGCAATAATCTGTGCTGGAATTTTAAACTGGCATGATCTAACACAAAACCTTTGTCTGCAACCACAGTTTCTGTGAATTCATGTGTTCAATAGCATTTCAAAGCCATATTTCCCATCCTCTGATCTTACATTTCTTTGATGTTCTCTTTTGCATCGCCACCTTAGCCTTGGCATGGGGATTAATACAGATGTCCTATTCTTAGCACTCACAGTTTCTTAGATACCCATTTCAAGTCCTCATAGTTGCTTACTCTTAGCATTTTAAACTGCAATGTGTAAGCATTGACTAGTACCCTCTGAAACTTCTTTGACAAAGGAACATGGGAACACATATTTAGAAGACAGTTTGATAATTTGACCATTTAGAAAAACAGTGTCAAGAGGTTCTTCTTGAAGACCTATGACCTCACTTGACATGGGTTTTGCATTTTTACAGTACTAGGCAAATATTTACTCCTGTGGAGCAAGTCTCAAATCCAATCAACAGAAGGATTGGTTACTCCCATAAACACTTTTGCCACTATTGGATGACTAGGTAGATTTGCATATCATGTCACTATTATAGCATTTAGAGTCCAACACTTGAAAAGACCACTTGTGTCTTTTCTCCCTCAAGTTTCTGTATAGCACCTTCTATTATTGTGAAAGCTAGCCAAAAGGAAGTTTCTTTGTCAGTTCAAAACTCTTTTCTTTTTGTCTTGTAACCAAAAGTATTGTGTTGTCAACAATAAATTCTTAGAATTTAAGTATGATTGAAAGTCAAGAGCAATGGCAAGAACCTTTGTTATTATAATACACATTTTATTATTATATATAAGTATTGTTTATATGATATAGCATATAATAGTATATGCAATAATATGTCATTTAAAAATATATGTATATATCTACTGTATAAATAGTATATATTTATATATAAAAGATAGAACGTATACTATAATATATAACATGTATTTTACTCATAATACATTGCCTATATCTTCCATTAGCTTAAAAACTAGTGGGGTGCTGTGGGAGCACATTCTGCTCCTTCAGCCAATAGGCTTTAAGATACCAGCCCACTTGGGCATGATCTTTTTTGCTTTAAACAGCACCAGTAGCCACACACTCACTCTCTTGCATTTGGCTCCCACTTTCAGCTGCTAGATTCTATTCCTGGTCATGCAAAGTACTGTTGTCTAGGACAGTGATCTGTAAATTTTCCCCTTAAATAAGTAACCTTTAATAAATCATAATTATAAACTTGTGTGGGATTGTTTTGTGACTTACACCTTCAGTGGGGACCTGCAAAGCTTCTTCAAGCAATCTTAGTTTTAGTTAACCAGCTCTATACTTTTAACCTCCTCCATCCTGCCTCCTTCTCTGTATAAACCTTTAGCTCCTAGTGTTCTCTACCTGGGCTCTCATGGTACACACCTTCTATTAGTCCTTCTTACAATTTTTTACTTGGATTGTAAAATCATAGGCTTCCAAGGAGCTTATGAATGCACACTTCCTTTTGTCTGAGCCTTCAAACAGCCTCTTCCTTTCTTTATTATTCTACTCCCTACTGGAATTTACCTGCCCCCAGTTTTCCCCTTTCCATACCATTTTACCCACATTCTACTATCCTCCTTTCCAAATGCATCCCTATGCCAATGGCCCATTTCTCGTTTCATAATTTTTCCACAAACAAACACATAAAACAAAATATGGAAGCCAGGAGTAGCTAATAAGAGTAAAAGTAAGGATTTTTGTTTTCAGCGTTTCAATCAGTCTAAACAAAATTTTTCCAGTTGCATCCACATATCTGAAAATTTTGTTATTTTATTTTTCTTTATAGGTAAATAATATGGGACTCTGTGTGTATATGTATGTACTACATTTTCACTACTTATCCATCTGATATACATCTTGGTTAATTATGTTTCCAAGCTATTTTGAATAGAGCAGCAAAGAACTTGGATTCACAAGTGTCTCTGTAGTAATAAAGTCCTCTGCATCCATACTCAGGAGTAAGATAACTGAATAAACAGTTATCAACTTATAAACAGTTTGTAATTGTTCTTTATGTGGTGTAACAACATTGATTTATAGATTTTATGACAAATTTTAATGAATACATTTTAAAAGAATGATAGCATCAGCATAACCATTAAGAACTTGGACTAAAATTGGAAAACATGTATCAGCAACTAAAACAGGCTTCTTGCCCATATTCTAAGGTGCCTGTTTTAGTTACTGATATATGTTTTCCAATTTTATTGGCAAAATGACATAATAAAATTATTTGTGTCATATAATATTATATAGAAATTACTGATATATAAAGGAAAAACCTATTTTGATTACAGTTTTCCCTCCCTCCACTTCTGCCAGCTCTACTGTATGAGAGAAGAATCTATTTTCATTAAAATGAAACAATATAAAATTTGTTTCAGATAATATTGCTTACAATGATCCAAAAGTATTTGGAAACTCTAATATACTGAATAAGGGACATCAGTAAAGTATCTACAGCCATGTTTCACTTTAAATGATGGCCAGAAATAACCATTTGGAAAATATAATATGAGGGACGTTGATTTGAATAAGATTACTTCCAATTTAAATTGGGATCATGGAAAGCATGGGAGATGATAGAAGGGGAGGAGAGCTGAAACGAGGGGAGCAGAGAAAAATAGGTAGCTCAATAAAAACAAATTTAAAAACTAAGATCACTTCAATTAAAAGGCATAAACATAAATAAAATGTAGAAAAATTGATATGATGAAAATAAAAGGAAAAAGAACTACTGAATAATCAAAAGAACCTAAACAAAAAGGGTACCAAATGATATCAAAAATAATGATACACTGTGCTTTAGATCCTAGTTTTCAGATTGAATATCTATGTAATATAATGTCAATAAGCCCATTATGAATTTTAATAAAGCTATTACACAAATGCCACCTTCAAATTATATCAATGGCTTAAAGTATTGTTTAAGTAAAAATAATGAAAACGTTTTTATTATTTTATTTAAAAATACACTTTGCTGACATGCAATAATAAATTATTTAATTAAAAGTCATCAATTAGTCTAGTTAAAATAGCATAGAGATTAATACATAATTACTTGACCATAAAATATAGTGAAGATGCTATGTCATGAGATTGTAGGAAGAGTTATATTTTCTAAATTTTAATAATATTTTCAAGACAAACAAAAAAGGAAATTATAATAGTAAGAAGTATATATCACAATAGGCAACCACTCAAGTAGAATATGTGTTCCAATCACAACAAAATATGGTAGAACATGTATAAAATAAGTCAATTTACCTCTCTATAATTCTTTTAAACTTCAAATTAGCATACAATTATGTCAAAAATATATTATTTTTTCATAAATTTATAAAAATATTTAATGAAAAAGTATTTTAAAATAAACAAGTTGAAAGTTGAAATTCATTAAGATCAATGATAATAGAATACAACCAAATAGAACACAACTAATAATAGAAGACAACTAAAGATAACAGTATACAACTAAATAGAACACAACTAATAATAGAAGACAACTAAAGATAATAGTATACAACTAAATAGAACACAACTAATAATAGAAGACAACTAAAGATAACAGTATACAACTAAATAGAACACAACTAATAATAGAAGACAACTAAAGATAATAGTATACAACCAAATAGAACACAACTAATAATAGAAGACAACTAAAGATAACAGTATACAACCAAATAGAACACAACTAATAATAGAAGACAACTAAAGATAACAGTATACAACTAAATAGAACACAACTAAAAAGACTGGTGCTCAGAAACATAAACAGCTAGTGATGAGACTCATAACAGAGTCTTATCCTTTATTAATTATTTAGGAAAATCCAATTATTTAGGATAATAATTGTTGGAAAATTGAAAAAAGATGTCCATATGCACTTCACAGAAAAGAGTAAAGTGCAATGCCCAACAAACATGCTCAACTTCAGTAGCCATTAAGAAAATGAGAAAGCAGTTAATTTCAGCCTTTTACACATTACTTTTATAAAAGTACAAACATCTCACAATGTCAAGCTTTGTTACCAATTTAGAACTTGGAACATACACTACTATAACTGATTACTGTTCCTATCTAATAAATAACATATTCATCAAAGAATAATTCTGACTCTATCTATACCAAACATTTTATGCCAGAGCTTTCCCATTGAATTGTTAATTTATGAATTTCTCAATATATGTATTAAAGGATTCAACATGGGAGTGGTAGCTGCATAAAACAGAAATATATTTATCAATAGAAAAGTTGGAGACAGATTTAACAGGTCTAATGTACATGAAAATTCAGTGAAGAAAGAAAAGAATAACTACCATATTGTGGGAACTGCAGGTGGACAGGGCTTTGCATCTACAGTCATGACTATGAGTCTTAAGGGAGCTTAAGATAATTCCATAGGAAAATAGAAGAAGGATAAAGACCACCATACACATGGCTCCATTGTTGGTATCAATAGTGAGGCCAATAAAATAAGCATGGGAGCATGAAAGTGCCCATACTGGTACTTATTATAGCTAAAGTGGTCAGTGACATTGGGTCCACAGATAGGAAGTTTATACACAGAGAGAACTTGAACCAGAGCATGTGCAAAACCTCCAACCTAGGCTACCACCAAGACAGAGATATAAACCTGCCTATTTGTATTTGTAATGGTCAAATAGTGCAGTGCCACATAACGATCATAGACCATAACCACCATCAGGAAGGCCTCAGAACCACAAAATAAGTGCCCCACGAAAAGATAAACAGACAAGCTATGAAGGAAATGATCTTTTTTTCACACACTAAGTCTTTAAACAACTTAGGAAAGAAAGCAGTGGAATACATAGCATCCACGAGTGACAGAAAGGCAAGAAAGAAATACATCAGGGAGGACAAAGAGGAGCTGGCAATAATTGTCACCACAATGAGAAGATTGCCCACAATTGTCACAATGTACATGAGCAGAAACATAGTGAACAATTCTTTGTGCCCAGTAGGATCCGGAGTGAGGCTCAGGAAGATAAATTCTATGACATTGTTACTCTGTCTCATTTACTCATCTGTCTGTATTGTTTCAAAATCACTTCAGAAGAGAAAGTACTATAAATTCTGAAGTGGTCCATGAAGCCATTCCATCAGAAAGCACATTTTCATTATACTTTACATAGTGGGAAACCCACAGAAGTCATGGAACAATAATCTATTCAGTTCTTCTTGCAAAGGGCTCCATTAGTTTCTGTTAATAAGTCTCTAAATACTCTTTTCTATCTCAATACTTCAATGCAGGTTTATACAGAAAAGTAGACAAAGGAATCTCAAGCATTTATATTTAAAACATGTTTTATTTTCCACTTTGTTTATCAATAAACAATGTGTAAGGGTCCCTCTTTTAACTATCACATGCTAACAATTAAAACTCCCAGTACTGTAATTGGAGGCTGCTCTTTCATTCCTGGCCACACAGACACAAAATAATCACACACAAACTATATTATTATATCACTGCTTGACACATTAGCTCATGCTTCTTATTGGCTAGCTCTTATATATTAAATCAACCCATTTCTATTAATCTGTGTATTGACATGTGGTTATGGCCTATACGTAAGATTCTGTCCAGTGTAAGGCATCTGTCTATTGCAGCAACTACATGACTTCTCCTTGACTCTACCTACTTTGTCCCAAAATTCAGTTAAGTTTCCCCACCTAACTCTATTCTGCCCTGTTGTAGGCCCAAGCAGCTTCTTTATTCACTAACCAATAAAAAGCAACACATATACAGAAGGACTTCCCACATCATCTCCTTTTATATGTCTAAATAAAAGAGGTTTTAACTTTAACATAGTAAAATTACAAATAACAAAACAGCTATCAAGCAAGAATTAAAGTTACAATATCAAGTCCATTAACAGTTGGCAAAATAGGGAAAATACTCTAACATCTATCCTATCTTTGTGAGTCTAAAGTTTTATACTTAATTTATCTTTTATATTTATAGTTATCTTTCTTCAGCACCATCAAAAACTCCAAAAGGATATAATATTACCTAAGAAAATAGGAAGTGCATTATAAGCAACTTCCAAAACTCTAGACTTGACAGAGACATGATGTTGCCTGGACAGTCAACAAAATTATGATACTATAAGAAACTACACTAATTAATAAAAATCACAGCAAAAATCAATATTTTCAAATTACATTCACAATGCAAGTAGTTATTTTATTCTATTGGGACTTAATAGTTTTTGGAAAAGTTTTTCCATAGAATTTTTTATCTCTGAGTTTCTCAAAGTATATATTAAAGGATTCAACATGGGAGTGACAATTGTATAAAAGACAGTAATGGATTTATCAACAGGGAAACTACAAACTGGTCTAACATACATGAAAATACAGGGAACAAAAAAGAGGAAAACCACAGTAATATGGGAACTGCAGGTAAACAGGGCTTTCCGCCTCCCTTCCTGACTGTGAATCTTTAGAGATCTTAGGATGATTCCATAGGAGAGTAGGAGGAGGATGAAGATCACTAAACACATGGCCCCATTATTGACAATGGCAGAGAGGCCAATGAAGTAGGTGTCAGTGCACGCAAGAAGCAATAGTGGGTATATGTCACAGCCAAAGTGGTCAATGATATTGGGACCACAGAAAGGAAGTTTATACACAGCAAGAACTTGAAACAAAGCATGTATAAAACCTCCTGTCCAGGCTATCACTAAGAAAAGGATACATACCCGTCGATTCATAATAATTATATAATGCAGAGGCTTACAGATAGCCACGTAGCGATCATAAGCCATTGCCACCAGAATGACAATATCAACACCACCAAATAAATGTTCTATAAAGAGCTGGCTTATGCATTCTGCAAAGGAAATGGTCTTTTTATCACGGAGCAAGTCTACAATCAACTTGGGTGAGATGGCAGTGGAATAAACAGCATCCATGACTGACAGAGAGGCAAGAAAGAAGTACATTGGGGAGCCCAAGGAGGGACTGATAATCACTGTCACCACGATGAGCAGGTTTCCAACCATCGTGACAATGTAGATGAGTGAAAACATAACAAACAGTACTTTTTGCCCTGCAGGATCCTGAGTGAAGCCCAGCAGGACAAATTCAGTGACATTGTTGTTCTGGCCCATTTATCTGTCTATAAGGCTTATTTCAGAGAAGGGGCTCAGAATAACAGGGCCTGCTACAAAGTGTGAACAATACTGTCAATCCATTCTTTCATGATTCAGTTGTTAACAATAGTGGACATTAGGAAATATCTATTGAGATTCCTCTTGAAACAAATTCCATTCAGTTTCTGTTAATAAATCTTTAATTACTGGTTTATCTCAACATTAGTGACTCCAGACAGAAATGCTCATAGAGGTATCTCTGTCCCCCAAACCTTTAAATGTAGTTATTTAAAGCACATTACACCTTGGCATTGATAGCAGCAAATCAACAGAAAAAAGCTCTCTCCTTTAAGAAACTTGAAAAATTATTGTGTCATTAAGCCCAAGTATATCAAGTAAAACAGAGCAATACTTTGAGCTGGTAATACCTGTGGACAATATTTTAAAAATGAATGTGTGTAGTACCCACGATAGCACTTCTCCTCAAGGATCCAAGTCAGTGCTATCATGTTGCACTATGAGGCTTACATATTATACCTCACAAAACAATTTTAGTCATCATATATCTCACTTAACCTAAAAAATATAAGGAGATTTTGAACTGCACCAAATATTTCCAATGTTATTGAGCACACAACTCCCTGCAGCAATTATTTCATGTAACTTTAACACATATTAGCAATTACAGTTCCATTTTATAATTATTTATACAAATTAGTACATAATTACATCTATCATCAGGTTTTTTGCAAGTGGTTTTACTTTAGCTCTTACCAAAGCTGGCAGTAGACAGTAAATTTTCCCCCAGAAATCTCAGGAAAAGCTAGGTAGAAAGAGAGAGAGAGAGAGGAAAAGAGAAACAGAAAGGAGAGAGTGAGTACTAATCTGGGCATGGTTTTTAATTGTAATACAGGGTTCTCACATAGGAGTGAAAATACTGAAAAGCAGAATACTCAAGGAAAGTGCATAACCAGAATGCAAACGTGTTGGCTGAGTTCATTTTTTAAACTTAATTACAAACATGTCTCTGCTTGCCTCCTGAAAGGAAGGGAGATTGCATAATATTCAGTCTTTCCCAGTCTCACAGTAGCTAATGGTTCATACCACATTTCTTTGACTGTTTCTCTCTCTCTTCTGTTGTCATTTTTCCTTTTATCACATTTGCACAATATTTCCAAGTTTACCACTGCTTCCTGAATGATACTAAGTGGAGAATAAAATTTAATAACTACCATGACAGTATGACATCTTTCATTTTGTTGTACATAGTGTATCAAGAAGGAACATAAGAAATACTTGACACAAACAGAGCAGTGAGGAAAGCCATGGACCCTGAAGCCACATCTGGTTACAGCATGAGGTTCATTCAGTTTGTGTCATTCTGATATTGACCATTTTAGTAAGTCTCCCTCTGCCTCTGTTTCCACATTTGTACCACAGGGACTACAATAATACCCATCTCCTAGAGTGTTTGTTGGTGTTCTCATGAAACACCTAACACTGCCCAGAACATCAGACATCTCACTGGTGGCTGTGATCACTATTTTCAGATGGTTCACTGTGAGCATCAGCTGAGAAAAAGTCATGAGAATTTCTGTCCACTTAACAGGAATGTAGGCATAATCTGGGTTAGAAAAAATGGCACATGTGTGTCTCATGAACCATTTTCTGGACTTGGATTAAAATCATGCATCTTAGGAATAATTTGTTTTATTATATGTACTATTGTTATTAATATTTACCTGTGAAGAAGTATAATTGAACTAATAGCAATCAAGAAAATTTCCTGTCCAAGGACTTCGTAGCAGAGGACATGTGCAGAGTCAGGATGGCTGTAAAAGCAGTTGGGATGCACCTTATACATGTCTCCTTCACATTTATACTGCCATCTGAGCCAAAACATCTGTCCTTGTCATTCTTGAGGTTCCCAACTGCCATAGACATGCCTGTCATAGAACACAGGGTTATCCCATAACTTATGTTCAATTCTGTCTTCTGCATTGCACTTCTACACATTAAGTTGCTTCAGTATTGATTAGCATTATTTTTCACCAGACCAAACCTTCCAGAACCTTAAGTAAGTATTTATGTAATAGAGAAAAACAGAGTACAGAGGCTACATAATACTAGACTCCATATAATGTACATTATCAAAGGATTAATTCTATAAACACTGAAGAATAGTATGACTGCTTTCATTTAGAACTACTGCTAACACAATTTTTGAAAACTATTTGAATAATCCATTATTAAGAACATGACTTTTTTGGAAAATAGTCTTATATTTTAAAAATTATTTTGCCTAGCACTGAAGTTTTGTCATTCATATAGAGGATAAAGTTATATCACCTGATAAAACACAGATACAAGTGAAAATAAACATATTAATCAACTCAGTATCAAAAGACACAATATTACATTTTCTTTCATTTTGAGTTTTACATTTTCAGTAGTTACTAAAAAACCCTAAACTCAGAGAAGACATAAGAGTGGAAATAAAAATATACCATGTAATCTCCCTACTGTCTGTGACACTGACAGCAAATAGACTTGTATTTTATGATTACTTTCTTTGTGTAGCATCTTAATTTTCCCAATTTAGATAATTTCTATGATACTATATGACTTAAAATATTATTTGCATTTCAGTGTATCACAAGAATCTTTAGTTTGTATTCTTATTTATGGTCTCATGTACTCACAACATGGTTCTTATTTTATTCCATAAAAATCAAAGGTTTTTTGATGGTAGGGCAGCAATTATTTCATGTACCTATGTGACTTCACAGAGCACATGACAAGATATCTACATTCAATATATAAGGAAAGAACTCCAATATCCTTCAGAAAACAAACTTCCACAAAACTTCCTATAATCTTAGTTTTCAGATAAATGTAAGAATATCCAAGCTAAATTTAAAATATATATATAGTCAAAAGTAAGTCTCATAGGTAAGTGGATACTGTCACATTCTAAAAAAACTTTTTATAAATATACAAAGATAAATTGTTTTCATGTGCATTAAATGCCCACATTTCTAATAAGTAGAAATCATTAACCCTTTTTATATGGTAATCTTATTTAAAAATTGACAACCCTAAAATTAATTATATGAATTATTCATTTTTTGTAAATTGTATTAAAGACACTCAAAAGGTCTTGAACTTATGAACTATAGACGAATCCATGTATCACACACACACAAAAAAAAACAGGATCTGAGCAGGAAAAAATTGTGGTTTAATTTGCTGAAGTATTAATGGTAAAAATTTCTCATGACCACATCCAGAAATCTTCTGTCTCTATCACTTAGATAAAATTTCTGTGCTTCCTTAATAAGAAACATTGCCCTGTATGTAGAAGACCCCAGGAAATTGAGATCATTCATAGGTAGTTATAATAATGAAAAAAGCGTAAGGATCAGATACATCAAGGCTTAAATACCAGAGGCTTCCTGGGTCTTTTGACCAGAAAAATATTTCTTCCATTTATATTCAGAATACTGTCTATGACTTTTCTTTGCACCATCACTATTTATTTGTTTATTTTTAACAAACAACTTGTTTAAATAATTGAAACTAATTCAAATGAAATCATCTCATTTGAAAAAATGGGATAAAAGCATTAAATTTTGAGAGAATGAATGACTAATTTGAAAATTCTATAAGAAAACAAATGTCCAGGTATATTTAAAAAGATATTATGTGCTAAGATTCAAGAAATATTTAAGTAATGCAAATAATATCTAAGAAACACTTTAAGAGGAAGGAACTTTGTCCCCATTCATAACATCACCCCAGCAAACCATAGTTCTGCACTGATGGTCAGAGAGAATCTGCACAGCTGCATTTTTGTTGCAGAGTTGAAAATGTAGTCTGTGAAGTCACAACTTATGGTCTAATATTGGCAGAGAATGGTCCTGCTATTTGATAGGTATGAAAACTTTTGATGGAGGCATGAATTTATATGAGATAGGACTACAATGACTTTCATTTTGTTTATTCAATTCTTTAATTACTATATGATATTAATTTAATATGTCCACTAAAATAATATTTTTTAAAAAATTAACAATGATTATGAGCTTTCTTTGTTATTGAGCTTGTTATTTAGTCATTGGGGAGTAGATGCTCCCATGTGCTTACTTCCAATTTGACTCTTCTGGGTCCCAAAGGAATGGATAATAGGTCAGCACAATAGGTGATAGGTTCCACTAAAATGAAAATTTTTAATTTGTTTAATGAGTTAGATAAATCCAGCAACTTCTAATGTATTATTTGCAAGATAAAGCGCATGTCTAATCAAGATGTTTTCTTTGTTAGTAAATGAAAGAAAAAGTCAATGAGCATGTATTTCCGAGGTTAAAATTATCACTCAAAGATAGAGAATTGAAATATATGAAGAAATATATGAAGACCTCATGCTCTATATCCTTTCCATCTAAATATAAACACCTACCAAAGCTTCTCACTCAGTTTTTCATATTATACTCAACTGCATGTAAGAAAAAAATAAATGGGATATGATCACGACACTAAATAATGACTCTGATTTTCATTCATAATGTACCATCTAGTAACCTCAAACACTTGAAAAGAGAGAATAGCAGCACAGTGGCAAACTCCCTTTATAACGGTTTCTTTGTGAGCTATACATGTATCTGAGTGAATATATAAACTAAAGAAACACTTAAATATAACATCAACACTTGCTGTAAAAGACAGTTGGATAGTCTCATTTTCAGGGAAAATATCTTCAGAGAAAAACAAAGAATCTGTGCTTATATAAGTATGTAAACAATGAATAGAATGAAGGGAAACTTATTTGCCCAATATAATTATTTACTGATGCAAGAATGGTGATCTCCAATTATTTTCAGATCACTAAAGTAAAATACTCCGGCTGGGACAGAGTGGGAAGTGCAACCCGGCAGGAGGGAGTTCCTGTGTTTCAATAGCCTGCCTGCAGCAAGGTAGGCCTTTTGTCAGTGAGATTCCTGGCCAGCAAGAGCCACTGATCTTGTAGCAGAAGATCCATCAGAGGGGTAAGTGTGCTCCTGACCCACGGCAGAAGCCCAGAAATGGAGTTCAGACATTACCTCATGCCCCTAACTTCCTGGTCATTCTGCAGGGGCTGCTTCACCCTGCTATGACCTCTCTTCTTCTATCCCATCCCAGCTTTCACCCAGGAACCACTGCCCTTCGTCCTCCCTTCCTCAGGGCCATAAAATCCCCCCAAACAGCTTGTTTGGGCCCTGGGATAGGGTGGTGAGTGCAATGGGGCAGGAAGGAGTTTCTCTGTTTTAATAGCCTGACTGCAGCAATGGAGGCCTTTTGTCAGAGAGATTCCTGGCCAGCAAGGGGCACTGATCCTGTAGCAGAAGATCCATCAGAGGACGAGGTCCTTGGCCAACAAGGGAACCTCACCCTGTACCAGAAGATCCATTGGAGAACATTTAAAGAAAAAGATGGGCAGGCACCAAGGCAAGAATTCCTCCAACAATCTGAAAAACAACATGAAAACACCAGACCCCAGAAATCTTACAACAGAAGGACTTGAACACCCTAATCCAGAGGAAGTGGAAAAAAGTGCCATTATGAAAGCGATAGAGTCCCTTAAACAGGGGATGAATAACTCACTTAAAGAAATGGAGGAGACGTATAACAAAAAGTTTGAAGAAATAAGTAAATCCATAAATGATACCCTGGGAAACCAAGAAAAACCAATAAACAGGTAATAGAAACAGTTCAAGAATTGAAAACTGAAATGGAGGCAATGAAGAAAACACAAACCAAGGGCCGGCTGGATATGGAAAATCTAGGTAAATGAACAGAGACTACAGAATCAAGCATAACCAATAGGATACAAGAGACAGAAGAATGAATCTCAGATTCTGAAGACACCATAGAGAAAATAAACGCTCTGATCAAAGAAAACAGCAAATCCAACAAATTCTCATCACAAAACATTCAAGAAATCTGGGACACAATAAAAAGACCAAACCTAAGAATAATAGGGGCAGAAGAAGGAGCAGAATTGTGGATCAAAGGCCCAGAAAATATATTCAACAAAATTATAGAAGAAAACTTTCCCAACCTAAAGAACAATATTTCTATGAAGGTTCGAGAAGCATACAGAACAGCGAATAGACTGGATCAAAAAGAACCATCCCCTTGCCATATAATAATCAAAACACAAAACATACAGATTAAAGAAAGAATATCAAGAGCTGCAAAGGAAAAAGGTCAAACAACTTATAAAGGTAAACCTATCAGACTTACACCAGACTTATCTAAGGAAACCATGAAAGCCAGAAGATCCTGGATAGAGGTACTGCAGAAAATAAGAGATTATGGATGCAAGCCCAGACTACTATACCCAGCCAAGCTATTGTTCACTATCAATTTAGAAAACAAAATATTCCAGGATAAAAACAAATTTAAACAATTGGTAGCCACAAATTCAGCCTTACAGAAAATATTAGAAGGAAAATCACAACCCAAGGAATCCAACATTGCCAACACTGCCTACAATAACTCAGACATCTAGCAACCCTTCACAAGCACACAATCTACTACCCCCCCCCAAAAAATAACCAGAGTGAACAATCACTTGTCATTAATATCATTTAATATCAATGGACTCAATTCACCTATAAAAAGGCATGGACTAAGAGATTGGATAAGAAAACAGGATCCAAAATTCTGCTGTTTACCAGAAACACACCTCAACCACAAAGACAGACATCTACTCAAAGTAAAGGGTTGGGAAAAAATTTTTCAAGCAAATGGACCTAAGAAACAAGTGGGTGTGGCTATAGTAATATCTAACAAAATTGACTTCAAACCAAAATCAATCAGAAGAGATGGAGATGAACATTTCAAACTCATAAGAGGAACAATTCATCAGGAAGAAGTCTCAATCCTGAATATCTATGCCCCTAATATAGAAACAGCCATTTATTTAAAAGAAACTCTTCTAGAACTCAAGGCAGTCATCAAACCACACACACTAAGAGTAGGAGACATACACAGCTCTCTCACCAATGGACAGGACAATCACACAGAAACCTAACAGAGAAATAAGAGAATTAATGGAGGTAATGAATCAAATGTACTTAGCAGACATCTATAGAACATTCCACCCAAATAGGAAAGAATATACCTTCTTCTCTGCATCTCATGGAAGCTTCTTGAAAATTGACCACATACTCGGTAACAAAGCAAACTTTCACAGATACAAAAAAATATTAGTAACCCCCTGTGTCTTGTCGGATCACCATGGATTAAAGTTAGAATTCAACAGCAATGCTACCCCTGGAAAGTCTACAAGCTCATGGAAGCTGAACAGTCAACTACTGAATCACCCCTGGGTCAAGGAAGAAATAAAGAAAGAAATTAAAGTCTTCCTTGAATTTAATGAAAATAAAGACACAACACACTCAAACCTATGGGACACATGAAAGCAGTGCTAAGAGGAAAGTTCATAGCACTAAGTGCCCAATTAAAGAAAACAGAGAAAGCACACAATTAAGACTTAACAGCAAACCTGAAGCTCTAGAAAAAATAGAAGCAGATTCACCCAGGAGGAATAGAAGACTGGAAATAATCAGACAGAGGGCTGAAATCAACAAAATAGAAACACAGAAAATAATCCAAAGAATCAATGAAACAAGAATCTGGATCTTGGAGAATATCAACAAGATCGACAAACCCCTATCAAAACTAATCAAACGGCAGAGAGAGAACATGCAAATTAATAAGATCAGAAATGAAAAGGGGGACATAACCACAGTCAAAAAATAAATTCAGAGAATCATTAGATCTTACTACAAAAGCCTGTATGCCACAAAATTGGAAAATGTAAAAGAAATGGACATTTTTTAGATAAGTACCGTATGCCAAAATTGAACCAAGAACAGGTGAACAATCTAAATAGACCTGTTAGCCGTGAAGAATTAGAAGCAGTTATCAAAATCCTCCCTACCAAAAAAAGCCCAGGACAAGATAGTTTCAATGCAGAATTCTACTAGAACTTCCAGGAAGAGCTAATACCTATACTCTTTAATGTATTTCACAGTTTAGAAACAGAAGAGTCATTGCCAAACTCTTTTTATGAAGCTACAGTTACTCTGATACCAAAACCACACAAAGACATAACCAAGAAAGAGAATTACAGGCCAATCTCACTCATGAACATTGACGCAAAAATTCTCAACAAAATCCTGGCAAACCGATTCCAAGAACACATTAGAAAAATCATCCATTATGATCAAGTAGGCTTCATCCCAGAGATGCAGGGCTGGTTCAACATATGCAAATCTATGAATGTAATCCATCATATAAATAAACTGAAAAAAAAACAGATGATCATTTCATTGGATGCTGAAAAAGCATTTGACAAAATTCAACACCCCTTTATGATAAAGGTGATAGAGCGAATTGGGATAAAAGGATCATACCTAAAAATAATAAAAGCTATTTACAGCAAGTTGACAGTTAACATAAAATTAAATGGAGACAAACTCAAAGTCATTCCACTAAAATGAGGAACACGACAAGGCTGTCCACTCTCTCCATACCTCTTCAGTATAGTGGTTGAAGTTATAGCAATAGCGATAAGACAACATAAGGGGATTAAGTGGATATAAATTGGAAAGAAAGAAGTTAGCCTTTTGTTATTTGCAGAGGATATGATAGTGTACATCAGTGACCCCAAAAACTCTACCAATGAACTCCTACAGCTGATAAACACCTTTCGTATTGTGGCAGGATACAAGATCAACTCCAAAAAATCAGTTGCCCTCCTATACACAAAGGATAAAGAAGAAGAGAGGGAAATCAGAGAAGCATCACCATTCATGATAGCCACAAATAGCATAAAATATCTTGGGGTAACTCTAACCTAGAAAGTGAAAGATCTATTTTACAGGAACTTTAAGTCTTTGAAGAAAGAAATTGAAGACTATATCAGAAAATGGAAGGATCTTCCTTGCTCTTGTATTCAGAATATCAACATAGTAAAAATGGCAATTCTACCAATAGCAATCTCTAGATTCAAGGCAATCCCCATCAAAATTCCATCAAAATTCTTCGGGGACCATGAGAGAACAATAATCAATTTTATATCGAAAAACAAAAAACCCAGGAGAGCCAAAACAATCTCATATAATAAAGGAACTTCTGGAGGCATTACCATCCCTCATTTCAAACTCTATTACAGAGCTACAGTATTGAAAACAACTTGGTATTGGCATAAAAACAGAGAAGTCGACCTATGGAATCGAAAAGAAGACCCAGATATTAACCCACAAACCTATGAACACCTGATTTTCAACAAGGGAGCTAAAAGTATACAATGGAAGAAGAAAAGCGTCTTTAACAAATGGTGCTGGCATAACTGGATGTCAATCTGTAGAGGAATGAAAGTATATCCATATCTATCACCATGCACAAAACTCAATTCCAAATGGATTAAAGACCTCAATATTAATCTGACCACATTGAACCTGACAGAATAGAAAGTGGGAAGTAGTTTACAAGACATGGGCACAGGAGACCAGTTCCTAGGTGGAATCCTATTAGCACAGACAATAAGAGCAACAGTGAATAAATGTGACCTACTGATACTGAGAAGCTTCTGTCAAGCAAAAGACACTGTCAATAAGACAAAAAGGCTACCTTCTTACTGGGAGAAGATCTTCACCAACCCCTCATCAGACAAAGGTCTGATCTTCAAAATATACAAAGAATGCAAGAAACCAGACACTAAAATTCTAATTAAACCAATTAAAAAATGGGGTACTGATCTGAACAGAGAATTCACAACAGATGAACTTCGAATGGCCAAAAGGCACTTAAGATCATGCTCAACCTCCTTAGCGATCAGGGAAATGCAAATCAAAACAACTTGGAGTTACCATCTTACAACTCTCAGAATAGCTAAAATCAAAGACACCAATGATAGCCTATGCTGGAGAGGATGTGGAGTAAGGGCAATACTCATCCATTGTAGGTGGGAATGCAAACTTGTGCAACCACTTTGGAAATCAGTGTGGCAGTTTCTCAGGAAACTGGGAGTTAACCTTTCTCAGGACCCAGCAATTCCACTCTAGGGAATATACACAAGAGATGCCCTATCATACTACAAAAGCATGTGTTCAATTATGTTCATAGCAGCACTATTTGTAATAGCCAGAACCTGCAAGCAACCTAGGTGTTGCTCAATAGAAGAATGGTTAGAGAAGGTGTGGAACATATACACAGTAGTGTTTTACTCAGCGGTAAAAATCAATGACTTATTGAATTTTGCATGCAAATGGATGGAAATAGAAAATGCTTTCCTGAGTGAGGTAACCCAGACCCTAATAGAAGAATATGGTATGTACTCACTCATAAGTAGATTCTAACCATAATTAAAGGACTTCGAGCCTATAATTAGTGATCCTATAGAAGCTAAATAAGAAGGTGAACCTAAAGAAAGTTATATAGTTATCCTCCTGGATATTGGAATTAGACAAGATTTCCAGGCAATACTTTGGTGCACGGGGGGCTGGGGAGTGGATTTAAGGGGAGATGGGTAGAGAGCGGGGAGAAGGGGAGGATCGGGGAAAGCTTGGAGGAATGGGATGGGTGGGATGAAGGAAGGGTGGATATGGGAGCAGGGAAGTAAATATCTTAATTAAGGGAGCCATTTTAGAGTTTTGAAAGAGATTTGACTCTAGAGGGGTTCCCAGATCCAAGGAGAGGTCCCCAGGTTGTTTCTTGGGCAGCAGAGGAGACAGTGCCTGAACTGGCCTTATTCTATAGCCACACTGATGAATATTTTGCGTATCACCATAGATCCTTTATCTGACGATGAATGGAGATAGAGACAGAGACCCACATTGGAGCACTGGACTTAGCTCCCAAGGTCCAAATGAGGAGCAGAAGGAGGGAGAATATGAGCAAGGAAATCAGGATCAGGAGGGGTGCGTCCACTCACTGAGACACTGGGACGGATCTAATGGGAGCTCACCTAGGCCAGCTGGACTGGGAGTGGTAGAGCATGTGATCAAACTGAACACTCTGAAGGTGGCTGGCAATGAAGGCTGACTGAGAAGCCAAGGACAATGGTACTGGGTTTCAATTCTACTGCATAGACTGACTTTGTGGGAACCTGGTTTGTTTAGATGCTTACCTTTATAGACCTGGATGGAGGGGTGACGACCTTGGACTTCCCATGGGGCATGGAAACATGACTGCTCTTAGGACTAGAGAGGGAGGGGAAGGTAGGGAGAGGGAGGGAAAGGGGAGGCATGGAGGAGGTGTAAATTTTTAACAAATGAATTAATAAATTAAAAAAATAAAAATAAATGAAGTGAAACACTCCATGGAGGCCTTGTCTCAAGGAAATATGATAGGCTTGACATCTGTAGCACAAATTCCAATTGTTCTTAATAAAATCTCAGAGTCAGATACTAGGGGTAAATGTTGAGAGTTCAGGAAATCAGTGCAGCCAGTCACTAGAAATATATTTTACCTCTACCAAATCCATAGACTCAAAGGGTGATCTGGTCCTCAGACTGCATTCTCTTACTAACTGCAAGACTCCATCCTCTCTAGTCTCCTCTCAACTCATATCCCTTTGTCTGCCTAACCATATCCCTTACTGTGTCTATCTCCTTAGTACTGGGATAAAAGGCGTGCAATCTTTATGTACTGGGATTAAAAGCCAACACCACTTGACTCTTTTATACCAGGGTAGCCTTGAACTTACAAAGATCTGTCTGACTTTAAAGGAGTGTGGTACAACTGAATTGGTGCGGGAGAATTGTCTGTATTTTGTCAATCATATTTTAAATAAATGCTGATTGGCCAGGCAGGAAGCATAGGTGGGTCAACCTGACAGGAAGTAGAGGCAGGGCAATGAGAACAGGAGAAATCTAGGAAGAAGGAAGCCCATTTTCCCCAGTCCAGCCCAGACCACCAAAGAAGCAAGATGTAATCTGCCTGGCTGAGAAAAGGTACCGAGCCATGTGGCTAACATAAATAAGATTAATGGGTTAATATATGTTAAAGTGTGGGACCCTCACCCCTTATTCTCAAAGGGGCAAGAAGAAATTTTCTAGCAGAATGTTTGACCAGGAAAATAGTGGCCTTCCCCTCTCACACCCAGGATATTCTGAGTACAAGGTCACTTAGCTCAACCCAGCCAGCCACCTGGTACAGGCTGATAAAGATGGCCTAACTAAAGAACAGTGGCCTCTCTACAAACAAGAAAAAAAAAGCTGACTTTACAGAATGTGAGGAAGCAAATGTCATTGTACCCATGCCAAAGGTTCTTCAAAGATTCTCTTTGTAGTTATGCCTTTAAAAGCTTACCCCACAGAGGAGATACTCCTCCTTTCTACCTTATTGTAATGGGGATGGAGATGAGTTCCAAACATGTTTGTATTATGCTGATTAAACCTTGCTTATTACAGTCTGGGCCTCTCTGGTGGTCTCTCTCTGGGGGTCGGAATCATATATATATATATATGTGTGTGTGTGTGTGTGTGTGTGTGTGTGTGTGTGTGTGTGTGTGCACAACATATGGTGCATTGGCCGGGAACCCCAGAGATTCCACCAGGATGATGGAAGTCCGGAGGTTCATTAGCATCTACCTGTGTGAGAGTGCTCCTTGTCTTTCGTCTCTTCTCTCTTTGTCTCTGTCATTTTGTCTTGTCTGTCTGGCTATGGCTGCTTTGGTTTTGTACCGGTCGACCGATTTGGGATTTTGATATTGACAGATGTTCTCTGAAGTGGCCGCGCTTGTACAGGACCCGGAGAAGCAAGGGACGCCTTGTCTTCCATTTCTAGACAGGGGCTTTGCTGGCCTCAGGTCATTTCTAGACAGGGGCCTTTCTGGCTCTGGGTCATTTCCAGACAGGGAGTTTTGCTCCTGGGTCATTTCCAGACAGGGATGGAAATTTTTCCACTCCATGGTCATTTTCAGACAGGGGCCTGTCTGGCTCTGGGTCATTTCCAGACAGGGATGGGAATTCTCCCACTTCCGGTTCATTTTCAGACAGGGGTTTTCCTGGCCCCGGGTCATTTTCAGACAGGGGTCTTTCTGGCTCCAGGTCATTTTCAGACAGGGAGTTTTGCTGTCGGGTCATTTCCAGACAGTGATGGGAATTCTCCCACTCCCGGGTCGTTTCCAGACAGGGACCTTTCTGGCTCTGGGTCATTTCCAGACAGGGATGGGAATTCTCCCACTCCCGGGTCATTTCTAGACAGGGGCCTTTCTGGCTCCGGGTCATTTCCAGACAGGGATGGGAATTTTCTTACTCCCGGGGTATTAGACAGGGACTGGCATTCTACAGACCCTGGGTCATTTGCAGCCACCTCAGAGACAGCTGTTTGAGTTTCTCCCATAGTGAGAGAAAATGTCACTATGTGTCTTGTCCCTGAAATTTGTCGAAGTTCTTTTATGTTATGTTATGGTAATTGTTGCTTTGTTTTCTTTCTTGAGGCTCCTATGGAGCCCCAGCCTCCACCCTACAGCTATTAGATATGGAGAGGAGAGAGGCAAAATCTTGGAGAACACCCAAAAGGAACTGTGCGCAGACAGGGGAGGGAATACATGCCTGTGACTTATAATGTCTTTGGGGCTACTACATTGGGTACGTGGTATCCCCTGGAGTTCCAGAAAACTGTTGTCTCTTTGTTTATTATGTTTAAAACTGGACTGATGAGGAAAAAAAGACAAAACTTAAACGTAAAATGCAGATAACTTGACAGCAGCCCATCTAGGGTCTATATCCCTAGTCCTGAGCCAGGTCTGATGGCAAGAGAATACACCATCTGGGTGCTGAGAGCTAAGCCTTGAGACTGCGGGAAATGCAATATGGCAGAGGATCTGAATGGACGCTGGGGGGCTCCGAGGTCAGGGAGCAAAGACACCTGAGATGGAGCGGATGGCAAAATCATCATGCACCCGGCCTTAAACGGTGGAGCTAGTGACTGAGAGAGGCTGGCTGCAACAAAACAGGGTAGCCCCCTCTCCCTTGTTCTCTCTCTGTATCTTGAGGGTCTTTGCCTTAGGCAGGAGAGAGGGATCTACATGCAGATGGCAGAGAATTGACCGCTTGGAATTAAGAAACTGTACAAATATAAAACAAAAAAAATCTAAGATCATGGTCAAAAAAGTTAACAAAAAACTTTTTTGAAAAAATATTGACAGCCAAGGACATTCTCTGTGCCTACTGCTGCTAACCCCTCTTTTCTTTTCTGAACCAAGTTCTTCAATATGATAACACTCAAGATCCCTTCTACTGGCCAGCAGTTTCCCGTCTTAACGCTTTCCTGTCCTGATACTGCTGCTTATAAGAAGTTTTCAATTATAACAACCTGTAACTTTAAAAAAAAAGGTTGATTTTAAAGTAAATGTCAAAAAATATATTATGTTTAAAAATGCTTTTGTTTCCACAGGGGGGAAAAATATATGGGTTATAAATACTTATCACCTTTTATTAAGATGCATATTTCTGTTTTTGTTTTATGCAATGTTCTGCTAAATAAAATCACAAAAAAACTTTGATAAAAATTTACACATTGTCTAAAAAGGTTTTTAATAGAGGTTTTTTATTTTTTATTTTATTTTATTTTTTTATTTTTTTTGTTTTTTTTTTATTAAAATATAAAAATTTCCATTTTCGCCCCTCCTTCCAACACCCTCCCACTCCCCCCACTCCCTCTCCTCCTCCCTCTCCATCCCTAAGAGCAGTCAGGGTTTCCTGTCCTGTGGGTAGTTCAAGTTCCTCCCCGCTCCCTCCAGGTCCAGGAAGGTGAGTATCCAAACAGACTGGATCTCCAGAAATTCAGAATATGCAGAGGAAACAAGTCCCAGAGTCATTGTCAATGGCTTTTTAGAAAGACTTCGGGCCAGCCACATCCAGGGAATCCAGCCTCCTCCAGAGAATCTGGTTGGATCAAGCGCTCCTTCAGTCCCAGTCAACTGGCATTGGTGAACTCTCATTAGATCAGTCCCCTTGTATCAGTGGGTGATCGCACCCCTCACGGTCCTGATTTTCTTTTTCATGTTCTTCCTCCTTCTGCTCCTCATTTGGACCATGGGAGGCTCAGCCCGGTGCTCCAGTGTGGGTTTCCGTCTGTATCGTCATTCATCGTCAGATGAAGGATCTATGGTGATAAGCAAAATCTTTATCAGTGTGGTTATAAGCCAAAGCCGGTTCAGGCACCCTTTCCTCTGTCCAGATGATAGCCTATGCTGGAGAGGATGTGGAGAGAGGGGAACTCTCATCCATTGTTGGTGGGAATGCAAACTTGTGCAGCCACTGTGGAAATCAGTGTGGCAGTTTCTCAGGAAACTGGGAGTCAACCTCCCTCAAGACCCAGCAATTCCACTCTTGGGAATATACCCAAGAGATGCCCTAACATACCACAAAAGCATTTGTTCAACTATGTTCATAGCAGCACTATTTGTAATAGCCAGAACCTGGAAACAACCTAGGTGCCCCTCAATAGAAGAATGGTTAAGGAAGGTGTGGAACATATATACACTAGAGTTTTATTCAGCGGTAAAAAACAATGACATCTTGGATTTTGTATGCAAATGGATGGACATAGAAAACGCTTTACTGAGTGAGGTAAGCCAGACCCAAAAAGAGGAATATGGTATTTATTCACTCATAAGTGGATTCTAGCCATAATTAAAGGTCTTTGAGCCTATTATTCGAGATCCTAGAGAAGCTAAATAAGAAGGTGAACCTGAAGAAAATCATGTACTTATCCTCCTGGAGATTGGAAATAGACAAGAGTCCCAGGTAACCGCGGGTGCATGGGGGGGTGGGTGGGAGGGTTGTTGGAAGGGGAGAGGGTTAGAGAGAAGGGAGTAAGGGAGGAATGGGGAAAACTCGGGGGACTGAGATGGGGGCAAGGGAGGAAGGATGGATATGGGATCAGGGAAGAATATATCTCAACTGAGTCATTTTAGGGTTTACAAGAGACTTGATTATAAATGGGATCCCAGGTCCAAGGAGAGATCCCCAGATTGTTTTCTGGACAGAGGAGAGTTTGCCTGAACCGGCTTTGGCCTATAATCATGATTATTTCTTAAAAAATTATATATGTTTATTTTGCTAAAAAATTAGTCTTTGATATTTATAAGTTTGATTTGGGTTTGCAAAAATTTAAATGTCTTTTTGATACAGATAAAGTTCAAACTGTTTTATGCTGTTCTTTATTGATATACAAGAAAGTCAGTTACCACTGGAAATATCTGGGATTAGACTCCCAAAGGGGGGAAAAACAGCTACAAAGAAAACCACCAATGCCAGGTAATAGTCACCAAAAATGTCAACTATAATAAAATAGGTTATAAAATATACATTCTTATAAAATGTTTCATATTGTCAATATTTAGATTTTAGCCTCTTTGTCTTTGCTAAAATCATTAAAGGTTCAATCTAACAAAAATATGATATATATTTCTGGACTGTTGTAAATACAAATTAATAATCAGTCATCCTCAAATACTGATATAAGTACATTGATAAGCTTTATTTAGTCCCCTATATATGCTTTAAAGCTTAAAGCAAATAATTTTTAATAATAAAGTCTGTCTAATCAGAGATACCCTGGACAATCCTAAATACTTCAAAGATCTATAGAAAATGGCATTTAAAATAATGTTTTAAAAGCTTATATCAGACAGAGACACTGAGATCTTAACAGTGACCTATGGTCTCTAAAGAAGACTATGAGACACCACAATGTCTTCACCTGGATAATGACGATGCTGACCACTGGGGGAAATGCCCTGATACTACGACCTGCTGCCAGGACCCAGCCCAGACTGTGGACAAATAGTAGGACCTTGCAGAATTGATTGCACCACTTTAGCCTTGACAAAATAAGGTCAGTCTTTTCCATGTCCCTCTTCCACAGAAACCAATCACCTTATGGGCCTGGTAAAGCCTGCTATTCTGATACTGCTGCCTCCAACACTAAGGAGACCTGGGTATGACTGCATATGGGCTGGTCTCTCTCATTTTTCTGTTTTGTCTGTACTTAAATATAATTTATTTATCCTTCTAAGATCTCTGATTGTATGTAATGGCTAGGCCAGCTATAATATCAATTTAAGAGCAAAAAAGATATCCAGATCCTTACACAAAGCTATAACCAGCTTGTTAACTCATTACATATAAAGGTCTAAGGATATAAAAATTCATAAACATTAAGGGTTTAAAAAAATAATTTAAAATAATACTAATAAACAATAAACGAATGACTACATACTGTTTGGGTTACAAGTTCAGGATTTTCTATGTTTTTGCTGGGACTCAAAGGTATAAGTCTATTTTTACTGTTTTATAAATACATGTTATTTGCTATTTCTATAATATGGATTTTAATATGGGTCTAAAAGTTTCAAATATATTAACTTCTGTTCCTAGTTTAAATTTGTCTCAACAGGTTTCCCCTTGGTTAGCGGACACAAACAAACATACTGACTGCAACCTGCTCCAAATGACTGCGGAGCATGGACTTACTAAAAACCGGTATGGACCAGTCTAGCTGATATAAATGCTCCCTGGCTCCTCAACAAAGTCCACAAACCAAATGTTCCTAAGATTTTCTCTTTTTGACTAGCATATCACCTTTGTTAACCCTTGACAACAACGCCCCAAAGTCAGCTGGAAGCAGTTAAAAGACTACATCGTCCAATAACCCATGTTTAAAATGATAAGTCAAAAGAAACATAAAAAAACCTCTAAGTTTAATAGACAATTTGGCCAAAGTTAGAAAAACCAGCTCATGATTGAGCTGATTCTTAGGACCAAGAGAATTGGGGATTGTGGGACACTCACCCCTTATTCTCAAAGAGGCAAGAAGAAATTTTCTAGCAGAATGTTTGACCAGGAAAATAGTGGCCTTCCCCTCTCACACCCAGGATATTCTGAGCACAAGGTCACTTAGCTCAACCCAGCCAGCCACCTGGTACAGGCTGATAAAGATGGCCTAACTAGAGAAAAGTGGCCTCTCTAAAAACAAGAAAAAAAAAAGCTGACTTAACAGAATGTTAGGGAGCAAAAGTCGATGTACCCATGCCAAAGTTTCTTCAAAGATTCTCTTTGTAGTTATGCCTTTAAAAGCTTAACCCACAGAGGAGATACAACTCCTCTCTACCTTGTTGTAATGGGGATGGAGATGAGTTCCAAACATGTTTGTATTATGCTGATTAAACCTTGCTTATTACAGTCTGGGCCTCTCTGGTGGTCTCTCTCTGGGGGTAATGATCTGGGCACAACAAAAGGGACTAATATGAAGCCTGAGCTAATGGGCCAATCAGTTTATTTTATTTTATTTTATCGTAGAACTTTTATTTACTTATTTATTAAGAATTTCCACCTCCTCCCCACCCCCCTTTTCCCTCCCTCTTCTCACCTCCCCCTTCCTCACTAGTCTTAAGAGAAGTCAGGGTTCCCTGCCCTGTGGGAAGTCCAAGGTCCTCCCCCCTCCATACAGGTCTATAAAGGTGAGCATCCAAATAAACCAGGCTCCCACAAAGTCATTCCATGCAGAAAAATCAAAACTCAATGCCATTGTCCTTGGCTTCTCAGTCAGCCTTTATTGCCAGCCACCTTCAGAGTGTCCAGTTTGATGACATGCTGCATCACTCCCAGTCCAGCTGTCCTTGGTGAGCTCCCATTAGATGAGTCCCACCATCTCAATGGGTGAGCACACCCCTCGTGGTCCTGACTTCCTTGCTCATGTTCTCCCTCCTTCTGCTCTTCATTTGGACCTTGGAAGCTAAGTCCAGTGCTCCAATGTGGGTCTCTGTCTCTATCTCCATCCATCGCCAGATGAAGGTTCTATGGTGATATGCAAGATATTCATCAGTATGGCTATGGGACAAGGCCAGTTCAGGCACGCTCTCTTCTGCTGCCCAACGGACAATTCTGGGGCCCTCTCCTTGGATCTGGGAACCCCTCTAGAATCAAGTCTCTTGCAACCCCAAAAATGTCTCCTTTAGTTGAGATTTTTACTTCCCTGCTCCCATATCCATCCTTCTTCCATCCCATTCCCTCAAGCTCTCCCGAATCCCCCCTTCTCCCTTCTCTCTATCCATCTCCCCTTACATCCATCCCCCCCCCCGTGCACCCAAGTTTTGCCTGGAAATCTTGTCTACTTCCAATATCCAGGAGGATAACTATATGATTTTTCTTTAGGTTCACCTTCTTATTTAGCTTCTCTAGGATCACTAATTATAGGCTCAATGTCTTTTAATTATGGCTAGAATCCACTTATGAGTGAATACATACCATATTCCTATTTTTTGGGTCTGGGTTACTTCACTCAGTAAAGTGTTTTCTATTTCCATCCATTTGCATGGAGAATTCATGATGTCATTGATTTTTACCACTGAGTAAAACTCTAATGTATGTATGTTCCACACCTTCTTTAACCATTCTTCTATTGAGGGGCACCTAGGTTGTCTCCAGGTTCTGGCTATTACAAATAGTGCTGCTATGAGCATAGTTGAACAAATACTGTTGTAGTATGATAGGGCATCTCTTGGGTATTTTCCCAAGAGTGGAATTGCTGGGTCCTGAGGGAGGTTGACTCCCAGTTTCCTGAGAAACCGCCACACTGATTTCCAAAGTGGCTGTACAAATTTGCATTCCCACCAACAATGAATGAGTGTTCCCTTCACTCCACATCCTCTCCAGCATAGGCTATCATTGGTGTTTTTGATTTTAGCTCTTCTGACAGGTGTAAGACGGTATCTCAAAGTTGTTTTGATTTGCATTTTCCTGATCGCTAAGGAGATTGAGCATGACCTTAAGTGTCTTTTGGGCCAATCAGTTTATAACCTCATGTAGTCTCTCTGTGTGATTTTCTTTAGGACTTGCCAGTTGTGGGAACTGGGCAGGACAGAAATCCCCAGAGTTGGCCCTCATGATATATTGCCTGGCCTCTGCATTCTGATCTTCAAGCTAGCTTTATTTGTTAAAATGTAAAGTATAACTATAGACATATCTCATTAATATAGTGGTACCTAACAATACACAGGTAGAGATTTAAGTTTTGAAACACTGATGATGAAGAATTTCTATGAGTAAAGGAAATATTCTATTATTAACGACTTTGAAGTAGAATATCACCAAGGACTCTTTCTTCCCATTTAGAAACATGTCCTTGACTGTCAGTAAGGCAAAAAGGCTACCTTCTGACTGGGAAAAGATCTTCACAAACCCCTCATCAGACAAAGGTCTGATCTCCAAAATATACAAAGAACTCAAGAAACTAGATACTAAAACTCTAATTAACCCAATTAAAAAATGGGGTACTGAACTGAACAGAGAATTCACAACAGATGAACTCCGAATGGCTAAAAAGCACTTAAGGTCATGCTCAACCTCCTTAGCGATCAGGGAAATGCAAATCAAAACAACTTTGAGATATCATCTTACACCTGTCAGAATAGCCAAACTCAAAAATACCAATGATAGCCTATGCTGGAGAGGATGTGGAATGAGGGGAACACTCATTCATTGTTGGTGGGAATGCAAACTTGTGCAGCCACTGTGGAAATCAGTGTGGCGGTTTCTCAGGAAACTGGGAGTCGACCTCCCTCAGGACCCAGCAATTCCACTCTTGGGAATATACCCAAGAGATTCCCTAACATACTACAAAAGCATTTGTTCAACTATGTTCATAGCAGCACTATTTGTAATAGCCAGAACCTGGAAACAACCTAGGTGCCCCTCAATAGAAGAATGGTTAAAAAAGGTGTGGAACATATACACATTAGAGTTTTACTCAGCGGTAAAAAACAATGACATCTTGAATTTTGCATGCAAATGGATGGACATAGAAAACGCTTTACTGAGTGAGGTAAGCCAGACCCAAAAAGAGGAATATGGTATGTATTCACTCATAAGTGGATTCTAGCCATAATTAAAGGTCTTTGAGCCTATTATTCAAGATCCTAGAGAAGCTAAATAAGAAGGTGAACCTGAAGAAAATCATGTACTTATCCTCCTGGAGATTGGAAATAGACAAGAGTCCCAGGTAACCGCGGGTGCATGGGGGGGGGTGGGAGGGTTGTTGGAAGGGGAGAGGGTTAGAGAGAAGGGAGTAAGGGAGGAATGAGGAAAACTCGGGGGACTGAGATGGGGGGAGGGAGGAAGGATGGATATGGGATCAGGGAAGAATATATCTCAACTAAGGGAGTCATTTTAGGGTTTACAAGAGACTTGATTATAAATGGGATCCCAGGTTCAAGGAGAGATCCCCAGATTGTTCTCTGGACAGAGGAGAGGGTGCCTGAACCGTCCTTGGCCTATAACCATACTGATGAAGATTTTGTTTATCACCATAGATCCTTCATCCGACGATGGATGGCGATACAGACGGAGACCTACACTGGAGCACCGGACTGAGCCCCCCATGGTCCAAATGAGGAGCAGAAGGATGAAGAAAATGAAAAAAGAAATCAGGACTGCGAGGGATGCGATCACCCACTGATACAAGGGGACTGATATAATGAGAGTTCACCAAGGCCAGTTGGACTGGGACTGAACGAGGACGTGATCCAACCAGATTCTCTGAATGTGGCTGGCCAGGAGCCTTTCTGAAATGCCATTGACAATGACACTGGGACTTGCTACCTCTGCATATACTGGATTTTGGCTATCCAGTCTGTTTGGATTCTCACCTTCCCTGGACCTGGAGGGAGGGGGGAGGAACTTGAACTTCCCATGGGGCAGGAAACCCTGACTGCTCTTAGGGATGGAGAGGGAGGAGGAGAGGGAGTGGGGGGAGTGGGAGGGTGTTTGGAGGAGGGGCAGAAATGGAAACTTTTATAATTTAATAAAATAAAATAAAAAAAGAAACATGTCCTTGAATGTAGAAGATTCATGAAAACCATAACATTCTACAAATTTCGTAATCAAAGAAAAACATTACAAGAGAACAAATCAAGGATAAAATGTCAAATGAAGGAGTACACAAACTTGGTAGTCTTTGAGTTTTCAAAGGTCTTTAGATAATTTAATTAGCAAAATAGTTCTTTCATTTATCCTAGCTGTGTAGCCACATCTATTGTGGTTGATAAACTAGTTGGAATATTTAGAACAAATTCAAATGAAACAATGTCTCTTGAATAGATTTCTTCATTTTTGTAGTCCATGGCGTCAAGAGCCTCAGATCTTGCCAATAATGAGTAGCTGACTCCCAAGATGATTTGGAAAACACAAAATATGAAAAGAAAATTTCCAAAGTGTAACATATAGAAACTATGCTCATCTTGATGCATTTGCATAAGGCAGGCAATGATTAAAACATCATGAAATGGCAGCAGTTTTCTTCCCTGAATTAAGGACACCACAGCAAATAAGTTCTCAATCAGTTCTTAAAGCCTTGAGGTACAGAGGCATAATGAGGAAATATGCTATAAATATTGAGAAGAAATTGTTGGAAACAAAGTACTTATTTCAGTGTGGTATCACTTTTATCTTGCCAATTCAAGGAATTAACAGAAATTTCAACACATTATATAAAAATTCTTGATAAAGTGTCCAAATTCATGCTTTAACTTCCTTACATATTTGTCATTATCACTAAAAAATTGCAGGATAGAAATCAATTTAAAAGTTTAATTAAAATAACACAAATTATCAAATCTCAAGAGAAAAATGTAAAATTTCTGAATGATTAAAATAAATGAAGAACAAGACTATTGATAGATTCTGAACCTGCAGAAAGCTAGCATTTCCTGATCCCCAAAAGAAAAGTTTATTAAGTTCAAGAATCAGCCCTTCTCTAAACTACCTACACAGTTAACACACCACTATCCAAAACTATTGTCATTGTGGAATGTTGTTTAAATAAAATTAATTAGTAGGATATATTTTACTGCTTTTCAATTCCTACTTCACTGGCATACAATAATAAAATATTAAATTAGGAAAAAGGTCAATTTGCCAAATTAAATTAGCTGGAAAGAGATCCATAAGAACATAAACATAAAATATACAGGACATGGTATGCCATCAAACAAGGAAATAATTTTAGGGCAACCAAAAGAGACAATTATTAAGAGAATAATAAAAATATCACAGTTAACAAGGAATAACAAGTAGATTGTGTGTTTCTCACCACACAGAAATAAATACTGTCATTGACAATAAATTGAAAATGAAGTCAATTTACCACTATATATTGCTTACACATCATAAGTAGATCACAGATTGTAAGTATCTTAATCTACAAAACATTTAAAGAGAATTATTTCAAACTGACTGTAATTGGGAATTTTTATTAATCAAAATAAAGGAAAGCAGTATAGAAGATTACAAATGGAGTATATTTTGTAGTACAAATTACAATACAAAATTAGCTAAAATGAGAAACCTAAAGATTTCTAACAAATCAATTATATTGAGAAAACCATTTAGGACTAAATATATTACATTTGTTCTAAATAGAATATCTTCTTGGAAGAGGAGGTGGAAAGATTATAAAAGTCAGAGGTAGTAGATGAATTAATGGGGCAATATTTCTAGACACTGTTGCATGTATGGATTCATAGAGACTGACAGCATGCACATTACCTATACAGATTCAAGTTACACAATACCACAGTACTGAAAAAAGAAAGTAGAAACCAAGTCCCATATCTTAACAAGAGACTACCTATAATTGATACCCTCTGAGGGGAAGAACAATATTTTCCAATGGGATGTCACTAGGTGTATCTACCATACTCCAGCACAAAGTTGATACCCAAGAGTACTTGGCCAACAGAAAATTCACTCCATGGGTTTGTTTTGCTTCATGTGTGTATGTGTGCATGTGTGTGTATGTGTATGTTCGTGTCTGTGTGTTGTGGGAAGGGTTCTTTCAAATTGTTTCATTTTCAATTTTTATCTTGTTGGTTTTTTGCTTCTTGTTTTTGTTTATTAATTTTTTTACATTTACTTTTGGGAGGTTTGAGAGGTAAAAGTACAGAGAAAGAGAATATGAGAACATGATGTTGGTTGAGACAGGAAGGTAGAAGATACTGGGAAAGAGAGGGGAGAAGAAAAAGTGATTAAATATTTTGTAGAAAAAATTTTAAAGCAAATTATTTATTGAAAATTTGATATGAACTACAAAAACAGTTTATCAAAAATGTTAAAATAGATAGCATAGAAAATAAATGATACAATAAACAACTACAGTATTTATTTTATAAAAAATCACAACAATGAAAAATATTTACAAAGGACAGTGACAATTTCAGTAGTTTCACAATGGCAAAGGATAGTGTGAATGTTCAAGACGTAAACACATACTACTAGAATTCATTCATGATTGTTTCCTAGTGTTTACAAATAGAAGCATCAAGAAGAAAGCCTTATTCTATTATAACTTAATAACCTTTGCAGGAGTTTTTCCATAGAAATTTTCATCTCTGAGTTTCTCAAAGTATATATTAAAGGATTCAACATGGGAGTGACAATTATATAAAAGACAGTAATGGCCTTATCAACAGGAAAGCTAGAAACAGGTCTAACATACATGGAAATACAAGGTGCAAAAATGAGGAAAACCACAGTGATATGGGAGCTGCAGGTGGACAGGGCTTTCCGCCTCCCTTCCTGACTGTGAATCTTTAGAGATCTTAGGATGATTCCATAGGAGAGTAGGAGGAGGATGAAGATCACTAAACACATAGCCCCATTATTGACAATGGCAGAGAGGCCAATGAAGTAGGTGTCAGTGCATGCAAGAAGCAATAGTGGGTATATGTCACAGCCAAAGTGATCAATGATATTGGGACCACAGAAAGGAAGTTTATACACAACAAGAACTTGAAACAGAGCATGCACAAACCCTCCTGCCCAGGCCATCACTAAGAAAAGGATACATACCCGTCGATTCATGACAATCAAATAATGCAGGGGCTTACAGATAGCCACGTAGCGATCATAAGCCATTGCTACCAGAATTACACTATCAACACCACCAAATAAATGTTCTCTAAAGAGCTGGCTTATGCATGCTGTGAAGGAGATGGTCTTCTTATCACGGAGCAAGTCTACAATCAACTTGGGTGAGATGGCAGTGGAATAAACAGCATCCATGACTGACAGAGAGGCAAGAAGGAAGTACATTGGGGAGCCCAAGGAGGGACTGATAATCACTGTCGCCACAATGAGCAGGTTTCCCAACATCGTGACAATGTAGATGAGTGAAAACATAACAAACAATACTTTCTGCCCCACAGGACCCTGAGTGAAGCCCAGCAGGACAAATTCGGTGACATTGTTGTTCTGGCCCATTTATTCTTCTCTCAGGTTTGTTCCAGAGAAGGAGCTCAGGAGAACAGGGCCTGCCACAAACTGTGAACAAGACTATGAACTCATTCTGTTATAAAACAGTAGTAAGCCACTAGTAGGCATTTAAAGAACTTCCCCTTGAAAAAAGTTCCATCACTTTCTCTCAATAAATCTCTTAAGTCCTAGGTTTGTCTCATTATTAGTGTCTCTCTAGACAAAAATGTATACAGAGGTATCTCTGTCCCCCAAACTTTTAAATGTGGTTATTTAAAGCACATTACACCTCGACATTCATAGCAGCAAACAGAGTAAAACTCTCTCCTTTAAGAAATTTGAGAAGTGGTTGTGTCATTAAACTAAAATATATCTGCTTGTATTAAAGAAAAAGGTTGAGCTGGTGATATTTGTAGAGAATATTTTAAAATATGAATTTGTGCAATGCCCATAGTAATGTTTGTCCTCAAAAATACATGCTAGAGGGCATAGAAACTACACCTCACAAGAAAATTTTGGTCATCATACACATCTCATTCAATCTAGAAATTAAGTGAATTTTGAATTTCACCAAATACCTCAAACATTATTGAACACATCCTTACCAGAAATAATTAATTCCTCTAACTCTGACACTTTTAGTAGATACAGTTTCATGTGGAACTGTATTTATTTATTTATAGTAATCAGTAACACAATTACATCCACCAGAAGGTTTCTCACAAGAATTTTTACTTTACCTTAACTAACCATTGCTCTTATTATGCCCTGCAACAGCAGACCGTTTATGTTTTTCCAGAACTCTCAGGAAAAACTAAGAAGAGATATAGAGGGAAATAGAAAAAGAAAGGAGAGAGTGAATACTAAATGGGGTATAGTGTTTATCCTAATACATTCTAGGTGCTGAGGGTCCTTATATAGAAAACCAATGCCTGGATCTCCAAATGCAGAACACTCAAAGAAAATGTGCAGACAGAATGCAAAGGTGCTGGATGGATTCATGTTCTAAACATAATTACCAGCATATCTTTGTTTGTATCCTGAAAAACAAAGGAGTTGGATAATATTTCAGCCTCTCCCAGTCTCCCAGTCTCTAAGCACTATTTCTTCTGAACTCTCTCTCCGCTGTTGTCATAATTTCCCTTTTCACATTTGCACAATATTTCCAAGTTTACCACTGCTTCCTGAATGATACTAAGTGGAGAATGAAATTTAATAACTACTGTGACAGAATATCTTTCATTTTATTGTACATGGTATAGCAAGAAGGAATATGAGAAATACTTGACACAAACAGAGCAGTGAGGAAAGCCATGGACCCTGAAGTCACACCTGGTTACAGCATGAGGTTCACTCAGTTTGTGTCATTCTGATCTTGATCATCTTAAAAAGTCTCCCTCTGTCTCTGTTTCAACATTTGTACCTCAGGGACTTCAATAACATCCATCTCCTAGAGTGTTTGTTGGTGTTCTTATGAAACACCTAAACACTGCCCAGAACATCAGACATCTCACTGGTGGCTGTGATCACTATTTTCAGATGGTTCATTGTGAGCATCAGCTGAGAAAAAGTCATGAGAATTTCTGTCCACTTAACAGGATTGAAAACATAATCTGGGTTAGAGAAAAAGGCTCATGTGTGTCTCATGAATCATTTTCTGGACTTGGATTAAAATCATGCATCTTAGAAATAATTTGTTTTATTATATGTCCTATTGTTATTAATATTTACCTGTGAAGAAATATAATTGAACTAATAGCAATCAAGAAAATTTCCTGTCCAAGGACTTCGTAGCAGAGGACATGTGCAGAGTCAGGATGGCTGTAAAAGCAGTTGGGATGCACCTTATACATGTCTCCTTCACATTTATACTGCCATCTGAACCAAAACATCTGTCCTTGTCATTCTTGAAGTTTCCAACTGCCATAGGCATGCCTGTCACAGAACACAGGGTTATCCCATAACTTATGTTCAAGTCTGTCTTCTGCCTTGTACTTCTACTCATTCAGTTACTTCAGTATTGATTAGCATTGGTTTTCACCAAATCAGACCTTCCTTAGTCATATATGATTATTATGTAATAGTATAATAGAGTTAATAGGCCACATAGTGCTGCAATTATGCATAATGTACATTATCAAAGGGTTGATTCTATAAACACTGTAGAATACTATGACTGTTTTTCATTTTGTTTGTCTTTTTTGTTTTTGTGGGGGTTTTTGGTGTTTCAAATCAATGTTTCTTCACAGCTTTGGAACCTGCCCTAAAATTAGCTCTTGTAGACCAGGTTAACCTCAAACTCACAGAGATCTGTCTGCCTCTGTCTCCTGAGTCCTGAGATTAAAGGTGTACTTCGCCACCACCAGGCTGTTTACATACTTCTTGAAAAATAATAGTATTATCCATTATTAAGAATATGTCTTTTTTGACATATAGTCTTATATTTTTAAAATGTTTTGCATATCACTTAAATTTTGACATCAATAAAGAGAAGTGAAATATATCACTGGACAAAAACAGATACAAGTGGAAAATATTGTCTGTTTCAATCAGAATCAGAAGGAACTGTATTATATTTTCTCTCATTTGTCAGTTTTGGACATTTAGGAGATATATAAATCCATATACTCACTGAAAATGTAAGATTGGAAGGGAAAATATCCAGGGAAACTATTCCGTTTTTTAATGCCATGTACAGTAGTACACAATACCAAACTAACAAAAGTCTGTGTTAAAAGGTGAGGCATTCCTGTGTGTTTTTCTCTATTTACATATATACAAATTCATTGGCAATTTTAAGATGCACACTTGAAATACAGCATCATGAAACTGAATAGAATAGATTTGATCTTGTAGAACTTAAGCATGTGTGAGGTTACAGAACTTTAATTTTCCTGTTTAAAATATTTTAACTGATTATGCATCTTTTTAAAAACAGACACAAAACACAGCATCCATAAATAAAAATAATAAAGCACTTTCATTTATACTACGTACATATTTCACTTGCTATTTGGCCATATGAAGTATAGTGGTGCAACTTCTCTACAAAAAAAGGCAAGTAGTCTGTGACACTGATAGCAAATATGCTTGTATTTTCTGATTAATATCGGCTTAGCTTTTAATTTTCCAATTTAGATACTTTTTGTGAGATCATAGGACTTAAAATATCAGCTGCATTTTAGGGTATCTCAGGAATCTTTTGCCTGCATTCCTTGTTGTGATCTTATATTCTCACAGTATGGTTTATCCTGATGCTAGCAGTTTTCTTACATAATCAATCTTTAAGATTATATCTACTTTAATAATGATAATCAGGAATAAATGGGATGTGAACATGACACTAAATAATGATTCTGACTTTTATCAATACCGTATAATCAAATAATCTCAAACACACTTTAAAAGAGAGTAACACATTGGAGAATTCTGTGGACTCTGGGTTATGTGCTTATGTTACAATGTCAGGATCATCTATTTACCACCTATATTATCTTACTATAGGGATTTTTAATATCTGAATCCTAGAGTGCTTTGTTTATTTTTGAGTTTTCTTCAAGATTTTCTCACTACTTGTGACCTCTAAATGAATTTTAGTTGTTAGTAATGCTGTCATTTGCGTCACTTTTAGGACATAGGTAGAAAAAAGTATTTTAGGAATTTTTTATTCTATTACATTTAAGGGTTCATAAACATTGTCTGTAAAGGATTATGTTTCAATTGGAAATGAGCAAAGGTAAACACATCTACATGGTATAATAGTGGTTAAGGATACATGCAATATCTTCACTTGCTGCAGATGTCAGCTGTGATAAACCTTCTATGTAATTCAAGCACGTTTCTGCTGTTACCTGGTATAGAAGATCTACAGCTGCCAGATTTGAAGCTTCAGACTGATGAAGACACACATATAGTTGAGCATAAGTGTAGGAAAACATACAGTTCTGCCACTTCCACACCTTATTTTTATGTGTTTTAGCACCTTTAAAACTTTAATCAGCATTGGGCTCCACCAGAACAAATTTTCTAGAAACCAATGTAGTTATTACAAAACAAAGTGAGAACAGAGTCCTTCAGTCATATCATACTTAAACCATGTAAACTAGACTACAGATTACTACAAATTTGATTCCATAAAAATTGGAGAATATGAATGTTTTAACTTCAAATTATTCATAATTACTTCCAGAAAAAACAACAATTAAGCCAGGCATTAAATGCTTTTATAAAAGATAGCTTTATTGTTCTAGAACTCTTTTCAACCACAAAGAAGAATTTTATGTCACTTAAAGGAATACAACTGCAACTAGATATGATTATATTAAGAAAATTAAATCCATCTTTGAAACACTAATATTGCATAGTCTTTTATTTGTTGATCCCAAATTTTCAAAGAAGTTTCAAACTGTATGTGCATAGAATAAAGGGAATAAGTGAGTAAATAAGTGAATAAAGGGAATACGTGAATAAACAATATAAGAGATAGGTGGTGGGGTGAAAGCAGCACAAGTGGATGTTTATGGAGGAAATAGGCTCAAGGTGCATTATATACCTATGAGAAAATGATCTTATGAAGTCAGCACAATAAAATTAACACTGTTAATTTTTAAGTGAAATATTTTACAACACCAACATAATAAAACCAAATGAATGAGGTTTTCCCAATGGATCATTCTTTACATATATGCTACCATACTGAATAATTTTAGCTTCATATGGAAGCACACATCCAAATGATGGATGGATTGTGCTGCTGTAGAGCTAAAAGAGAAAGATTCGAGAGTAGCTACTTGATAGACATTTGCTTCCCCACATACTGACCACTTGGAATAATATGCTATCCTAAATATCTTAATTTAAATGTATCTAACAATAGTTACACATCTTTGTTAATACATTCCACATAAGAGATGGAATAAAATAATAAATAAATACACTTGTTTTTTAAAACATAAAATGTATTTCACTAGTTATTTTGTAAAACAGAAAATAAATCAAATCAGCTTAGAAAAATACTTTGTATATCCTGTTTTTGTTCATGTGGTTTTGTGTAATTTTGTCTAATATTCCCAATTTATGCATTTCTTATGGGAATGCATGACCTTTAAGACATTAGCAAAGGCATATTTGATTTATGTGGTTTTTCTTGTCATCATAAACTTACATCTTAGGTCCAATTTTTGTTCTGGAAAATGACAGATTTTTTTAATGTATTGATTACTAATTCTTTATGTGCTTGTGTGCTTTTGATAGCACATGGTAACTTAAAGGGATGCAGTAAACACAGAAAGACTATCAAGTGACAGTACCCAGCACATTTCATTTATACTCCCCTTTATCTCAGTCTTTTTGAGAGGTATAAGTGTATCCTAGTGAATAACTAAAATAAAAACCTTTAAATATAAAATCAACACTTACTATAAAAGACAGTTGTATAGTCTTATCCTCTGAGAAAATATCTACAGAAAAAAATCTGCATTTATGCAAGTATACAAAAGTTAATAGAATAAATAAAAATTAATTTGTCAAACTTCATTATTTCCCGACACACAAAAAATTGATCTCTAAATTAATTATGTTACTTTTTCTATTCAGTCCACTGAAGTGAAACACTCAAACAAGTTCTTTCTTTAAGGAGATATGATAGGATTGACATACCTCATATGTGTATTAGTACCTAACAATGCAATGGTAATGATTTAAATTTTGAAACACCAATGATGAAGAATTTCAATAAGCAAAAAAAAATCTCCTCTCTTTAAAGAACTTGAAGTAGAATCTCACTAAGGCCCCCTTTTTTCCTGTTTAGAAATATGTCCTTGTATATTAAAGGTCCAGGAAAATCAAACCTTTCCACAAATTTTCATAATCAAAGATAATCTCTACAAGAAAAACACAATATCTCAAGGACTAAATACCAAATGACAGCATGCTCCAGCTTGGCTGTTGAGTTTTCAAAGGCTGCTAGATCATTTAATTAGAAAATACTTCTTTAATTTATATTAGCTGTGTGGGCATCTCTATTTTAGTAGATAAGCTAATTAAAATATTTGGAACGAATTCAAAAGACATAATGTCACTTGGACAGGCTTATTCACTTCCATAGTTTCCAGAGATAAGGGCCTCAGATATTGCTAGAAATGAGTAGCTGACTTTTAAAGTGCTTTGGAAAACCTATGATGTGAGAAAAAAATTGTCAAAGTGTAATGTATAAGAACTATAAGTTACATGTTATGATGCATTTACATAATACAAGCAATGATTAAACCAGCATGAAATGTTAGCAGCCTTGATCCCTGTAGATAAGGACACTACAGCAAAGCATGGTCTCAGTAAGTTCAGAAAGCCTTGAGGTGCCAAGTCTGATAACTGAGCCTTTTGCATCTCTTCGAGCTGAAAATTGGTGTTTTAACTTTTGGAGAAACAAATTTGTTAAATTAAGCATTGGATCTTTATGATTAGTTCCATAATGATCTTTATTATTTTCATCTTATCCCTTAATTTCTATCCAATATCAAGCTATCTTTGCTATTAGAAAAAAATTGATTCTTTGTTTGAGGGGCACCTGGGTTGTTTCCAGATCCTGGCTACTACAAATAGTACTGCTATAAACACTGTTGAGCAAATGTCCTTGTGATATGAGTGTGCATCCTTTGGGTATACGACCAAAAGGTGGTATTGTTGGGTCTTGAGGTAGATTGATTCCCAATATTCTGAGAAACAATCAGTGATTTCCAAAGTGGCTGTTCAAGTTTTCACTCCCACCAGCAACGGATGAGTGTTCCTCTTACACCTCATCCTCTCCAGGTTAAGCTATCATTGGTGTTTTTGATCTTAGCCATTATGACTGACTTAAGGTAGAAACTCAGAGTTGTTACCATTGCATTTCCCTGATGGCCTAGGATGTTGAGCATTTCCTTAAGTGTCTGTTGGTCATTTATAATTCTTTGGTTGAGAATTCTGTTTAGATCTGTGCACCATATTTTGATTAGAATATTTGGTAATTTGATGTTTAGTCTCTTGAGTGTTTTATGTATTTTGAAGACCAGTCCTCTGTCTGATGTGGGGTTAGTGAAGACCTTTTTCCAATCTGTGGGCTGACATCTTGTCTTAGTGACTGTGCAGTTCCTCAGCTTCAGGAGGTGCCTTTAATTAATTGTTGTTCTCAGTGTCTGTGCTACTGGTGTTCTATTTAGGAAGTGATCTCCTGTGTCCGTGCATTCAAGGCTACTTCCCACTTTCTCTTAAATGAAGTTCAATGTGCCTAGATTTATGTTGAGGTCTTTGATCAATTTGGAGTTGAGTTTCATGCATGGGGATAGATATGAACCTACTTGCATTCTTCTACATGTTAACATCCAGTTAAGCCAGCACTATATGCTGAATTTGCTTTCTTTTTTCCACTGTATTATTTCAGCTTCTTTGTCAGATATCAGGTGTTCATAAGTGTGTGGTTTAATATCAGGGTCTTTAATTAATTCCATTGAATCAAATCTATCTGCTTTTGTAAAAAGCATCTATAAAAATTGTCATTTTTACTATGTTGATCCTACCTATCTAAGAGCATAGACGATCTCTCTGTTTTCTGATGTCTTCTCAGTTTCTTTCTTCAAAAACTTAAAGTTTTTGGTATAGAGGTCTTTCAGTTCTTTGGTTAATGCTATCCAAGGATATTTTGTGTTATTTGTGGCTGTTTTAAATGGTGATGTTTCTGATTTCTTTCTCAGCCCCCTTAATGTTTGTATATAGAAGCGCTATTATTTTTTTGAGTTGATCTTGTATCCTGCCACATTACTGAAGATGTTTAACAGCTGTAGGAATTCCCTTGTAGAATTTCTGGAGTTATTTATGCATACTATCATACCATTGTAAATAGCAAAAATTTGATTTATTCCTTTCCAATTTGTATGCTTTTGATCTTTTGTTGTCTCATTGCTCTAGCTAGTACTTCAAGTATTATGTTAAATAGATAAGGAGAGAGTGGACAGCCTTGTCTTGTTCCCAGTTTTAGTGGATCACTTTATGTTTCTCTCCATTTAATTTAATGTTGTGGTACATTTCCAAAATGGAGTACTACTTAGTGACAAAAACAATGATATCTTGAAGTTTGCATGAGAATGGATGAGTAGAAAAAAAAACTGTCCTGATTGAGGTAACCTAGACCCAGAAACACAAACATGGTATGTACTCATTAGTGAATACTAGATGTAAAGCAAAAGGTAAACAGCCTAAAGTACATAATCCCAGAAAAACTGGGTAGAAAAGAGAAGCTTAGAAGAGATACACATGGATCACCCTGGGAAGGGGAAACAGACAGAATTTTCTGAGAAACTTGGAGTCAGGGCTGGGGGGAGAAGGGAGGGTAAAGGGGGAAAATTAGGGAGAAGGGGAGGAGGAGGAGATGAGAAATTATTTTCACCATAATTTTCACATATATATTATCTACATGGATTGTTACACTGAACTTCATTCAGAGATATACTTACTATTCAATGAAAATTTAGTGGAGATAGAATATAATTCACTGTCATCATTTTACTCATTTAAGAAGGAGAACAAGTGTCCATAAAACAGCTCTAGTTATTTTTAAACACACAAATCCCCAGGTTTATGTATTGCTAGCTTTGCACATTTGACCCCAGAGCTTCTTCATAACCTTTTTGACCTCCTCATTTCTGAGGGTATAGATTAAAGGGTTCAGCATAGGTGTTAACAGGGTACAAAATACAGTCACAGCTTTGTCATTGGGGAAGGAAGTCATAGGCCTCAGGTACAGGTATGAGCAAGGTACAAAAAATAAGACAATGACAGTTACATGAGAAGCACAGGTAGACAGGGCCTTGCGACGACCTTCTGAACTGTGATTCCTCGGGGAGTGAAGGACGGCTATATAGGAAACAGCCAACATAGAGAAAATGAGCAAACAGAGTGACCCACTGTTTGCATCAATCAGAGGCCCAAGAGTGTGAGTGTCAGTGTAGGCCAACTCGAGGAGTGGTACTAAATCACACATAAAGTGGTCAATGATATTTGGGCCACAGAATGGTAATTGGGCCATAAATAAAATCTGTATTCCTCCATGGATGAATCCCAGGATTATAGCAGACCTCACCAGGAATATACACACAGGTCGGCTCATGATGGTTATGTAATGCAAGGGCTTGCAGATGGCTACATAGCGATCAGAGGCCATGGAAATCAGCAAGATGATTTCAGCTGCAGTGAAAAAATGCTCAGTCAAAAGCTGAGTCATGCAGCCATTGAAGGATATGCTGCTTCTCTCAGAGATCAAGTCATAGATCATTTTGGGTGCTATGGAAGAAGAGTAGAAACCATCTATAATGGACAAGTAGGACAGAAAAAAGTACATGGGAGTAGCCAGGGCTGGGCTGGTGAAGATGGTGACTGAGATGAGTGTGTTACCTGCCAGTGTGATCAAATAGATTACTAAGCATACAATAAATAAGAGTTTCTGCAGATCTGGATCATGAGTCAAGCCCAGGAGGATGAATTCTGTGACACTGTTCAACCTTTCATTGGTTTAGTGCAGGCTGAGGCCATATGGTCATCTGAAAAAAAGATACAGTGTCCCATTAATGTTATTATAAAACTTAACTGAAATACTTTGTTATCTCATTGTTGTAACTGCTGAAATAGAAAAGCTACATTTACTTCTACACTTAATATCACTTTGCAGACAATTTTGAAGATGGGAAGTAGGTTAGCTTACTACTAATACTTTATTATAACATCACAAAAAAACAAAATCTTATGCTTGTTGGCTGAAAGTTATGTGTCAACCTAACAAAAAAAAACCTAGGGATAATCTCAAACTTGACTTTCTTCATTGTTTTTTTTTCTTGTGGGAAAATATAAATCTCCACGTATTTGAAACTACATTTGCACATGAATGTGAATGTTAAAATCTAGGAACACACTGTACATGAAATTTATTGGGACACTAAAGAACAAAAGCCATACTGGATGTAAGACTTCTGTATGATTCCTCTGTACTATATGAAGTACATGAACCAGGGACAGACAGAACTACAGGGAGAGTTACTTTCTGGATTACAAAAGAACATCTTTTTACAGCTCACTGAGTATAATTAATCTAGAACAGCAGCTTTTCTGCCTGACTTACAACATCCCTTCTTTCATGATCCCACTCTTTGCACATGTAAAGGCTCCAAAGTCCTTCTGTGTCCTCACAGTATTTCATAAATTTTCCCAGATGTTGAACTATTTCCTCATTTAGGATTATGTTCAGGGTTAGGTAAAATTCTGCTGGGCACTCACTGTTTGTAATAGAGTTATATGAGGTGAGTGTGCCTAGGAGAGGGCTGGCTAAGAAAACAGATTTTCTGTTTTTGGTATACATCCAATCAAATCAGTGAATTTACAGTTTTCATTGATAACCGGTGGGAATGTTGATGTTATCCAAAAATGTTTTCTTTTAATTTCTATACATGTGGACTTTCACTAGCATGGCGGTGTTTCTACAAAAAGAGGAGAAATTTTATTCTTTCTCTTTCCCTTTCTGCCTCTTTCCACAACACCTGCCACAAAGCAAGCAAAATAATTTTCTTCCCATGACATCCACATTCTGGATGGAGAGGTCAGCATCAAGGCCCCTCACCCACAATATGAGTGAGGAAAATACATTTGGTTTTTAGAGAAGCTTAGTCTCTGAGTGGCTCCCTTTTATTCACTGGACCTGTATATAGGGACTAAATGGTTAATCATTCTCAATGTACTTAAATTAAAGTTCTAACTTCAAAATATCAGTGTGGAAAATGGAAAAAGTGAAAAGTCCTCAAGATGTTATAAACAAGACTTCAGAATCAGAGTATTTAATGACGTTACTGAACATAGTAATTTAAAAATGACTTTAACCATTCTCAATATCACCTACTTGATTATTCCTACAGATTATTTAATGTTACTGTGTTTCATGTTTTTATTTTCATAGCAAAATATTATATTTTGAATCCACAATAAGATTACAAGTTCCAATTCAGTAAGAATAAATTGTTCAAATCAAGTGAATCGCCTTAAAGTATGTAAAGAAACAATGCAGTGTAGTTGAAAATAGAGATGTCCTTGTTTGAAGTTTAGTGTAGATATTGTTTCTTTTCCTTTGAATATATGCAGCACAATTTTCCACAGACTCTGTGAACTGACATCTCTCTAGACAGTTCTCCAGTGTGCATATTTTCATTCTTTTTATTACCAGTGTCACAACTGACTCTGAAACAAGCTATTCCTGAGATATATTTGTAGACATGTGTTTCCATAATATGTAAATATACTTCAAGTTAAAAGAACTTGAAATAAGGCCAAATAATTCAAATCAGAAGGCATTTGTGTATTGCACTATAAAATGTGTGAGTGCATAGAAAAGCTAGAAAGGATCTGATTTCCTTTATCACTCTGGGTGTCTGCTTTGCTTCTTAGTAGCCTTTGAACATTGTGTAGAGAGAATTTCTTTCCATCATAACTCAGGTTTTCCTGTAACTTACCTTTGTATAAACTCACTGAGACCAAGCAGTGTTTCTTAAACAAATCTTGTTACCACATCTCTATTCACTGGCTCACAAAACCTGTGGAATTCCTTCTTCCTTGATGCTAAACAAGTGTTTAAATAGATTTCCAGATATGATATAGGATCTGGTAATGTTTTGGTCTCTCAAGTACCCAAAGGACTGATAATTGTTTCTGTTGAAATACTTGCCAAGACAGAGTTGAGGTCATCTGCACACTCCCACTTGGTGCCCACAAACTTCATTAGCAGTGACTTATTTTAGGAATGCACTTGGGTGTGTGTTAAATTGGTATATACATTGAAGTTTAAGATAAGACCTGAGTGCTATATTTTTGAAAGCTCTTTATTAAAATTTTGTAAATTTATCTTGTTAATTATAGTTTCATTGATGCTGGCCTAGTATATGGAGTAGTTTTAAGTATAGTTTATAATTCAGAGAGTGGCCTTATCACAAAAAACGTGATTAGGTTAAAGGATACTGTTACTTAAAGGTTGAAATGACAGTACCCAGGAATTAGGGATTTTGATATTTTCATTAATGGCCCATTTAGTCAACAAGATAAAACAGGACACTTAGCTACTGGACAGGAATTTTTTAAAAGTCAGAGACACCATTTTTCATTCAATGTGATTGCCTACCTCACATGGTGTCCTGTGTAACTGAGAAGCATGAAAATTTTATCTTCACTACAAAAAGAAAAGATACTGATTCTTAAAGTTAGGTGCCATATTCTCAGTAAGTAGGAATTGAGAAAGTCACACATACAAGGATTTATATATGAATATATGAACAGAGTTAGGGAAGAGAATCACTCTACAAAAAAGGTTCCAGTAGCTCCTGAGGTGATGTCAAACTCACTGAACCATCATATGTAATTATATTTCTGTTGATGTTATCAGTCTTTGAATTTAAACAAGAGAAATATGCTCCTGAATTCAAAGACCAATGAAGCAAAGCAAATCTTCCAACTCTATTGTTAATAGTCAACTTTTGGTGCCTTTGTTTACCACCAACCTCATTCATGGGCCTCTCTATATTTAACAAATTCAATTACAAAGTTTAGTTTGGCGCCATTAAACATATTCACATTATTATAAACCATTTTCTCATCAATATCTATGAAATTGTTGAGGTCGTGATAGACTATGGGAAATTTTGAAGATGGACTAAACACTTTATATTATGATATTGTTACAAGCTTATAGGAGCCAGGGAGTAGAATGTGGTAGTTTGACTGTAACTATCCCCATAATCTCACAATGAGTGCTACTATTAGGTGGTATGACCTTATTGAAGTAGGTGTGGTCTTGCTGGAGGAAATGTGTCACTGTGGAAGCAGCTTTGAGACTGTATATAAGATCAAGGTACCCACTGTCTGAGCCCACTTCCTGTTGCCTTCTGATCAAGAAGTGGTCAGCACCATGTCTGCCTCCACTCTGCCATGCACCTGTGATGGTGGAGAACTGCCTGAGCTTGGGTGTGCTAACACTGGATCTCTAGACCATGCTGGCTTCAAATGCAGAGATCCACCAGCCTCCGCCTTCTGAGTGTTGGGATAAAAGGTGATCACCCCCATACCCAATACTAATCTTTTCTTTAGTTCCTTTTTGCAAGTTGGAAAAATAGCTGGTTGGGATCTTGTCCTGAGGTCACCACTCCATTTATTCTATTTCTTAATCTGTTTATTTCCTTGAACACAATACTTAGCTCCATTCAACTTCCTGGTTATGTTTCTCCTCAAAATTTCTATTTTGGAATTTACCATGCTCAGCTTTCTCCTTTTCTTTTTAAATCTTTGTTAAAGTTACCACTAGTAACCACTCAACATAGATTATACTAGGCTGTTTTGAGATTTCCACTGCCAGGGGAATTAATTCAAAGCTCTTCACAATTGCAATAGTTACTTGTTATTATACTCTGGTCTTAATATCTATAATTTTAAAACACTGAAATTAGTAAATGTTACAGAATATCTGTTTACACTGTAAAGACATATCTTTACCAAGACCCCTTCTGATTGGTTTAATAAAGAGCTGAATGGTCAATAGTTAGGGAGAAAGAGGTTAGGCAGAACTTTGGGAGCCTAGTCTGTTTGGATGCACACCTTTCTAGACCTGGAGGGAGGGGGGGCCTTGGACTTTCTACAGGGCGGGGTAGCCTGACTTCTCTTAGGACTGGATAGCGAGGGGGAGGGGGGAGAGTGGAAGGGAAATGGGAGGATGTGGAAATTTTTAATAAATAAATAAATAAATGCAATTATCGTGTTCTCTCACCTATATAGGGGTGCTGAAACCAGCCATGTCAATGATATAAGTAGAAAGGTAATGGCCAAGGATTTAAGATAGATGAATTCTGGAGAGGCACTGCACAGTCAAGTGACTGTACTTAATGATTCTATATCACATACTTGAAATTTGCCATGAGGGTAGGTGTTTCTTATTATAAAAAAAAAGCAGTTAGCCAGAATACTAAATTCCTTATTATGTGTGCTTGCTGTCATTATGATATATTGTGAACATATAAAAGAAGAGTAATTTATAAATCTTAAATTGAACTACTTTAATAAAATATATTAAGATATAGATTGAAAGAAAACCAACATTTGGAAAAAAGTACTTTTAAGGCTCCATTAATACCCTTAGTACTTTAACAAGAAAGAGTTAATTTTCAGAGCAATTTTAATACTTATATGAAAATTGAAGCTGCTTCTGTGATGTTACTCATAAAAAATTAGAACATATTCCCAATTTGAAGTTATGTTGCTTTGATACCAACAATATTTTGATTTCTCAATCTGAGATCACATGAGAAAGTAATGTTAAAAGCTTTCATTCCAATTCAGAGAATACAATTCCCTACTCAACATTTTTTTCCCAATGATGTCTCTCCAGAATATCTGCTTCCAAGACAAATCCTTTCCATCAAAAGATATAATTAATCCCAGGTGAAACACCAACAGTTACAAGTCAGTGCCTTGGCACCTATGTTGGTCCTCTTTAAATATCAGTATAGTTCAAGATGTAAAAAGCTTGTGCTGTTAATATCTCTAGGTCAGGATTCATCAAGAAAAGAGTGATCTGTCTATTTCATCCACACTATCTGCCTTCCGCCCTTTGGAAACAACAGTTTTGCATTGAAAATCATTTCTCTGTATAAATATATTAAAATTCAAATATTGAGTTTTCTGTAACATTGTTTAGAGACTTTAGAAGAGAAGATTTGATTTAACAAAGACTCAACATTTGATTTCACATCAAGTTATCCAAGTGATTCTGTTTCTAACTGTTGTGTACATTTTTCATTAAAGTTAATTATTCCAATGAAAGTTCAGTTTGAAAATCACATTGTGTTTGGATATTTCCAGACATTATTAGAATCATCTAAGATGAACAAGATAAGTTTCATAGTGGGACTGATAACTAGAAAGATTCTTACTTTGCTCATATGATGATAATTATTTTTAAAAGCTTTTCAAATACATTTATATATTATTTTGTTCTCATTTTAAGTCTATGACATTTAAGCATTAAACTTCTCTCACATTGTAATTGAAGTTTAAATTCTTAAGGAATTTGTAGAACACAGGTTTTTTAAATCAAAGACCATGCTTTTGCCATGGAATACCAATTGAAAAACATCCAGACAAATTATGAGAAAAGTTTCCATATTCCATATGCATAGAAGATTTAAATACATAAATTATCAAAGGTTTACTCCATGAACATAGAAAACCCTTCCTGGGCTTACTGCTATAGATAGCATGAGTTTATGGTCTTTTGAAGAGTAATATTGGTAATGATTATCTATGAGCTTATCAAGTGGTTAAATAATTTTTATAGTAATGTTCTAGTTTTGATTGTGTTATGTTTTCCTATATATTTCTTGCAATAATTCTGAAAAAAATCTATATATGTATCTTAATATTTTCACTTTTTAGGTGAGGAAATAATAGCGTGAGATGCCAAGAAATGCACCTAAGATAAAGAAATTGCACATAGAAGAACCAGGATTCTAATCTGAAGTTGGGGTTCTAAAATTAATATCCCTATTGCTACTGTTGGATGGTTTTCAGTATTTTGAAGGACAATCTTAAAGCCTTCATTTCACAATTATAGTAAAGTAAAGGTGAGTGTAACTATGAAAAAGACAAAATTCCAAGACTCTGTCACTAAATACAATACCACAACTTTCTTAATATTTGAGAGTAGAAAAATGTCATTGTGTGCATTGGATATTATGTCCCATACAAACTTAATCTAAAATAGTATTAAAATAATAGTATTGTTTGGGCCATAATTAAAAGATTAAATAATTAAAGTATACTTATTAAAACAATATAGAATGTGAATCAAAAGTTAAAGAAAAATAATTAAAATTTAAAAATAACATGAAATGTACATTTGACTGTTGTTTATTAATTCTTTGATTTTGTACTCAACTGCTAATTTAATTGCTTCTATTTTCTAATTTTTAAGATAATGTAAAAATAACTATTGAGACAATCTCTCAAGAATATAATAAGAATAAAATTGGGAAATAACTACAAATTCAGAATACACTCATTGATCAGTCATTTGAGCAAAAGTTTTCTTGTTTTGGCAAATAACATTTAATCTTCATGATTCTTGACTCATTTGAAAAATTGACAAAATAATGTCAACCACATAATTTGTTATAAACATTAATGAAGAAACATTAATGTGTACAGAAAACTGGGTGTCATGCCACATAAAAGCTCAATCACATGAAAGTATGCAGTACTATTGTGAAGTTATTTGATTTCATAAACATGATTTTTAATGTTCATATTTTCATTCAACTATAAAATATCAGAATTCATTACATCATTTATCAAGGAAAAATGGTTTTTTCTGTATCTCCTCCTCTCTTCTCTCACACTCTGCCCTGCTTTATGCCTTCCACCACAGCACTTGCATCCTCTATATTCCCTGGAATATCTATGTCACCTACTCTAAACAGGGTCTGAACTCCTCTCTCTGGCTTCCATTCTGGTACTCAACCTCAGACCTTCTCATCCAACTCACACACACAACTCTACTGCATTACCATCCAATATTTCTCCTTCTTCAATTTCCTCTTTTGTTTTACACTCATATTCATACACTTGCTAAATTTCATTATTTCACATGGACATAGAGAAAGTGCTTTAGCTTTGCATTCACAGCCTGTACACATAAACATCCATATCTTTGTTAGAGTTCAGCTTCTACTAGCATAAAATCCACTACAAGTTAGATCCTGAGTCATAATAGATGGATTCGTATAATCAGTTGTCTTTTGCCCTGCACACTCTTAAAAATTCCTCATATTCATCTCCTAAGAGAGTTGTCACATGAAAAGCAGCTAGAAGAATTCAGAACCCTTCTTAGAATATAAATAAAAATTCTCAGATAAGCAGAAAACAGAGATCTGAGACTAAACTTAATAAGGTGGAGATTTTTAAAAGATTAAAAATTGCATTGATATTTTTCAGGTGATATAACCAGCTATCACATGAAATAAAATGGAGAACCAGAGTTTATCCTTCTGGGACTCACAGAGAACCCAAAGATGCAGAAAGTTTTATTTGCTGTGTTTTTTCTTATCTACATCACTTCTATAGCAGGAAATGTGCTCATTGTGGTCACCATAATTTCTACACCATTGTTAGAGTCTCTCATGTACTTTTTTTCTGGCATATCTGTCCTTTATTGATGCCTGTTATTCCTCTGTTAGCACCCCTAAACTGATAGTAGATTCACTCTGTGAAAAGAAGACCATCCTGTTCAATGGATGCATGACTCAAATCTTCGGGGAGCATTTGTTTGGAGGTGCTGAGGTCATCCTGCTAACTGTGATGGCCTATGACTGCTATGTGGCCATCTGCAAACCCCTTCATTATGCAACCATTATGAGTCGATGACTATGTAGCCTGCTAGTGGGAGTGTCGTGGTTGGGAGGTTTACTTCATGCCACCATACAGATCCTGTTCATTTTCCAATTACCCTTCTGTGGCCCTAATGTCATAGATCACGTTATGTGTGAGCTTAATTCTTTGCTCAACCTTGTCTGCACTGATATTCACACTCTTGGACTCTTCATTGCAGCTAACAGTCGCTTTATTTGTCTGCTAAACTTCCTCCTTCTGTTGGTCTCCTATGTGGCCATCCTACGCTCCCTAAAGAGCCACAGTGCAGAAGGAAGACGCAAAGCCCTTTTCTACCTGTGTTTCAAACATCACAGTGGTTGTCTTATTCTTTGTGCCTTGCATATTTGTGTACATGAGACCTGTAGCTACCTTATCTATTTAATGTTTTAATAATTATATGGTGAGGGAACTTTTCTTTTCTTTGGTTCATTCTAGTTGGTGTTATGTAAGCTCCTCGTACATTTATAGGCATGTCCTTCTTTAGTTTGGGGAAGTTTCCTTCTGTGATTTTGTTAAATATGTTTTTGTGATTTTAAGTTGGAATTCTTCTCTTTATTCTATCCATATTATTCTTAGGTTTTCTTTTCAGGGTGTCTCAGATTTCCTGGATGTTTTGTGTCAGGAATTTATTGGATTTAACATTTTCTTTGACTGCTGAATCTATTTCCTCTATTGTATCTTCAATGCTTGAAATCTTCACTTTCATCTCTTGTATTCTATTGGTGATGAATACGTCTGTAGTTCGTATTTGCTTCCTCAGATTTTCTTTTTCCAGAACTCCCTTGGTTTGTGTTTTTTTTTTTACTGCTTTTATTTCACTTTTCAAGTATTGAACTGTTTACTTCATCTGTTTTATTGTTTTTCTTGTTTTTTTATTTCTTTAAGGAATTTATCGATTTCTTCTATTCTTTAGTTTCTTTTCCTCAACTTCTTTTTTTATTTTTTATTTTTTTTTATTTTTTTCCAAAGTTTATTAAATTATAAAAGTTTCCATTTCCGCCCCACTTCCCAACACCCTCCCACTCCCCCCACTCCCTCTCCTCCTCCCTCTCCATCCCTAAGAGCAGTCAGGGTTTCCTGTCCTGTGGGAAGTTTAAGTTCCTCCCCCATCCCTCCAGGTCCAGGAAGGTGAGTATCAAAACAGACTGGATCCCAAAAATCCAGTATATGCAGAGGAAACATGTCCCAGTGTCATTGTCAATGGCTTTTCAGAAAGACTTTGGGCCAGCCACATTCAGAGAATCCGGCCACATTCAGAGAATCTGGTTGGATCACGTGCTCGTTCAATCCCAGTCCAACTGGCCATGGTGAACTCTCATTAGATCAGTCCCCTTGTATCAGTGGGTGATCGCACCCCTCGTGATCCTGATTTCCTTTTTCATGTTCTTCCTCCTTCTGCTTCTCATTTGGACCTTGGGGGCTCAGTCAAGTGCTCCAATGTGGGTCTCCGTCTGTATCGCTATCCATCGTCGGATGAAGGTTCCCTCTGGTCTTGCCTTCTTTGCTCATGTTCTCTTTCCTTCTGTTTCTCATTTGGACCGAGGGAATTAAGTCCAGTGTTCCAATGTGGGTCTCTGTCTCTATCTCCATCCATCGCAAGATGAAGGTTCTATGGTGATATGCAAAATATTCATCAGTATGGTTATGGGCCAAGGCCGGTTCAGGCACCCTCTCCTCAGTCCAGAGAACAATCAGGGGTTCTCTCCTTGGACCTGGGATCCCATTTATAATCAAGTCTCTTGTAAACCCTAAAATTACTCCCTTAGTTGAGATATATTCTTCCCTGATCCCATATCCATCCTTCCTCCCTCCCCCCCATCCCAGTCCCCCGAGCTTTCCCCATTCCTCCCCTACTCCCTACTCTCTAACCCTCTCCCCTTCCAACAACCCTCCCATCCCACCATGCACCCAAGGTTACCTGGTACTCTTGTCTATTTCCTATCTCCAGGAGGATAACTACATTATTTTCTTCTTATTTAGCTTCTCTAGGATCTTGAATAATAGGCTCAAAGACCTTTAATTATGGCTAGAATCCACTTATGAGTGAATACATACCATATTCCTCTTTTTGGGTCTGGCTTACCCCACTCAGTAAAGCGTTTTCTATGTCCATCCATTTGCATGCAAAATTCAAGATGTCATTGTTTTTACCACTGAGTAAAACTCTAATGTATATATGTTCCACACCTTTATTAACCATTCTTCCATTGAGGGGCACCTAGGTTGTTTCCATGTTCTGGCTATTACAAATAGTGCTGCTATGAACATAGTTGAACAAATGCTTTTGTGGTATGATAGGGCATCTCTTGGGTATATTCCCAAGAGTGGAATTGCTGGGTCCTGAGGGAGGTTGACTCCCAGTTTCCTGAGAAATTGCCACACTGATTTCCACAGTGGCTGCACAAGTTTGCATTCCCACCAACAATGGATGAGAGTTCCCCTCTCTCCACATCCTCTCCAGCATAGGCTATCATTGGTGTTTTTGACTTTAGCTAATCTGACAGGTGTAAAATGGTATCTCATAGTTGTTTTGATTTGCATTTCCCTGATCGCTAAGGATGTTGAGCATGACCTTAAGTGTCTTTTGGCCATTCAAAGTACTACTGTTGAGAATTCTCTGTTCAGATCAGCACCCCATTTTTTAATTGTGTTAGAGTTTTAGTGTCTAGTTTCTTGAGTTCTTTGTATATTTTGGAGATCAGGCCTTTATCTGATGAGGGGTTGGTGAAGATCTTCTCCCAGTCCGAAGGAAGCCTTTTTGTCTTACTGACAGTGTCCTTTGCTTTACAGAAGCTTCTCAGTTTCAGGAGGTCACATTTATTCATTGATTCTTTTATTGTCTGTGCTACTGGGGTTCTACCTAGGAAGTAGTCTCCTGTGCCTATGTCTTGTAGACTACTTCCCACGTTGTCTTCTATCTGGTTCAAAGTGGTCAGATTAATGTTGAGGTCTTTAATCCATTTGGACTTGAGTTTTGTGCATGGTGATAGATATGGATCTACTTTCATTCTTCTACAGGTTGACATCCAGTTATGCCAGCACCATTTGTTAAAGATGCTTTCTTTCTTTCATTGCATACCTTTAGCCCCCTTGTCGAAAATCAAGTGTTCATAGGTTTGTGGGTTAATATCTGGGTCTTCTATTCGATTCCATAGGTCAACTTCTCTGTTCTTATGCCAGTACCAAGCTGTTTTCAGTACTGTAGCTGTGTAATAGAGTTTGAAGTCAGGGATGGTTATACCTCCAGAAGTTCCTTTATTATATAAGATTGTTTTGGCTATCCTGGGATTTTTGTTTTTCCATATAAAATTAATTATTATTCTCTCAAGGTCTGTGAAGAAGTTTGATGGGATTTTGATGGGGATTGTATTGAATCTATAGATTGCTCTTGGTAGAATTGCCATTTTTACTATGTTGATCCTCCCAAACCAAGAGCAAGGGAGATCTTTCCATTTTTTGGTATCCTCCTCAATTTCTTTCTTCAAAGACTTAAAGTTATTGTCAAATAGGTCTTTCACTTCCTTCTTCAGAGTTATCCCAAGATATTTTATGCTATTTGTGGCTATCGTGAAAGGTGAAGTTTCTCTGATTTCCCTCCCTGCTTCTTTATCCTTTGTGTATAGGTGGGCAACTGATTTTTTGGAGTTTATCTTGTATCCTGCCACATTACTAAAGGTGTTTATCAGCTGTAGGAGTTCTTTGGTAGAGTTTTTGGGGTTGCTCATGTATACTATCATATCGTCTGCAAATAATGAGAGTTTAACTTCTTCCTTTCCAATTCAAATCCTCTTGATGCCCTTATGTTGTCTTATTGCTATTGCTAGAACTTCAAGCACTATATTGAAGAGGTATGGAGAGAGTGGACAGCCTTGTCGTTTCCTGATTTTAGTGGAATGGCTTTGAGTTTCTCTCCATTCAGTTTGATGTTAGCTGTCGGCTTGCTGTAAATGGCTTTTATTATATTTAGGAATGATCCTTGTATCCCCAATCTCTCCAACACCTTTATCATAAAGGGGTGTTGAATTTTGTCAAATGCTTTTTCAGCATCTAATGAAATGATCATATGGTTTTTTCTTTCAGTTTATTTATATGATGTATTACATTGATAGATTTGCATATGTTGAACCAGCTCTGCATGTCTAGGATGAAGCCTGCTTGATCATAATGGATAATTTTTCTAATGTGTTCTTGGATTCGGTTTGCCATTATTTTGTTGAGAATTTTTGCATCGATGATCACGAGTGAGATTGTCCTGTAATTCACTCTCTTGGTTGTGTCTTTGTGTGGTTTTGGTATCAGGGTAACTGTAGCTTCATAAAAAGAATTTGGCAATGACTGTTCTGTTTCTATATTGTGAAATACATTAAGGAGTATAGGTATTAGTTCTTCTGGGAAGTTCTGTTAGAAATCTGCATTGAAACCATCTGGTCCTAGGCTTTTTTTGTAGGGAGGTTTTTGATAACAGCTTCTATTTCTTCACTACTAACAGGTCTATTTAGATTGTTCACCTGGTCTTGATTTATCTTTGGTAAATGGTACTTATCTAAAAACAAGTCCATTTCTTGTACATTTTTCAACTTTGTGGCATATAAGCTTTTGTAGTCAGATCTAATGATTCTCTGAATTTCCTCTGTGTCTGTGGTTATATCCCCCTTTACATTTGTGATCTTATTAATTTGCGTGTTCTCTCTCTGCCATTTGATTAGTTTGGCTAGGGATTTTTTTCAAGAACCAACTCTTTGTTTCATTGATTCTTTGGATTGATTTCTGTGTTTCTATTTTGTTGATTTCAGCCCTCAGTTTGATTATTTCTAGTCTTCTACTCCTTCTGGGTGAGTCTGCTTCTTTTTTTTCCAGGGCTTTCAGTTGTGCTGTTAAGTCTCCAATGTATGCTTTCTCTGTTTTCTTTAATTGGGCACTTAGTGCTATGAAATTTCCTCTTACCACTGCTTTCATTGTGTCCCATAGATTTGAGTATGTTGTGTCTTTATTTTCATTAAATTCAAGGAAGACTTTAATTTCTTTCTTTATTTCTTCCTTGACCCAGGGGTGATTCAGTAGTTGACTGTTCAGCTTCCATGAGTTTGTAGGCTTTCTGGGGTTAGAATTTTTGTTGAATTCTAACTTTATTCCATGGTGATCCAACATGACACAGGTGGTTACTAATATTTTTTTGTATCTGTGGAAGTTTGCTTTGTTACTGAGTATGTGGTCAACTTTCGAGAAGATTCCATGAGCTGCAGAGAAGAAGGTATATTCTTTCCTATTTGGGAGGAATGTTCTATAGATGTCTGTTAAGTTCTTTTGATTCATTACCTCTATTAATTCTCTTATTTCTCTGTTAGGTTTCTGTCTGATTGACCTGTCCATTATTGAGAAAGGTGTGTTAAACTTTCCTACTTTTAGTGTGTGTGGTTTGATGACTGCCTTGTGTTCTAGAAGTTTTTCTTTTACATAAATGGGTGCTTTTATATTAGGGGCATCAATATTCCGGACTGAGACTTCTTCCTGAGGAATTGTTTCTGTTATGGATAAAAAATATCTGTCTCCATCTCTTCTGTTTAATTTTTGTATGTAATTAGTTTTGTTGGAAATTAGAATGGCCACACCCGCTTGTTTCTTAGGTCCGTTTGCTTGGAAAACCTTTTCCCAACCCTTTACTCTGAGTAGATGTCTGTCTTTGTGGTTGAGGTGTGTTTCTTGTAAACAACAGAATGTTGGATCCTGTTTTCGTATCCAGTCTCTTAATCCATGCCTTTTATAGGTGAGTTGAGTTCATTAATATTAAGTGATATTAATGACCAGTGGCTGTTGACTCCGGTTATTTTGTGTGTGTATGTGTAGTAGAGTTTGTGTGTTTCCCTTCTTTGAGTTGTGCTTGTGAAGGGTCGCTAGATATCTGAGTTATCGTAGGCAGTATTGGCAATGTTAGATTCCTTGGGTTGCGATTTTCCTTCTATTACTTTCTGTAAGGCTGGATTTCTGGCTATGTATTGTTTAAATTTGTTTTTATTCTGGAATATTTTGTTTTCTCCATTGATAATGAATGATAGCTTGGCTGGATATAGTAGTCTGGGCTTGCATCCATGGTCTCTTAGTTTCTGCAGTACCTCTATCCAGGACCTTCTGACTTTCATGGTTTCCATAGAGAAGTCCAGTGTAAGTCTGATAGGTTTACCTTTATAAGTTACTTGACCTTTATCCTTTGCAGCTCTTAATTTTCTTTCTTTAATGTGTACATTTTGTGTTTTGATTATTATATGGCAAGGGGATGGTTTTTTTTTTTGATCTAGTCTATTCGGTGTTTGGAATGCTTCTTGAACCTACATAGGAATATCGTTCTTTTGGTTGGGAAAGTTTTCTTCTATAATTTTGTTGAATATATTTTCTGGGCCTTTGATCTGCAATTCTTTTCCTTCTTCTACCCCTATTATTCTTAGATTTGGTTTTTTTATTGTGTCCCAGAATTCTTGAATGTTTTGTGATGAGAATTTGTTGGATTTGCTATTTTCTTTGATCAGCGCTTTTATTTTCTCTATCGCGTCTTCGTAATCTGAGATTCTTTCTTCTATCTCTTGTATTCTATTGGTTATCTTGATTCTGTAGTCTCTGTTCATTTACCTTCATTTTCCATATTCATCCAGCCCTCAGTTTGTGTTTTCTTCATTGCCTCCATTTCAGTTTTTAATTCTTGAACTGTTTCCATTACCTGTTTGATTGTTTTTTCTTGGTTTCCTAGGGTATCATTTATGGATTTACTCATTTCTTCAAACTTTTTGTTTTACTTCTCATCCATTTATTTAAGGGAGTTATTCATATCCTGTTTAAGGGACTCCATTGCTTTCATAATGGCACTTTTTTCCACTTCTTCTGGGTTAGGGTGTTCAAGTCCTTCTGTTGTAGGGTCGCTGGGATCTGGTGTTTTCATGTTGTTTTTCAGATTGTTGGAGGAATTCTTGTCTTGGCTTCTGCCATCTCTTCCTTCAAATGCTCTCTATTGGATCTTTTGGTACCGGGTCAAGTTCCCTTGTTGGGCAGGGACCTCACTGACAGAATGCCTACCTTTCCTCAGGCAGGCTATTGAAGCACAAGAACTCCCTCCTGCCGGGTTGCACTTACAGCCCAGTCCCCGGGTGCAAGGTGGCTGAGCTGAGGGATTTTATGGCCCCAGGAGGAAGGGAGGAATAAAGGAAGGGGTTTCTGGGTGAAAGCTGGGATGGGATAGGAGACGAGAGATCCACCCCTGCAGAGTGACCCCAAAGATATATTTCTTGTAAGCAACAGATTAATGAATTTTGTTTCTTGATTCATCCAGACTGTCTTTTTATTAGAGAATTGAAGTCACTAATTTTTGTGATGTTTGAATGAGAATTTTCCCTAAAGGTTCATACATTTGAATGTTTAGTCACCAAGAGAACTGTTTGAGAAGGATTAAGAGGTGTGGCTGTGTTGGAGGAGGTGTGTCACTGGGAGTGGGCTTTGAGATTTCAAAAGCCAACACCATGCCCAGTCTCTCTCTCTCTCTCTCTCTCTCTCTCTCTCTCTCTCTCTCTCTCTCCCTCTCTCTCCCTCTCTCTTTCTCTCTCCCCTCTGTCTGCTGCCTACAAATCATGTGGTGTGGAATGTCCTTCTGTGTATGTGTTGCTTTAATTGATTAATAAAGAAACTGGTTAAAAAATCATTTCAGCCAATGAATTAACAGAATATAGCTAGTCTGGAAGAGAGGGAGAGAGAGAGAGAGAGAGAGAGAGAGAGAGAGAGAGAGAGAGAGAGAGAGAGAGAGAATCGGCGGAGTCTGGGAGAAGTCATATAGCCACACTCAGGAGATAGACACACTAGAACCTTGCTGGTAAGTCACAGCCATGTGATACACAGATTATTATAAATGGGTTAATTTATGATGTAAGAGCTAGTTAGAAATATGCTTAAGCTGGTGGCCAAACAGTATTGCAAATAATATAGTTTCTCAGTGATTATTTTGAGTCAGGTTTGTTAGAAAATGAACTAACAGCCTCCCTATACATCACAATGTAAATCTCTCAGCTATTGCCTCTTTGTCATGCTTTTCTGCTTTCTGCCATGATGACCATGGACTACTCCCTAAACCTTTAGGCAATCTCCCAAATTAAAAGCTATCTTTTATAAAAGTTATCTTAGTTGTAATATTTCTTCATAGTAATAAAACACTAATTAAGGGAATATTTAAAATTATTATTTAAATGTGTGTTAGTTGTAGTTATCATCTTGTTGATTTTGGGAATTGTGTTCTCAGTGGTGTTTTGTGTCACCATCTAAGGTTTTGTTTAAACAAATTATTGGGTCACAATTATACAGATGATAGGGAAAACACCATAGGGTTCAGGCAGGGTTCTGTTTTTGTTTTTTTAGGAAAATAATCATCTTGAAAAAGTCCAGAGATCCTGGACATTTAGCTGTCTAAAGAGGAAAAGATAACTATCCAGAAAATATCGCTGAGCAAAGAGAAATATGACTTATGAGGATGTTATTTACAGGATAAAATTTCATTACCTGAACATTTACATATCTCTACTCAAAAATCAAAGCTGGCTTTGGAGTTGGACAGTGGCTGTCCTTCTCTAAATCCAAGCATGTTCTTAAAAAAATTCAGAATTTCTGTCTCATATCAGGAGCCATCTGGTATGGGAGTGAAAAAAGAAAGAATTTAGGAAAAATTTTACCTCTTTCCATGACTATTTTCTCTATCATACCTTCCATTGAATTTATGTCTATATGAATAATGCTTAACTTTTCCACAATGAACAATGAATTTTCCTGTAGTACTCTTTTAAGTTTCTAAGAAGATGAGGCCCCACAACATTGATTACACCTTTTTGATGTGACATCATGATACCGATAGCACTACTTTTAGAACTTCAAATAAGATCTTAAGAAAAACCCTATTGACTACCCAGAGACTACTTGCAATTATACCGGAGAGGAATCTTGAAGTTTCACCATCTTTATATTTTTACATGATTCCATAGGAAAAAAATAGCTGGAAGCATTGTAGAAGATGGCATTCCTTCTCCCAACAAAATTTGTCATCAGGGTTATTGATATCAATTAGTGGTGTATTGTAACTAGTATAGGATAGGGGGTTGGAGTGGATATTATGTTGAATCAAGAATCTCTTTGAAAAAAGGGAATTTGAATGGGATAGTAGGTAGATTAGTGTGAGCTTACTTACACTAATAATAATAGTGAGTAATAAAGTAAATACTTGTGAGCTCCTATAGACAATTTATATTGGTATAGATTCTTATATATTGATACAAATTCAAGTAATATTTATTATATTGAATATGCTCCTATTTCTGTTTATAACATTTGTACACCTAGGCAAAGTTATTTTGTCATATTGTATGCATATACGCTTCTACTTCTGCTTAAAACATTTTTAATATTGATACAGTTTTAATATATATTTATCATATTGCACTATATATATCTATCTCTGATTAAAATACTTATACATTGTTCACATTTTGAGGTCATTGTCATCATTTACTTCACAGTTGTTTAAAGATTGTTTAATATTCTAATATAAAGTCTTAATCTTTAAGTTATATAGGTATCAAGAATTACAAGTCAATAGTAATCCAAGTTTGTCACACTTTTAGTTAGACTAATCAGTTTCTTTAGATATATAGAGACTGTATTCTGCAAGGATAGGTAATCTTTAGTCTCTTCAAAGATCTGTAGAAAATGGCACTTAAATAACTTAGGGTTCTGTTGACGTGAGACACAATTACTCCTGGCATCTCCAATCTATTCCTGAGGGAATGTTGGGCACTGAAGACACTCCACTTGAAGCTTGCTTTCTTCTTGGCAAAACTGGCCTTTGGGCAAAGAACTGCCACTGACCACTGACAATACTCATGGTGTCTAAACAGGACAAGCAGGATATAAGAAAAAAGACTGCCAAACCTTGCCAAGACAGAGTAAGACGGTTCTGAAATATTTCCTGCCTCTGAAAATTGTCTGTCAGTTACTCTAGGCCTTAGCCAAAGCTGGTTGCTCCAACATTGCAAATGAGGCTTTGGGTGATTGCCCAGGTAGTCAGTTGTCTCTGTGATTTATTGCACATTTTGGAAGTTGCTTGATAGTATTTTCTGTTTACTCAAATAATATTATTTCCCTTCTTGGGCCTTTGACAGGGTTGAAGACTAGATAGTTGTAGTTACTTTGCTCTCATGACTTGGCCAATCCATTTCTAACACAAGACTTAGACTCCTTAAGATAGGATAATTATTGAAATATTTAGTATATGTTTCTTGCTTGATATTATCTATGCTTGTTGTAATTCTAATTTTTTACTTGGTATTTGTTCTTATTGTGTATAATTTTGTATCAGGCTTAGAACTCTCTTATTTAAACAAAAGGGGGAGGTGCTGTTGGAACTCTTTCAGTCAATAGCCTTTAAGATATAAGCCCACTTGAGCATGGTCTTTTACACTATAAATGCAGTTGTAAAGCTTGTGTGCCCTCTCTCTCTTTCTCTCTAGGTTGCTCTATTCAGTTCCTATTCTCCACTCATGCAAAGAACTATAATCTGCAAGGTTACCCCTAAATAAAGCACCATTTATTATACTCAATTCTGAGCTAGGGTGGGACTACTTTATAGCGTGTATTTTCACCAACCCTTCTTTGTCCTATGTGTTAGAAATATGCCCAATGTCCAGCAATGAAAGACCTTGTATTTACTGTGATGTATTCATGTAGTAGCACACCACTCGATAAAGAAAATAACAAATTATTGTAAACCATACTACAAATAAGTTTCAAAGACATTAAAATCAGTGAAAGAGATCCAATATAAAGAGAGAAATCACCATGCTAGTATTTCTAAGTACACAACAAGATTCTAAACTAACACCTGACAATAGAAATTAGAACAGCCACTGCGGTTGGGTGAGGAGGAGGTGGTATACCTGAAAGGACACAAGATAACCACACATGTCTTCTCTTAAATATCAGGAAAACAGTGTATAAATTTGTCAATAATCAATGGATTGCATTCTTAAGATCTTTAAATTTCACTGAATATAAATTTTTTATCATGCATATGCAAATCCTAACCCCACCCCAACCCTAACCCCACCCTAACACTAACCCTGCCCTAACCCTTATGACTATGCAAGGAGAGTCCCACCTTTCTTGGGACATATTCATGCATATGCAAATCCTAACCACACCCCCAACCCTGACCCTGCCCTAACCCTAATGAATATGCAAGGTGAGTCCCACCCTTCTTGTGACATAGCCATGCATATGCAAATCATAACCCCTCCCCCAACACTGACCCCACCCTAACCCTGACCCTGACCTAACCGTAATGAATATGAAAGGAGATTCCCACACTTTCCATGATGTACTCATACATAGGGTTGGGTGTGTGGTTAGGATTTGTATATGCATGACTATGTCACGAAAAGGGTGGGACTCCTCTTGCATATTCATTAGTGTTAGGGCGAGGTTAGGGTTAGGGCGGGGTCAGGGTTAGTATGGAGTCGGGGTTCATATCTGCAGAGGCCTGAACACATCGGGAGCAGGGCGGGGCGTTGGAAGAGACTCTGCCCCTCCATCAGGCATCAGCTCGGGTCACCAGCTAAAACCTCAGTATCAGGGTGACTGCAGACTCAGGCGGGCTTGTGTTTGAGTCCGGGAACGGCTCGGGACTACATATCCCATGAGTCCCAGCGCAAGTCCGCCATCCGCCATGTTTGTAGTCCGCGGAGGGGTTGTCTGTGAGAAATCAAGACATCAAGAAATAAACTCTGGTGCTCGCTTCGGCAGCACATATACTAAAATTGGAACGATACAGAGTAGATTAGCATGGCCCCTGCGCAAGGATGACACGCAAATTCGTGAAGCGTTCCATATTTTTATCAAAACCACTTTGAGATACCATCTTACACCTGTCAGAATAGCTAAAGTCAAAAACACCAACGATAGCCTATGCTGGAGAGGATGTGGGGTGAGGGGAACACTCATCCATTGTCGGTGGGAATGCAAACTTGTGCAGCCACTGTGGAAATCAGTGTGGCGGTTTCTCTGGAAACTGGGAGTCAACCTCCCTCAGGACCCAGCAATTCCACTCTTGGGAATATACCCTAGAGATTCCCTAACATACTACAAAAGCATTTGTTCAACTATGTTCATAGCAGCACTATTTGTAATAGCCAGAACATGGAAACAACCTAGGTGCCCCTCAATAGAAGAATGGTTAAAAAAGGTGTGGAACATATACACATTAGTTTTACTCAGCGGTAAAAAACAATGACATCTTGAATTTTGCATGCAAATGGATGGAAATAGAAAACGCTTTACTGAGTGAGGTAAGCCAGACCCAAAAAGAGGAACACGGTATGTATTCACTCATAAGTGGATTCTAACCATAATTAAAGGTCTTTGAGCCTATAATTCGTGATCCTAGAGAAGCTAAATAAGAAGATGAACCTGATGAAGATTATTTAGCTATCCGCCAGGAGGTAGGAAAGAGACAAGAGTCCCAGGTAACCTCGGGTGCATGGGGGGGGGGGTGGGAGGGTTGTTGGAAGGGGAGAGGGTTAGAGAGAAGGGAGCAGGGGAGGAATGGGGAAAGCTCGGTGGACCGGGATGGGGGGGGAGGGAGGAAGGATGAATATGGGATCAGGGAAGAATATATTTCAACTAAGGGAGTCATTTTAGGGTTTACAGGAGACTTGATTATATATGGGATCCCAGGTCCAAGGAGAGATCCCCAGATTGTTCTCTGGACAGAGGAGAGGGTGCCTGAACCGGCCTTGGCCCATAACCATACTGATGAATATTTTGCTTATCCCCATAGATCCTTCATCTGGCGAAGGATGGCGATACAGACGGAGACCCACATTGGAGCACCGGACTGAGCCCCTCAAGGTCCAAATGAGGAGCAGAAGGACGAAGAAAATGAAAAAGGAAATAAGGACTGCGAGGGATGCTATCACCCACTGATACAAGGGGACGGATCTAATGAGAGTTTACCAAGGCCAGTTGGATTGGGACTGAGCGAGGACGTGATCTAACCAGATTCTCTGAATGTGGCCGGATTCTCTGAATGTGGCTGGCCCGGAGTCTTTCTGAAAAGCCATTGACTATGACACTGGGACTTGTTTCCTCTGCATATACTGAATTTTGGGGATCCAGTCTGTTTTGATACTCACCTTCCTGGACCTGGAGGGAGGGGGGAGGAACTTGAACTTCCCACAGGGCAGAAAACCCTGACTGCCCTAAGGGACGAAGAGGGAGGAGGAGAGGGAGTGGGAGGGTGTTGGGAAGAGGGGCGGAAATGGAAACTTTTATAATTTAATAAAATTACTTAAAAAAAAAAAGAAAAGAAATAAACTCTGCCATCTGCGATCCCCGATCCGGGAATCTCTCTCCCTCCCGATCCAGAAGAGGAACCGCTTCTGTCTGTCTGTCCGTCCGTCTCCCCGCGTCCCTCCATGAGCGAGCTAGCAAGGGAGCGATTGTTGGCGGGAGGGAGAGAGAGGGGGCAGGCGGGGTCCCTGCCTGCCGGTGTCGGCTGTTTCCCGCCAACCTAGCTAGCTTTGGCCTTGGAAGAGAAATGCTTTTTCTAGGGGGAAGGTTGCAAGCCAAAAGCTGGGTTTCTATGACAAAATGCACATTACCTGGCACGCGCGCGCGCGTGTGCGTGCGTGTGTGTGCATGTGTGTGAGTGTGCAAAATCTCATGGTCCTGACATGTCTCTTTGCAGGCAGACGCTTTTCCTCACCCTACACAGCAAGGGGAACCCAAGAAGGCGGTTCCCGTGTGTGTTCCAGGGAGATGCTGTGGGTGCTCTTCCACGTCCAGGGGAATCCAAGTGAGCGGTGAGTCCGTGCAAAACATGTTCCTAGGGCGAAGGCAAACGCTTCTCTTCACCACACACACATATTCACAGGGCCCCAGGAAACGGTGGTCCTATTCGAAAACTTAATTTTGTAAGGTGGGGGGGCTGTCAAAACTTTTTTTCCTATTTATGCATGCATGACGTCATGACGTCAGTAAGCAGCGCCACACACTCACACAGAACTCGAACTCGAGACCTCGGGCAGGGCGGTCGGAGTTCTTGCCTCTCTGCCTTCTGGACGGCGGTTGTGAAAGCTTGTCTGCTTTCCCGGTACTTAAAGGCCAGGGGAAAGAAGCCGCTCAGGACCAGGGAGAGCACTGCTGCTGCTGTTTGCTCCAGCTGCTGCCGCTGCCGCTGCCGCCCTGCCGCCTTCCTGCCCGCCAGCCCAGAGGAGGCGCGGATCTCCGACCACGGGTTTTTCAGAAAAAAAAAAAAAAAAAAGATTTTATTTTGAAAACGGCATGAGTCGAGGAACTTATGAAAATGGCAATGAGATTCATTCCCTCTCACAGGCTTCGCATCTTTCTTCTCGCCGTGCAGGTCTATCTATCTCTGAGGTCCCTGCAATGGCCAGCAAGGGAGCATAGTCTCCTTGATGAGTTCCAATGCAATGCAACTCAAACATCAAGGAGAGAGCACTTGAGGAGTGTAGCATTCTCTGTTGATTGCACACACACACAGATATGCATATATACACAAACATATGTGCATGCAAATACACATGTACACAGAATCACACACGTACACACACACACACATACATGCACACTCCCACAAGAGGCCAGTAGGATGAGAGAGCTGAAGCCTCTGACTCAGGGAATACTGTCAGCTAAGGAGATGTGGGGCTGGGGTTCCTATGAACTCTGAAGTAAGTGCTCAGGTCCATGAAGTGGCTCATCTTTCCTGTCTCATTGTCATGTGAACCATGGGACTCAGCAGGCCTTTGTCACAGTCACAACATGCCACAGAGGGACCTACACTTGAATATTTCCTCTCCTGGGGCAGGGTTTTTCTGATGCTAGGGAACACACGATGCCATGCATGGCCTCGGGATTGAGCTTAGAATGGGTGCAGGGATGTGGGAAGCAAACCTCAGAAGGTCAGGAAGGAAAGGAGAATGGGCCCAAGAGGGAGACACCTATGGCTGCTGTGACCTTTAGGACTGTCACACAGCAGAAAGGTGGCTTGGCTCTCTCTCTCATTTTGGCAGATCTGTTACTGAATGAGGGGAAATCAGGTAGGGCTATGTACACTTTCAACGGGCTAAGTTCCCACATCCCCAAAAGTCCTAACTGCCATCTTCACAACTTGGGGATATGCTGTCCCTTCTTCTGAGGGACTCCAGGTAGCCAGTCATGGTGCCCTACCCCCAGGCTCATTTGCATACCCTTCCAAGTACCAACGTGGGATCATGACATGATCTTGAGTTTTCTGTTACAGACCTAAGTTCCTGTACCACAATAACAGATTAGCTATTTTTCTTTGTTGTTTTGGTTTGTCTTGATGTGGCCTCCTGCTGTGTGGTCCTAGGTGGCCTGTTTATTGCCATCCTTCTGCCTTTGTGCTGAGATAATTGTAGACCTGAAGTTCTCTGCCTTCCCTCCATCCTCAGGTAGGCAAGAACTGGAATTGTGTCTTCCTGTGAGTGCAGCAGCATCTGCCCAAGAGGGTCCCAAGTCAGGAGATGTGTTCCTTTGCTGCAGGCCTTGACCAGAGAGGGCAGGATGCTGCCCAAGACCCCAAAGAGGGAGTATCCATGCTAGCATCAGACTCCAGGCTTTTGACCCCTGCTGGCGCACCCTTCCATCCAGTCCTGTCACAGACAGCCTTCCTCACAGCCTGCTTCATCCGCCTTATCCTCTACCAGTGTCCTCTGTGGAACAAGAGGGGAGGGAGAACTCAAGCTTGACTTCTGTCTGTATATGTAATGGGAATATCTGTGCAATGTCTGATGAATGACAATAAACCACAGCAGATGCCATGAGAGTATGTGAGATGTACCAGAGAGGAGTAGGTGTATGTATGTGTGTGTGCATATATGTATGCGTGCATGTATATATGTGCATCTGTGTGTGCATGTATGTGTGTGTGTTTATAGTAAATTAGATGCATTTATTGAACACTTGCTACATGCTACCCATGAGTTCAGGCACTAAGCACTCAGCCTTAGACAGAGCAGAACCACTACAGCTATGATGTCACATGGCATGGGTTCCCCAGGTCACTTATACATCATCCCAAGCCAGGAATCCTTGGTTCCTCCTGTCCATGCCCCCAAGACAAGACTCAAGACCTGCCCCATCTGACTCTGCAGCTACACATGGTGACGGGGACCTGGGAGTGTGAGCAGTGCACTTGAAGATGCATGGTGGCTGCAACATGCACGGTGGGGTTTGAAGAGGTGCATGACAAATTGAACTGAATTTGTGAGACTGGTGGTCACAAAAACAGACACATGGTTATCTGTGGTGACGATGAACTTTTGATGCACTGAGTTAAATCACAGTGGGTGTCTGCTTCCTTTTTCTCTTTCTGAGACAAGATCTCATTATGTAGCATAGTCAGACCTGGAACTCATAAGGATCCTCCTGTCTGAGTCTCCCGAGCTCTGGAATCACACACACACACACACACACACACACACACACACACACACACACACATACACCACCCTCCACACAGAGACCTAATGGTTCCATAGTTCAGTGTTGTGAATCAGTGACTCATTTGTCAGACAGCAAAACACACATGTGACCTCAACTCTTGTACCCTGCTTACTTCGGAGTTCAGAACACTGCACATGGCACATGCTCCCAAAGTCTGCTCCTGTCCCCAGTGCTCAGTTTCTTAATAACTGTGTGTGTGTGTGCATGTGTGTGTTTGTGTGTATAAGAGAGAGAGAGGGAGAGAGAGAGAGAGAGAGAGAGAGAGAGAGAGAGAGAGAGAGAGAAAGAGAGAGAGAACTTCCAGCCATCATTCATTCAGTTCTTACTCTAATAGCCTTGAGAACCAGGAGCCCCAGTGTCCTGGAATGTGAGAAGATGCATGTCCCCTAAACCTAAGAAAAAAATTACACTCTACAGGGTCATCAAGGGCTCAGATAGAGCACACTGCATACATTCAAAGACTACAGAATATGGCATTTAAAATGTTTTAAGAATTTAGGACTTTTCATGATAGTGAGACACATATGTTCCTGGAAGCACCAATTAATTCAAGAGGAAGATGGGCATTGAAGAGGCTCCTTATGGAGTTTATGAGACATTTGCACAAGAAACTACTCTTGCCTGGACTGCTTGATGAACTGGACATGCAGGACCCACAGAGAAATAACTGCTGAACTTCCTAAAGATGAGACGATCCTTCAAGGTTCCTGCTTCATGAAAGAGTCTGCCAGACATTCTGCAGGACACAGAAGAAAGTCACTGACCAATATAAGTGGAACTGTCTCTGAAATTTCCTGCCTCATGGAAAGGTCTGCTGGATACTATGGGTCCATAGGCTGAAGATGGATTCTCCAATGATACAGAAGAACATGTGGTGACTGTCCAGGCAGAGAGATGTCTTTGTCAATTTTAGAGTTTTGGAAGTTGCTTTCACTGCACTTCATGTTAACTTAGGTAATATACTTCTGAAGACTTTGATGGAGTTGAAGAATAGGTAGTTATTATCATATTTTTCCTTGGTTTTGATAAGACATAAAGTAGATATAAATGTTGTAAGTATAATTCTTGCTTGATACCTGTCTTTGTTTTTAAAGATTTATTTATTAAGTATACAGTGTTCTGCATATGCCTGCGGGCCAGAAGAGAGCACCAGATCTCATGCCAGATGGTTGTGAGTCACCATGTGATTGCTTGGAATTGAACTCAGGACCTTTGGAAGAGCAGGCAGTGCTCTTAAGCACTGAGCCATCTCTCCAGTCTGATACCTATTTTTTATATGTAAGTTTACTATGTTAAAGTTAAAGCCTTCCTACTTATTTAAACAGAAAATGGAAGGTGATGTGGGATTCCCCTCTCTATGCTGTGAATACCATTGGTTAATAAGGAAACTGTCTTTGGCCTATACAGGGAATAGTGGTGGGCAGGAAAAATGAAGCTAAATGCTGGGAGAAAGAAAGGCAGAATTTAGAGAGAAGCCATGTAGCCCCTGCTGGAGACAGTCGCTGGCTGAAACTTTATCTGGTAAGCCACAGCATTGTGGTGATACACAGATTAATGGAGATGGGTTTAATTAAGATGTTAAATTAAAATTAACCCAATAAGAAGCTAGAGTTAATGGACCAAGCAGAGATTTAAAACATTGGTTTCTGTATGATTATTTCAGGAGTCTGGGCAGCTGGGAAACAAATAAGTGGTCTCCTACCACAGTGGCCCTACTTCCCTATATCAGTTTGAGCTGACTCATGCTGGGTAAGTCCATGACCAATACAGGCTTCTGGGAACGTGCTCCCAGCTCATTTCTGGGTCACCCTTCTAAGTCCCTTCCATTTGCGGGGATCTAAGCCCCTTGCAGCTTCTCACAGCATGCTACCCTGCTCCTACTCCCAGGCTGGCCTCTCATTTCCTGCTGCCTGAGACTCTGTGTTGTTACCATGGCTCTCCTAAAGGGAAAGTGGTCATGTCTGTATGTTAACAGTAGCAGTTCACACAGTGGCCATCAGGGGGAGCTGTGTCTCCCAAAATGTAAAGCCTCCACCATTCTCTAAGCCTCCCTGTGTATGGCTGGTGTGCAGCTGTGTGTTGAGTTCCTTCCATGTGACATGCTTTGGCCTTTCTTTTCTGACTTTGTTGAATTATTTACTAGTTCTAAAAATGTTCTGTCAATTCCTCCAAAATTTTCACCACATACTTATTGGTCTTTTTGGTGGTTTGATAGAAAATGGCACCCACAGGGTGTGGCACTATTAGCAAGGGTGGCTTTGATGGAATAGGTGTGGCCTTGTTGAAGATGTGTGTCAGTGTGGTGGTGGATTTTAAGGAGGTTGTTGCTAAAGCTACACAAATGTGTAACACACACTTGTTTATGTCCCCTGCTTATCAAGATGTGGAACTCTTACCTCCTTCTTCAGCACAATGTTTAAATGAAGGAGGACTGGAATAACACATACACATACACACCCTCCACACAGAAACCTAATGGTTCGGTAGTGCAGTGTTGTGAACCAGTAGCTCATTGGTCAGACAAAAAAAAATCACACTTGTGACTTCAACTCTTGTACCCTGCTTACTTAAGAGTGCAGGGCATTTCACAGGGCATATGCTACCAAAGCCTGTTCCTGTCCCTGGGGCCCACTCTCTTAATAGCTGGTTGTGTGTGTGTGTGTTCTTCCAGTCATCATTCATTCAGTTCTTACTCTAAGAGCCCTGAGAACCAGGAGACCCAGTGTCCTGGAGTGTGAGAAGGTGCATGTCCCCTAGACCTCAGAATACATAACACTCTGCATTGTGCTCTAGCTGAGACCCTGGTGACCCTGATGATGCTGGTCTACGATTCCAGTCTTGCCTCTTCTGAAACACTCCTAGATAGACAGAGTAGGTTTTAACAACCAACGGCCAGGGGTCCCTCATATATCCTGCCAACCTGCTGGGACACATTATGTACCTCACACTATAAAGAAAGTCTACACGTGATATATAATGGCCAAATCACCTGTCTCTATGAAGGAATGACCCTTCCTTCCATGATAAGGACCATGGAAGCTAACAGCAGGCTACAGGAATGAGTGAGGAGCTGCCTTTGGGAGGAGCCATAAGGTGGCTGGGTCAGGTTTCCATGACAACAGGATGACTGAAGATCATCTCTCAGATGGAGTAAGATGACTACATCTGACAATTTCATACCACCGTGACAGCCATGCTGATCTGTATCATACTGGATCCAGACTGGACCAAGAACCCTTTGGCCCTCAGCACAGTGCTCATCCATGTTCTTCCTCTGGGTGCCATCTTGGTTCTGATTTAGTATTCAACATGGCCAGATGAAAGGCAAGGCTTGATGAAAGACACTTTGGGATTTCAAGCCTAGTATTCAAATTTAATCTTCTACCTAAGGTTAGTAACTCCCTCCTCTCTGGGGCCCACCCACTAAGTAAGGATTGTATGTCCATTGGGGGAAACATGGCTCTGTCCACCATTTGACCACAGGATTCAGTTCCCCAGGACGTAACTTCATCTACACTTAATGGGTTCAAATCTAAAACTCAACTCATGTCAGGAACCAGGGGTGTGGGGAGGAAGGTGCTGTGACAGTCACTGCCTTCACCTTCTAGCTGTCTCTTGTGGCTCCATCTTATGGCCCACAATGGATCATCTTCATGACGAACTTCACCAATCTTAGACCCTCTGTGGAAACACCTCTGGGCATGTCAAGAGCATGTATAGAAATGTCTACTTACCACTTCCTTCACTCCAGAGCCTGCTGTCAGCACTCCTCCACATCTGTGGAGTTTCCTCTGGAGTCACACGGCCTGAACAATGTTTGAGAAGACCAACTATAAAAATGGTTAAGTGGCTTCCGACCAGGTTACCAAGAACACATAACTGGGAAGAAGGGCTCTTCTGCAAATGGAATTGAGACAGTTGGATCTCCATTGAGAGGAATAAATCCCACCCTCATCTTGGGTATGTATGGAAAGCCATCCAAAACGGAAGCAGAAAAATCCTAGAAAACACAGAATAGCTTCGTCATAATGATCTCATCTGTTTTCTTGGTTCTGACATCAAAACCACAGACAACTCAGGATGATTCTTTTATGTTAGGCCTCATGCATGCTGAGTAAGCACTCTGCCACTGAGCCACACCCACAGTCTCTCACTGGAACACTCTAGACAAGTCCTTCCCAGCTGAGACACACCCCTGCTACCTTTCTGCTCTCACACAAGGAAGCCATTCCTTTATGGAGATATATCTCCTGTGGACTTGCTTTAGCATGGAGTACATGATGAGTTATAATATGGCTGTTCTCAGCTTGGTAGGAGGACATGGGAGACCCCTGGGCATTGTTTATTTAAACATTTGTGTATCTGGGGGTGGTTAAGAAGGGGCAAGACTGGAATCATAGGCCGCATCATTTAATTATGACCATGTCTTGGTTCTTCCATTTCTTCCATCTTGGAATAAAGAAGTATTTAACTTGTTTTTAATGTTAAACTCACCCACAATTGAGAGACTAATCTTTATAAGTATTGAAATTAAAAAGAATAAAACATTGTGGGATTTTTAAAGCTATGTTGTGTTTTATGATATGATACTGACTTGAGATCTTAGGGATAAGTAAGAAAGGAAAGGTTATGGCTTAGTAGTAATGTGTTTGAGTATCAAATTGAAAGGAGCTTATTTGTGAAGATTAATAGTTATATGTTTGAGTCTTAAATTGAAAGGGGATAATTTGTGAGGGTGAGTTTTTCAATTAGACATCTATTAGGAGGGAATCTTAATCAAGAAAATGACTCTATTATACTTGGTATGGGTTGTCTGTGTGGGTATGTACCTGAATAGTGATTGATGTGGCTAGTGCTATGCCAGGGCAGGATGCCAAAGGATGTATAAAAGAGCAAGCTCAGTGACCATGGAGATCAAGCCAGTGAGCAGAATTCCTCTATGGTCTCTGCTACAGTTACTGACTGTTATTCCCTCAGTGAAGGACTGTGACTTGGATGAGTAATTGAATAAGACATTTTCTACCCAGGAGATTTGAAATGGTATGAATCTTAGTTTATAGATCAAAACTCAAGTTCAATTTTGTTATATATGTATATTTATGCTGTTGATTAAGGTTTTGTGCTTCTGTATCTCATTTTAAAATGCAATGTATAACTGGTCGGTGGTGGCGCATAACTTTAATCTCAACACATGGGAGGCAGAGGCGGGCGGATCTTTATGAGTTTGAGGCCAGCCTGATCTACAAGAGCTGGTTCCAGGAAAGACTACAAAGCTACAGAGAAAATCTGTGTCAAAAATCCACAAAAGATGTAATGTATAATTAAGAAATATAGGTTAATAGATAATCACATATAATAGTCATCTTTTAGTTATATGACTTAAGGGTATCTTAGAGTTTCTATTGCTGTGAAGAGACATCATGACCATAGCAAAACTCATAAAGGAAAATATTTGATTGAGTCTGGCTTACAGTTTCAGAGGGTTTAGTCCATTATCGTCATGACAGAAAACATGGTGGATACAGGCAGACCAGTGCTGGATAAAGAACTGAGAATTCTACATCCAGGTCAACAGGCAGCAGAAAGTGACTATGACATACTTCCTCCAACAAGGCCACACCTTCTAATAGTGCCACTCTCCATGGGACATTGGGTGTCATTTTGACTAAAACTACTACAGTATCAAAATCCTCATAAATATCTCTTCACCCACACTCAGTAAGTAAGCTCAACAAACTCCTTGGATCCTCAGGATGGACGTTGGTGAAATTATACTTTGCATCGTCACTGGGACTTACAGTTGGGATAGACATTGCTTCATCCCCCTCCACAGGGGAGAAAAATCTCACAACAGATCATAAACATATCTGTCAATGTTTCTATTTCTCATATTAGAAAAAGGAAGCAGTATAGAAAAGAACATGTTAGAAGAACATAAATGTGTAAATGCCCTTAATGAAAAAAAGAATTAAATATAAGAAAATAATGATGACTGGGTGGCTCCAGAATAAACAAGACAGGAAAGGTTTTGCATGCTATGAGGGTCTGAGTAATTTGTTTACAGTATATAAAGGATGAGGTTTAGAGAGCATATATTTATTGATGTTGGCAAAGTCAGACATCAACTATTTCAAGGACTGTCTAAAATGTATGTCAAATAAAGTTTACTAAGTTGTATCTGGTTATTGAAATATTATAAAGTAGTTAAAAGTACAAAACTGATGTAAAAATGACCTTATAGCTGTTCAATAATTATTCTTAGAGGCTATTCTAATGTGAATAGAAGGACTAAAATGAGGAGTTTTTCTCCCCTTTCCATACAAGGTCAGTGAGGTTCCAAGGAACAAAAGGCAATTGATCACGTATTGTCCAGTTAATGGAGGCCATGAAGAACCCACTCAATGAATCTGAAACATTATCAAGTCTAAAATGGAGAATCACTGTGGGAAATATTTCCTCAAGGTTTCAAAGAAAGCCACAGTACATAAAGCAAAGCCTTTTCATTGTTTTCACATTGATGGACACATAATAAAAGAGAGACTTGAAGAAAATGAGATCCCTTCCAAGCCCAAGAGACCTCTGAGGACTAGTTGGTCACCTGGCCTTGACAACTCAGAAAAAAAGATTAATATTGGCAACCTGCATTGCTCTTCAGTACTTAAGGAGAAAATTTAATCAAAGACTAAGAGAACTGGTAACAACACAAGGGATCTCACCCAACAGACATTAGATATAAGTCTACATGAGATGTTATTTAGATAGCAAATCTCACTAATACTTTCTCCTTGATAAAAAGGTGTTGTCCCGATGTGAGACATCAGACCTTTGCTCCTGGAACACCTTCCCACAGCAAAGAAGGACAGGGCATTTATTGTTTTAACATTCAAATTAAATGATGTTAAATACCTTTTACTCTCTCTATTCAAAAGCTACATGGGAAGAGAATCATGCCGACTTTGGACTGATAAAACAGCTATAAATGGGTGTGAAAGTTGGTTGTGGATTCATCATTCTGGAGACTAACTGTAGAGATTAAAGGAAAACATCTAATAGACAGGGACTAGTATGAGCTCATCAAGAATGTCTTATGAAATATGGACATTTTAATTCTTCTCAGACAAGAGTAAAGGAATTCCTTTTCTGTCTACATCTGAGAGTTTGGTCTTTACAAGAGTCTCTCTGGAATGGTATCACAATACTGCCACCTGATACCCTAAAATCAACTGGAAGAAACCAGATCAGTCATTGTCCCAATCCCACAATGGTAGTATTATCTCATCAGAGGAAGGTGGGATAAGAACTGGAGGTAGAAATTAAACAATTTAGGGTTAAAAGAACCTCATGGCTCCATCATGGCTCATAATCTACTTACACCTGAAGTTCCTTATTGAAAGGCTTGCCCAAAGTCCCTCAATAGCTACTATTACCCAGCTGGGCTGCAAGGCAGTAACAGCTCCCCTACAGGATGAGCAGAATCCAATGAATAAGCCAGCACGGCTCTTTCCAGCTTTGCCATTCCACCCTAGGGGAAGACAGGGTCCTAGTCTGGTAAATTTGTATTTTAGTAGAAAGTCTTCCAGACTCCTGTTCCTCTTCCAAGATACAGGGTCCCTTGTGCATGTATTCCACTACAGAGTCACTCACCAATGTAACCAACTCTTTCCCTCAGAGCTCAGAAGTCCTGAAGCCAAACATAGCTCACATTCAAACAGTAACTCTTGTTAAATCAAAATGAGGCCATGAATTAGAAAACAATGAAGTATCTATGGAAGGGCTAAGAGACAAGAAAGAAATGATGAAAATGATGTAATTACAATCCACAGAATTTTTCTAAAGATTATTTATAAAACGACTTTATGATCATGTGCTCCAGAGACTAAGGATTTATATTAGAGAGCACAAAATGTTAGTCACACATTTTATCTCAGGCTGTAAATCTTAAATATGTAAAATAACAGTTCTTTTAGCACGGGCCACACCATTTTATTCAGTTCTAATTTGGTCAAATGAGTGCAACTATTAATTTGGTTTCATGATAAACTCTGTCTTGATTCCTTGCAAGAAATGGCTAGTCAAGACATTTAATAATCACCTAAAATTGATTACCAACTTCTTATTTCTAATGTGAGCTATGGTCTAATGGGGGAAACTTTCATGTTCCTTCTTTCCCATCCTTTCTGTGCTGGGACTACACCTGCTTTTCAGTTTGTCAGTTAACTCAATTCTTACATGGTTCCCTCTTTATTTGCAAATTCGCAATAAAAGTCAGAGAAGTTGGAGGACACTTGCTGAGGGAGCTCCTTCCACTCCTTCAGCCAATAGCCACTGAGATACCAGCCCACTGGGGTGTGGTCTCCGTCTCTTTAAAAAAGCAGCGGCTGTCCTCCACTCTCTCTCAGGCTTCTGTTCCACTTCCAGCTCCTAGACTCCTTTCCTGTTCACACAGAGGGGCTGTTGTCTGTGACAGTAATCTGTAAGTTTTTTCCCCTTTGAATAAATAACCATTCTATTAATCATAATTCCAAACTGATGTGGGATTGTTTGTGACTTACACCTTCATCTGGCGCCCCACGTTTGGTTGTAGAATCCCCCTTTCCCTCCACTCAACTGCTTGCTGCCAGCTCGGCTAGTCACGAGCCCTTCCTCAGCTGCAGCCTGTGCCCTGTGTGTGGAGCCAGTAGTTCAATTAAACCCCACTCCTCACAAGCTCCACAGGCTCAGGACAGTCTCTGCCTGACTGATTTGCTCTTTTCTGAGTTGTTTTTAAATTTCCCTTGGAAGTACGGCGCTTTAGTGGCGTGAATCAGAACGACTAGGTCACGTGGAGGCTTCCACGTTGCTCTTTTCTACCCCTGGATTCTGGGTTTCTGGTTCCATGTATGGAATTGATTTAATTACATTTTCTTTCTTGAACAACTTATATTTCCTAGTTTTTAACAAAAACTAAGGCGGACATTGAAACAGGACCCTGTTTCCGTCACCTTTGCAGTGGTTCTAGTCACAACTTGGCAATAGCGCTGCTTACTAGACAAGAGGTAATAAGACAGTTTTTGTTTCCAATGCCAATTTTACTGTTTTCTTTATTAATACAATGGATTATGTCATGCAAGGTTTATATGACTATGGGGATATATTAATTTACTTGTTACTAGGTTTCAGTTTTCTTTTCAATATTTTATCATTAAGGAAGATACGATTTTTACCGACTAACTGTAGAAAGACGGAGATTTACAGAGCAAAACTATCTTTTAGACTATGCAGTATGATCAAAATAAAAAAATATATATCATAATGTATGACTTAAAAGATAAATAGATCTTAATATATGATCTGAAAGAAACATTAAAAAGTTGTTTTGATGTCACAATCTTCGTACATATAAAGGACATAGAACACAAACTAAAACAATGTTATAGGAAAGTCAACTACCCACACTGAAATTGTTCTTAAATCAACAGCTGTTCTGAGCCATTCTAACCTCATAATAAGCCTTCTTTTGCCTCAAAGCAAGCTGGCTCAAAGACCACAGATGTTTCTATGATGGACAGCCCTGACTGATGTTTATTTTAAGTCTGTGACATTACTATACAGAATCTCATTTTTTAAAAAGTTTTACTTTATGTATATGGGTGTTTACCCACAGGTGTCTGTGTGCAGTACCTGTAGAGGCCAAATGAGTGAAATGAGCTAGAGTTACAGGAGGCAGTTAGCAGCCATGGCTTCTGGCAATGTAACCTGTGTCCTCTGCAACAATACCAGTGCTCTTAATTGCTAAACTATCTTACAAGCTGCATTTTTATTTAAAATGTATTTTTATACATTTTAAATAAAACATATTGCATCACTTTCCCCCTCCCTTGTCCTCTCCATCTGTTCCCAAATTTTCCCCTTCTAATTCCTTCCTTTTTAAGTCTATGTGAATAAGTATGTGCAAATATATGAACATAACCTGCTGGGTCCATTTCTGTTTGTTTTGTGGTTTCAGAATTGAATATGCTGTTTCAGATACACAAATAGGGATCACATCCCTGCCTGAGGCTAATTCACCCAATTATAGGAGAATTTTAATCTTTATTGACCAACATGAGTCTGACCCTTAAGTGACCTAGGCTGACTTGGACAGAAAACATTTTCAAGAAAAGAAAACTAGGATCACTAAATACCTCAGCTAACATTTGCAGGTGACACAGCCCTGAAGATCTAGGGCTGCAGGAAAGACTATGGACACTGTCCTGAGCAAATCATAGGCTCCCTGGATTCAATGGGCCTCCCACCATACCCTACTGACCATTCTAAATCATAGGTTCCCTGGATTCAATGGGCCTCCCACCATACCCTACTGACCATTCTCATTTTGGATGACTTTGAAATCCTGACATTCCTGCCTCCACTTTCAAAGTTTCATGGTTACACATCTGTGCCATCATGCTTGGCTTAGTTGACCTCAAATCCATTTAATCAGTCATTAGAATGACGGGATGAGTAAGATGAGCAGTTACTCTTAATTATATTAAAATTTCACTGATGTCCAAGAGCCTGGATTTCATCCATCTGTGCAATAATGAGATTACTGTGCTCTAGTCCCTTGATGAATTATAATACAAAGATAAAGAAAAACAATATTGCTCATAGTTGGAAGACAGTGAACTTTAAGGCAGAAAGGCTGAAATTGATGGGAGTCTTCTGTTACTGTGTATTTGCTACCCCAACAAGTCAGGCTCAGTCACTCACTCTTATTAAAACAATGGAAAGACCCAAATTACATTAGTACATTACCGTTAATGGTGGTATATAACTTTAATCCTAACACTTGGGAGGCAGAGGTATACGAATCTCTATAAATTCAAAGCCAGTCTGAACTAGAGAGCAACTTCAAGGACAGCAAAGGCTACACAAAGAAACCCTTTCTTGAAAAACCAAAAAATATGTTACATATCTATGATGTATCCGTCTATAATTCAGGTAAACTGGATACAATGTGGGCAAATTTCTCTAATATCTAGAAGAGCCTTGTCTATATAGTGAGTTCCAGGCATCTTAGAGTTTCACAGTGAGAGTAATTTTTAAAATAAAACAAGCAGTAGAAAGAAGGAGTACATCATTAATAAAAAAAATTGTAAACATTACTTTTTTTCATTGTGACTAATATAGAACAGTGATGATGATATAAGGCAATTGATTCATCCTTGGGGTCCTAACAGCAAGACATATGCACAACAAAGTAATATAACTACGTCCTATAATTAAAGTTTTCCCATCTCTAAAGCCCTCCCCTAACCTCAGCTCCTGTCTCTCCTTTAAGGAGGTCAGGGAAGGAGAAAATGTTTTTTCAGTAGTCTCATCATCAGTCAGTCTTTTCCCAGAATGAAACTATCAAGGAAATTAGAATTTCATGGTATTCACTATTTCATGAGTTGTTAGCCAAAGAAAAAGATATAAATGTCTCTTAAATTTTCTTATTCATGCCAGGAGGCAGGTACCAGGGATTGATGGGTTGGAGACAAAGGGTCTTTAAGGTCCCAGTGGGGGCCACAAAGTGGGGGATGTAGGGTGTAGGTACCAAGGTCTTTTTCCCTTCTTCCTGGTGATTCGCAGGGCCGTGTGACCTCTGGCTCCCTGGAGATTCTGCACTAGCACTGGCTTGAGGGGATAGCTTAGGAAGAACCTGGCTCTCTTTGTTATGGTGATTCCACCTGTATTCAAGGTTCTAGCAGTGGGCTCCACACGCCTGGCCCCTCCCAGCTGATTCTGCCTGAGGCACCGGGGCCTTTACTCCCCTCTGCTCCTGTTGGGAGGAGGCCTTGCCCTTCTGATCCCCCTTGCCCACTTCTATAAATACCCGACTTGAGTTTAATAAAGTTGCCATTTACTCTTGGTAAGTGAGCAGGTCTCTTTTTTGTGTGTGTCTGCTTTAAACCCTCAGGACAGTCGTCCATTCTCGTGCGCCTGAATCGGGTGTGGGTATCCACAGGAAGGTGGGGTCCAACAGTAGGGTACTGTTACTGACAAGCTACATGAATTGCCAAAAGAATAGAAGGTCTAGAGGTGGATGATCTACCAGTTGAGTGCATAGAATACAGTTCATATCAACTGGTACTCAGGTACACCCCAAGCACTGCTCTCAGGCATTTGAACTGCAGGCTTTCACACCCAAACCTAAGACTTCTTCCAAACTCCACAGCACTTTGTAAATGCCTGATTACCTTAGCCTTAGAGTGACTTAAGTTCAAGTCTCAGGCTCTCCTCACAACAGGGATGTCATCTAGAGTAACCGCCATTCAGGGCACCTAACTGCAGGTTTTCAAGCATCAGAGAAACAGAATATGAAACCATTCAAACAAGTCAGACTTCATGCCTGCAAGTTACTTTTCTTTCCTTACAAGAGGTATAAATTTAATCAGAGGTACACCTGACATTGTGGGCTCCACTTGGAAGTTATTTACCTTACTGGAGATAAACTCACTTTTGTGGCTCTGGTTAAATAGTCAACCATCTTTAAAAGACTTTCCTTGTCAGTTTCTCTCCTGAACAGTCATTGTACATTTCCCTCATTTTGTGGAGATTTTGACTTGGAAAATTTTTTAAGCACCAAGTCTAAGTTAGTTTATGATGCTATCAAGCTTCTTGGTAATCAAGGCCGAGGTAAAGATGAACTTAGATCAGCCAATCACACTGTACTGCTATTAATGACATGCTCATGGGGCTGAATAGAAGGCTCAGCACTTAAAACACTGGCTGTTCACCCACAGGGCCTGACTTTTGATTCCCAACACCCAAAAGACATCTCACAACTGCCTGTACCTTCAGTCACAGGGGATTAAACAGCATCTTCTGGTCACTACTGGTTCCTGGCATGCCATTGGTATACTCACAGGCAAAACTTATACACTTAAATTTTATTCTTTTCTAAGATAATGGACACATGAAGAAAACCAATTTTAACAATGTGTAATCATATGTCTATCTGTCTTTCCACCATTTACATATCTGATTCAATAGGAGCCCAGAAGAATGCACGAGATCTCCAGGACCAGGAAATACAAGTAGTTCTGAAGAATTAGATATAAGTGCCCAGAATTAAACTTTGGTATCCAAGAGGAGCATCACTCCTGAGCAAACTCTCCAGGTCATAATAATGCTGAAGATGAAGATGAGATACTATTCCTTCTGTCTCCTATCACTTGAAGGTGAGGAAAGTCCCCTCTTGATGGTTGTCAAGTAATTCAATGGATTTCTAAACTTCTCCACATTACTTCTCAGTTTCATTGTAAACACAGTTCTCTTGATGTAAGATAACAAAAGCTGTTGTTGAAACCAGTCAGAGACCAGCCAGATTATATTAGGAAAAGTTCCAAAATTTGAGATAAGATTGTATTTTTGGAATTTTTGACACAGGGTATGTCGACAAACGCATAGCTGCAATGGAATTCACTATGGGCACCAAGATGGCCACAGACTCAGAGATTGGCCCAACACAATCTTGTAAGTACCAGGATTTTAGCCATGCACCTCTGGGTTCAGCTGAAGTATGTGTTTTAAATGACCTATCATTGAATCAGAGAATAAAAGGATAAAGTATGGTTTGAAAAAGACCACCGTTGTTCTGATGAATAGTAATATTTCTTGAAATTCTATAATTTAAACATGTGCTCAATAAGTGGGTTGTTTTGTTTGCTTTATTAACTTTATGCATGTAAAATTGATTGAACTGTGTTTGTGTGTACACCTGAGCCATGTGTATGTATCACTGAGAGGACAACTCACAGGTCTCTATTATTTTTCCCCTATGTGAGTTTAATGATGAAACTTGGGAATTCACTTGTCTACAATTGACCTAAATTGCACTTATTCAGGATTAAAAATCATTTATGTATGTAGGAGTGTGCATATGCCACTGCCCAAATGTAGAAATAAAAGAAAAAACTTAAAGGAACAATATGGATCACCCAGAGATAGAACACAGGTCATTAGGCTTAGCAGCAACCAATTTTAATGATTGAGGCAATTCTTTGGCATTCAATCATGGTTTTTGAGAAAGTGTTATAAACAAATGTTTAGTCTCCAGGATAAACAAATTAAAAAGATGTATAATCATATAAATATTTCCTATGCAAAAGGATTTATTGTTCAAATTATACTGTGTTCTTCTATCCTCATATGAAAAGGAGACAAGAGTTTACTCTTACAATATTCCTAATAATCTTATTTGAGGACCAGTGAAATAGCTCCATGGGAAAGGTCTGTGGTGTGCAAGGATGGAAAATTAACCTTGATCATCACATTAAGAGGACCAAAAGTACAAAATGCAAAGTTGTTTTCTGGTGTCCACATATCTGCATTCGTCCTACAAACCAATGATCATATTGTACACATGTAACATGAGGGCTTGCTTGTTTAGATTTCTGTCCTACCCAATTCCCACATTCAGTAACTCCCAAAGAAAATTACACAGGGGTCTATATTAATTATAAACTGATTGGCCCATCAGCTCAGGCTTTGTATTAGCTCTTATAACGTATATTAGACCATTATTCTAGTATATTTTGGGAGTCTGGGCAGCCAGGAAACAAACAAGTGGTCTCCTACCACAGTGGCCCTACTTCCCTACTCCAGCTTGAGCTGACTAAAGCTGGGGAATCCATGACCAAGACATGATTTGGGGGAGTTGCCCTCCAAGTTCATTTCTGGGTCACTCCCTCTGAGCCCCCTCCATTTGCAGGGATCTATGCCCCTTGCAGCTTCTCACAGCATGCTGCCCTGCTCCTACTCCCAGGCTGGCCTCTCATTCCCTGCTGTCTGAGTTTCTGTGTTGTTTCCATGGCTCTCCTAAAGGGCAAGTGGTCATGTCTGTAAGTTAATAGTAGCAGTTCACACAATGGCCATCAGGGGGAGCTGTGTCTCCCAAAATGTAAAGCCTCCACCATTCTCTAAGCCTCCCTGTGCATGGCTGGTGTGCAGCTGTGTGTAGAGTTCCTTCCATGTGACCTGCTTTGGCCTTTCTTTTCTGACTTTGTTGAATTGTTTACTAGCTCTAAAAAGGTTCTGTCAATTCCTCCAAATTTTTCACCACATATTGATTGGTCATTTTGGTGGTTTGATAGAAAATGGCACCCACATGGTGTGGCACTGTTAGCAGGGGTGGCTTTTTGGAATAGATGTGACCTTGTTGAAGATGTGTGTCAATGTGGAGGTGGATTTTAAGGAGGTTTTTGCTAAAGCTACACAAGTGTGTAACACACAGTTGTTTATGGCACCTGCTTATCAAGATGTGGAACTCTCACCTCCTCCAGCATAATGTTTAAATGAAAGAGGACTAGAATTACACACACACAGAGGCACACACACACACACCCTCCACACAGAGACCTATTGGTTCCATAGTTCAGTGTTGTGAACCAGTGGCTCATTTGTCAGACACAAAAAAACACATGAAAGATACGTAAACGGATCTACAATACAGAGTACAGATAAGAGAGATTTACGAATGATTAATTTCTAACTACCTTGTGTCTTTCCCCCCGTTGATGAAACATTACCAGCACACATGTGTAACATGACACTCATCATGTCTGAGATGTTTCCACGTGAAGGGTTTTTCTAATATTCGTCTGATGCTTGAGGAGACAGCCGAGGGCTCTGCACATATAAAAGCTCTGCTGGGTCCTTCTGGGCAATAACAAGGTTGACGACGGAGGGTTCATTGTCATTAAACGTGTTGTCGTGACCTCTACCATATGCATTTCTGCTTCATTCCAAAAAATAGGTAATTATATATTACATAGACTGTATGATATTATTTTGCATTATATTATATGGGATACAATTATACATTCTATGTTATTATATAATTATATATTAACTATATTAATTTGCATTATATTACATGTGATATAATCATACATTATATGTTATCATATAATTATATATATTAACTATATTATTTTGCATTATGTGATATGCGATATAATTATGTTCTGTTATTATGTAATTATATATTAACTATATGATATTATTTTGCATTACATTATATGTGATATAATCATACGTTCTATGTTCTTATGTAATTGTACATATTAACTATATTATTTTGCATTATTTTGCATTATATTACATGTGATATAATCTTACATTATATGTTATCATATAATTATATATATTAACTACATTATTTTGCACTAGATTACATGTGATATAATCATATATTCTATGTTATTGTATAATTATATATATTAACTACATTATTTTGATTTACATTACATGTGATATAATCATATGTTCTATGTTATTATGTAATTATATATATTAACTATATTATGGGATGGGATTTTTCTTCATGTTCCTGTCCGGCTTCCTGAGTCTTTCACCAGGTTTGGTCATACGATTTTCCCTCTTTACGTGTTTTAAGTGGTATTTCTGTGGAAACCATGGGTGGAGCAAGCAACACCCAGGCAACAGACCCTTGGCCTCCTCTCCCTCCAACAATGCGCGGTATCATACGATTACAAGGAACTTTGTATGTTATTGGTTATTATTATTAATTAATTAAAATGGCTTCGATGTGAAATTCAAGGGTTTATCTTAGCCAGCTCAGGGTTGAAAACTGAGCGCTGGGGTTATTCGCACAGAGGACTCAGCACTCAACACCCAGCACTCAGCATCCTGCAGGGAAGACTCAGCACCCAGCATCCTGCAGGGAAGACTCAGCATCCAGCACCCAGCATCCTGCACGAAGGACTCAGCACCTAAAACCCATCATCCTGCACGGAGGACTCAGCATCCAGCACTTAGCATCCTGCACAGAGGACTCAGCACCCAGCATCCTGCACGGAGGACTCGACACCCAGCTCCCAGCATCCTGTACGGAGGACTCAGCACCCAGCACCCAGCACTCAGCATCCTGCAAGGAGGACTCAGCACCCAGCACTCAGAATCCTGCAAGGAGGACTCGGCACCTAACACCCAGCATCCTGCACAGAGAACTCAGCATCCAGGACTTAGCATCCTGCACAGAAGACTCAGCACCCAGCACCCAGCATCCTGCAGGGAGGACTCAGCATCCAGCACTTAGCACCCTACACGGAGGACTCAGCACCTAAAACCCATCATCCTGCACGGAGGACTCAGCATCCAGCACTTAGCATCCTGCACAGAGGACTCAGCACCCAGCATCCTGCACGGAGGACTCAGCTCCCAGCACTTAGCATCCTGCATGGAGGACTCAGCATCCAGCACCCAGCATCCTGCATGGAGGACTGAGCGCTCAGCACCCTGCACGGAGAACTCAGCAGGTTTCCTTGTAACAAATACACACGACAGACTCCATTGCCGCATTTTGGATCCTAACGCGTCCCCTCCACATTAAAAGTCCCTTTCAAGGCTCGCAAAAACATGCGAAAAATACACGAGAAAGACTACACATAACTGCATAGACCCTGTGCTGTGTGACCTTCACATGTTTTATTTCCATTTTTTATTTGACGACACCTGACTTTCAGGCTCTGAAACTGAAGTCAAATCCTACTCGGACTTATTTTATATTCTGGGAAACGAGAGGGAGGCCTGGGCGCCTCTCCCTGGTCTTCTTCATTTTCCCCCAGCGACTTCATGGGTTGAGCACATGTTAATGTCATGCCAACCTAAAGGAAACTGAGGAATGGGGCTGCTGAAGACGAAGCGATCGTGTGTCTGGCAAGGAGACCCGTGGTCTGGGCACCTTCAGGTCTATGATGCTCGGCATGGGTGGTGCACAGAAGGCTGCGGGTCCTTTGCCTGCACATGTGACATGGTCATATAAAGGCTAGGCACTGATGGTTCACATAAGGCAGTGGTTCCTTTGCCTGCACATGCGACATGGTCATGCGACTTGCTAGTGACACGTCAGACCACACAACTTGCCTGCACATGTGACATGGTCAAGGTCATAGTTCAGTGTTATGAACCAGTGGCTCATTGGACAGACACAAAAGAAAATAACATGTGACCTCAACTCTTGTAGCCTGCTTACTTAGGAGTTCAAGGCATTGCACAGGGCACCTGATCCCAAAGTTTGCTCCTGTCCCTGGGGCCCACCCTCTTAATAACTGGTTTTGTGTGTGTATGTGTGTGTGTGTGTGTGTGTCTGTGTGTGTGTGTGTGTGTGTCCTTACAGTCGTCATTCATTCAGTTCTTACTCTAATAGCCCTGAGAACCAAGAGTCCCAATGTCCCAGAGTGTGAAAAGATGCATGTCCCCTAGACCTCAGAATACATAACACTCTGCATTGTGCTCTAGCTGAGCCCCTGGTGACCCTGGTGATGCTGGTCTACGATTCCAGTCTTGCCTCTTTTGAAACACCCCCAGGAACACAGAGAAGGTTTTAACAATCAATGTCCAGGGGTCCCTCATATATCTTACCAATCTGAGAGGACCCATCATATACCTTACACTATAAAACAAGTCTACACGTGATATATAATGGCCATATCCCATGTCTCTATGATGGAATGGCTCTTCCCAATGATAAGGACCATGGAGGCTAACAGCATACTACAGGAATGAGTGATAAGCTGCTTTACAGAGGAGCCATAAGGTGGCTGGGTCAGTTTCCATGACAACAGGATGATTGAAGGTCATCTCTCAGATGGAGTAAGATGACTACATCTGACACTTTCATACCACCGTGACAGCCATGTTTAGAAGTATCATACTGGATCCAGACTGGACCTGCCCAAGAGCCCTTTGGCCCTAAGCACAGTGCTCATCATAGTCTTCTGTGGGTGTCATCATGGCTCTGATTCAGTATTCACCCTGGCCAGGTGAATGGCAAGGCTTGATGACAGACACTTTGGGTTGTCAAGCCCAGTCTTCAACTTTAAACTTCTGCCTAAGGTTGGTAACTCCTTTCTCTCCAGGACCCACCCACTGAGTAAGGATTGTATGTCCATTGGGGTAAGCAGGGCTCTGTCCACCATTTGACCACAGGGTTCAGTTCCCCTGGAAGCCACTTCATCTACACTTAATGTGTTCAACTCTAAAACTCAATTCATGTCAGGAACCAGGGGTATGGAGAGGAAGCTGCTGTGACAGTCACTGCCTTCACCTTCTAGCTGTCTCTTGTGATTCCTTCTAATGGCCCACAATGGACCATCTTCATGACGAACTTCACCAATCTTAGACCCTCTGTGGAAACACCTCTGGGCATGTCAAGGGCATTTATAGAAATATCTGCTGACCACTTCCTTCACTCCAGAGCCTGCTGTCAGCACTCCTCCACATCTGTGGAGTTTCCTCTGGAGTCACAGTGCCTGAACGATGTTTGAGAAGACCAACTTTAAAAATGGTTAAGTGGCTTCTGACCAGGTTACCAAGAACACATAACTGGGAAGAAGAGCTCTTCTGCAAATGGAATTGAGACAGTTGGATCTCCATTGAGAGGAATAAATCCCACCCTCATCTTGGGCATATATAGAAGGCCATCTAAAATAGAAGCAGAGAATCCCTAGAAAACAGAACAGCTTAGTCACAATGACCTCATCTGTTTTCTTGGTTCTGACATCAAAACCACAGACAGCTCAGGATGATTCTTTTATGTTAGACCTCATGCATGCTGGGCAAGCACTCTGCCACTGAGCCACACCCACAGTCTCTCACTGGAACACTCTAGACAAGTCTTTCCCAGCTAAAACACACTCCTGCTACCTTTCTGCTCTCAAACAAGGAAGCCATTCCTTCATGGAGATATATCTCCTGTGGACTTGCTTTAGCATAGAGTACATGATGAGTTATAATATGGCTGTTCTCAGCTTGGTAGGAGGACATGGGAGACCCCTGGGCATTGTTTATTTAAACATTTGTGTATCTGGAGGTAGTTAAGAAGGGACAAGACTGGAATCATAGGCAGCATCATCTAATTGTGACCATGTCTTGGTTCTTCCATTTCTTCCATCTTGGAATAAAGAAGTATTTAACTTGTTTTTAATGTTATACTCATCCACAATTGAGAGACTAATCTTTATAAGTATTGAAATTGAAAAGAATAAAACATTTTGGGATTTTTAAAGCTATGTTGTGTTTTATGATGTGATGCTGACTTGACATCTTAAAGATAAGTAAGAAAGGAAAGGTTATGGCTTTATAGTAAAGTGTTTGAGTATGAAATTGAAAGGAGCTTATGTAAGAAGATTAATAGTTTTATGCTTGAGCCTCAAATTGAACGGGGATTATTTGTGAGGGTGAGTTTTTTCAATTAGACATCTATTAGGAGGGAACCTTAATCAAAAAAAATGACTCTATTATACTTGGTATGTGTAGTCTGTTTGGGTATGTTCCTGATTAGTGATTGATATGGCTAGTGCCATGTCTGGGCAGGATGCCATAGGTTATGTAAAAGAACAAGCTCAGTGACCATGGAGAGAAGCCAGTGAGCAGATTTCCTCCATGGTCTCTGCTTCAGGTACTGACTGTTGTTCCCTCAGTGAAGGACTGTGACTAGGATGTGTAATCTAATGAGACATTTTCTACCCAGGAGATTTGAATTGGTATGGATCTCAGTTTATTGATCAAAACTCAAGTTCAATTTTGTTATATATGTATATTTATGCTCTTGATTAAGGTATTGTGCTTCTGTATCTCATTTAGAAATGTAATGTATAACTGGGCGGTGGTGGCGCATAACTTTAATCCCAGCACTTGGGAAGCAGAGGCAGGCAGACCTCTACGAGTTTGAGGCCAGCCTGATCTACAAGAATTAGTTCCAGGAAATACTACAAAACTACAGGGAAAATCTCAAAAATCCACAAAAGATGTAATGTATAATTAAGAAATATAGGTTAATAGATAATCACATATAATAGTCATCTTTTAGTTATGTGGCTTTTGGATATCTTAGAGTTTCTATTGCTGTGAAGAGACATCATGACCATAGCAAAACTCATAAAGGAAAATATTTGATTGAGGCTGGCTTACAGTTTCAGAGGGTTTAGTATATTATCATCCTGACAGAAAGCATGGTGAAGACAGGCAGACACCTTGCTGGAGAAAGAACTGAGAGTTCTACATCCAGATCAACAGGTAGCAGAAAGTGACTATGACATACTTCCTCCAACAAGGCCACACCTCCTAATAGTGCCACTCTCCATGGGACATTGGGTGTTATTTTGACTAAAACCAATACAGTATCAAAATTCTTGTATCTTTTCACCCATGTTCAGTAAGTAAGCTCAGTAAACTCCTTGGTTTCCCGGGATGGACATTGGTGAAATTGTACTTTGCATCTTCATTGGGACTTACAGTTGCTTCCTCCACCTCCGCAGGGACAAAATTTTCACAACAGATTATAGACATATTTGTCAACGTGTCTATTTCTCATGATACTAGAAAAAGGAAGTAGTACATAAAAGAACATTTTTGAAGGACATAAATGTGTAAATGTCCTTAATGAAAAAAAGACTTAAATATATGAAAATAATGATGACTGCGTGGCTCCAGAATAAACAAGACAGAAAAGGTTTCACAGGATATGAGGGTGTAAGTTGTTTAAGGTATATACAGGGTGAGATTTAGAGATCATATATTTATTGACGATGACAAGGTCAGATATCAACTATTTCAAGGACTGTCTAAAATGTATGTCAAATAAAGTTTACTAAGTTGTATCTGATAATTGAAATGTTATAAAGTAGTTAAAAGTACAAAACTGGTGTAAAACTGACCTTCTAGCTGTTTAATAATCATTTTGGGAGGTTATTGTAATGGTGTTAGAGGGACTAAAAGGGGGAGTTTTCTCCCTTTTCTATACAAGGTCAGTGAGGTCCCTAGGGACAAGGGCCATTGATCACTTACTGTCCAGTTCATTGAGGCCATGGAGAACCCACTCAATGAATCTGAAACATTATCCAGTTAAAAATGGAGAATCAATGTGGGAAATGTTTCCTCAAGGCTTCAAAGAAAGCCACAGTACATAAAGCAAAGCCTTTGCATTATTCTCACATTGATGGACAAATGATAAAAGAGAGACTTGAAGAATCTGAGATCCCTTCCAAGTCCAAGTGACCTCTAAGGACAAGTTGGTCAACTGGCCTTGACAACTCAGAAAAAAGATTTTGGCAACCTGTATTGTTCTTCAGTACTTAAGGAGAAAATTTAATCAAAGACTAAGAGAACTGGTAAAAACATAAGGGATCTCACCCCACGGACATTAGATATAAGTCTACATGAAATGTTATTTACATAGCAAATCTCACTAATACTTTCTCCTTGATAAAAAGGTGTTGTCCAGATGTGAGACATCAGACCTTGGCTCCTAGAACACCTTCCCACAGCAAAGAAGGACAGGGCATTTATTGTTTTAACATTCAAATGAAATGATGTTAAATACCTTTTACTCTCTCTATTCAGAAGCTACATGGGAAGAGAATCATGCCGACTTTGTACTGATAAAACAGCTATAAAAGGGTGTGAAAGTTGGTTGTGGGTTCAACACTCTGGAGATCAATTTAGAGATTAAAGGAAAACATCTAATAGACGGGGACTATTATGAGCTTATCAAGAATGTCTTATGAAATTTGGACATTTTAGTTCTCAGACAAGAGTAAAGGAATTCCTTTTCTGTCTACATCTGAGAGTTTGGTCTTTACAAGAGTCTCTTTTGAAGGGTATCATAATATCACTACCTGATAGACCAAATTCAGCTAGAAGAAACCAGATCAGTCATTGCCCCAATCCCACAATGGTAGTGTTATCTCATCAGAGAAAGGTGGGATAAGAACTGAAAGTAGAAATTAGACAATTTAGGATTTAAAAAGAAAACCTCATGGCTCCCTATTGGCTCCATCATGGCTCACAATCTACTTCCCACTGGGACTCCTGATTGCTAGGCTTGCCCAGAGTCCCTCAATAGCTAGTATTACCGAGCTGGGCTGCAAGCCAGTAGCAATTTCTCTACAGGATGAGCAGAAATCAAATGACTAAACCAGCACAGCCTTTCCCAGCTTTGTCATTCCTTCATAGGGGAAGACATAGCTCTAGTCTGGTAAATTTGTATTTTAGTAGAAAGTCTTCAAGTCTCTCAGAATACTTCCTGTTCCTCTTCTAAGTTACAGGGTCCCCTGTATACATATTCCATTACAGAGTCACTGAGCAGTGTAACCAATGCTTTCCCTGAGAGCTCACAAGTCCTGAAGTCAAACATAGGTCACATTCATACAGTAACTCTTCTTAAAAGAAAATGAGGCCATGAATTAGAAAACAATGAAGTGTCTATGGAAGGGCTAAGAGACAAGAAAGAGATGATGCAAAGGATGTAATTATAATCCATAAAATTATTCTAAAGATTATTCATAAAAAGGCTTTATGATGATGTGCTCCAGAGACTAGGGATTTATATTAGAGAGCACAAAATATTAGTCACACATTTTATCTCAGGTTGTAAATCTTAAATATGTAAAATAACAGTTCTTTTAGGAAGAGCCACACCATTTTATTCAGTTCTACTTTGGTCAAGTGACTGTAACTATTGTAATTTGGTTTCATGATAAGTTCTGTCTTGATTCCCTATAAGAAATGGCTAGTAAAGACATTTAATAATCACCTAAAATTGATTACCTACTTCTTATTTCTAATGTGAGCTATGGTCTAATGGGGGAAACTTTCATGTTCCTTCTTTCCCATCCCTTTCTGTGCTGGGACTACACCAGTTTTACAGTTTGTCAGTGAACTCAATTCTCACATGGGTCGCTCTTCATTTGCAAATTCACAATAAAAGCCAGAGAAGTTGGAGGACACTCATTTACTCATCTATTTTTCTCCTCACCGAACAGTTAAGGCCCAGTCTTGAAGCAGTTGCAGGACTTTCTTTCTGGGCTGCAGAAGCTGGATTAGGTGTTCAAAGTAATTCTCAGCTGCATAGTGTAGGATAAGCCAAAGCTACAGAAGATAGAAATAAATAATCAACAGCATTTGAGAAAAATGGAAAGAAATTCTTAATGACCTGGAAACAATGGGGAATAGAAACAAATGGATTAAAGCAGTGATGCATTTAAAGTAAATATATTTAAAAAGTAAAAATAGCAATTATTTTTTAAAATACATAAATATAATTAAAAAATCACAGAGTTGAAAAAGAAAAAAAAACATCATTCACTGGTAGAGAGACTGACATTAAAAAGATATCACTTCACTGCCCCAAGTGCACTGTCAGCTGCTGAGACCTGTGACCTGAAACACACAGCTACAGCTAATGGATATAATGACAGGCAGGATTGAACATATAAGCATAGGAGAGTTCCCTTGTGAGAAATTCAATACTTATTGACTCAGGCTAACCTTCCTGAATTGTACACTCAATATCTATCCTGTCTTAATTTGCATAACATAATTAATACATGCTGAAAAATTACAAAACCACTGATTCTATCACAATCAGGTTCTATGTCATAATGGTGACTCCAGAAGCTATTCGCCTAACTACAGTATATGCAATAAACTATTCCTCCTATTCTGGTCTGAAGGTGGAAGTCATGCTCCACATACAAATCTTTTTCCTGTAACTGAAATGGACAGTTGACTACATGACTCAAATTTTTAATTTTAGAGTTCTTTTAATCTAAGAATTTAGATAATTTAATTACAAGGACAAGGTCATTGATCTGGAAAGCAATGGTGTGGGATCAAGGCTACCTGATCCAACATAAAAATTTTGTATAAGAAACACTCTTTCTATAATGCTGGAGGTACTCCTATTCTAGAATTAATATGCCTTCCCAGAGGTAAATCATTCACACACTTAAAGTTTAATAGACATAAATTCCATTAATAGCAGTATTCATTCAGTGGTGGTTAATGCTAAAATAGGAGACAACCTGGCCCAGATCTTGCATTCCATGTATGCTGTCATCCTAAAGTCTTTTTTAGGTTCAGGCCTGAGGTATATATTGAACAGTTTAAATAGGGACAGGAGAATGCAAGTCTAGCCACTAAGGCAGATGGAGATTTAACAGAGCAAAATTATCTTTTAGATTATGAATTATGATCAAAATAAAAATATATCATAATGTATGATTTAAAAGACAAATAGATCTTAATATATGATTTAAAAATACATTTAAAAGATGTATTGATACCACAATCCTCAAACATACAAAGGACATAGAAAACAAATTTTAAAAAATATTACAGGAACGACACCTATCCACACTGTGATTGTTCTTAAATCAACAGCTGCTCTGAGCCATTCTAACCTCAGAATAAGCCGCTTTTTGCCTTTAAGCAAGCTGGCTCAGAGACCACAGATGCTTCTTTGATGGACAGCCCTGACTGATGTTTATTTTAAGTCTGTGACATTACTGTACAAAATCTCATTTCTTTTTTAAGATTTACTTTATGTATATGGGTGTTTGCCCACAGATGTCTGTGTGCAGTATCTGCAGAGGCCAAATTAGTGAATCAGATCCCTTGGAACTGGAGTTACAGGAGACAGCAACCATGGTTTCTTGCAATGTAACCTGTGTCCTCTGCAACAACATCAGTGCCCTTAATTGCTAAGCTATCTCACAAGCTGCATTTTTATTTAAAATGTATTTTTCTAATTTTAAATAAAACATATTGCATCCCTTTCTCCTTCCTTGTACTCTCCATCTGCTCCCAAATTTTCCCCTTCTAATTCCTTCCTTGTTAAGTCTATGTGAATAAGTCTGTGCAAATATGTGAATATAACCCACTGGGTCCATTTCTGTTTGCTTGTGTTGTGGTTTCATAATTGAACATGCTGTTTCAGATACAAAAATAGAGATCACATCCCTGCCTGAGGCTAATTTACCCAATTTTAGGAGAATTTTAATCTTTATTGAGCAACATGAGTCTGACTCTTAAGTGACCTAGGCTGACTTGGACAGAAAACATTTTCAAGAATAGAAAACTTGGAATGCTAAATACCTCAGCTAACATTGACTGTTGTCACAGCCCTGAAGTTCTAGGGCTGCAGGAAAGACTATAGAAACTGTACTGAGCAAACCACAGGCTTCTTAGGTTCAATGGACCTCCCACCATACCCTACTGACCATTCACATTGGATGACTTTGAACTTTTGAAACTCCTGTCTTCAATTTCTAAGTATCATGGGTATACATCTGTGCCACCATGCTTGGCTTAGTTGACTTCAACTTCATTTAATCAAACATTAGAATGATGGGATGAGTAAGATGAGCAGTTATGCTTAATTATATTAAAATTCCACTATCATACACAAGCCCAGGTTTCAACCATATGTATAATAAAGACAGTACTGTGTTCTAGCCCCTTGATGAATTATAATACAAAGATAAAGAAAAACAATATTGCACATAGTTGGAAGACAGTGAACTTTAAGACAGAAAGGCTGCATTTGATGGGAGTCTTCTATTACTGGAGTTAGGAACAGAGCCTGTGTTTTTGCTATTTCAACAAGTCAGGCTCAGTCACTCACTCTTTTTAAATCAATGAAAAGACCCAAATTACATTAGTACATTACCATTAGTGGTGGTACATGTTTTTAATCCTAACACTTGGGAGGCAGAGGCATATGAATCTCTGTAAATTCAAAGCCAGCCTGGACTAGAGAGCAACTTCCAGGACAGCAAAATCTACACAAAGAAACCCTTTCTTGAAAAACCAAAAAAAAATGATACTTATCTGTGATGTATCCATCTATAATTCAGGTAAACTGGAGACAATGTGGGCAAATTTCTCTAATATCTAGAAGAGCCTAGTCTATATAGTGAGTTTCATGCCACCTAGAGTCTCATAGTGAGAATATTTTTTAAATAAAACAAGCAATAAAAAGAAGGAGTACATCATTAATAAAAAAATTGTAAACATTACTTTTTTTCATTGTGACTAATTTAGAACAGTGATGAAGATATAAGGCAATTAATTCATGCTTGGGATCCTAACAGGTTTAGATAAATAGCAAGACATATGCACAACAAAGTAATATAACTAAGTCCTATAATTAATGTTTTCCATCTCTAAAACCCTCCCCCAACCTCAGCTCCTGTCTCTCCTCTAAGAAGATCAGAGAAGGAGAAAATGTTTCTTCATTACAGTCTCAGCAGCAGTCAGTCTTTTCCCAGAATGAAATTATTAAGGAAATAAGAATTTGATGATTGAATTGTCTTTGTGTGTATACACCTGTGCCATATGCATGTAGCACTGAGAGGACAACTCATAGGTGTCTATTATTTTCTTCTCCTATGTGAGTTTAATGATGAAACTTAGGAATTCATTTGACTATAATTGACATAATTATACTTATTCAGGATTAAAAATCATTTATGTATGTAGGAGTGTGCATATGCCACTGCCCAAGTGTAGAAATAAAAGAAAAAACTTGTAGGAGCAACATGGATCACCCAGAGATAGAACATATGTCATTAGGCTTATCAGTAACCAATTTTAATGAATGAGGCAATTCTTTGGCATTCAATCATGGTTTTTGAGAAAGTGTTATAAACAAATGTTTAGTTCCCAGGATAAACAAATAAAAAAGATGCATAATCATAGAAATATGTTCCCATGCAAAGAGGATTTAGTATTCAAATTATACTGTGTTCCTCTATTCTCATATGAAATTAAGTTTATCATCTGAAAAGGAGACAAGAGTTTACTATTACAAAATTCCTAATAATCTTATTTGAGGATCAGTGAAATAGTTCCATGAGAAAGATCTGTGGTGTGCATGGATGGAAAATTAACCTTAATCATCACATTAAGAGGACCATAAGTAGAAAATGTAAAGTTGTCTTCTGATCTCCACATATCTGCATTGGTCCTACAAACCAATAATCATATTGCACACATGTAACATGAGGGCTTCCTTCTTGGGAGTTCTGTCCTGCCCAATTCCCACAGACTATAACCCTCAAAGAAAATTACACAGAGGTCTATATTAATGATAAACTGATTGGCCCATTAGTTCAGGCTTTGTATAAGCTCTTGTAACTTATATTAGCCCATTATTTTAGTATATGTTAGCCACATGGCTTGGTACCTCTTTTAGAGGAGCAGGTCACTTCTTGCTTCTTCCTTGTTCTGAGCAGAACTAGCAAAAGAGCTTCCTTCTTTCCAGAATATTCCTGTTTTTATTGGCCTGCCTCTAATTCCTGTCTGTTTGTATTGCCTAAATTCCCTGACTGCCTACTGGCCAATCAGCATTTATTTAAAACATGATAGACAAAACACAGTCAATTCTCCCAAACCACACACACTCACAGACACACACACTCCATAAATCTTTGTTACAAAATAAATCTTAGTGCCATTACATTACCTGAGTTCTCTGGATAATTTCCTTAGAAAGCAACCCCTCAAGATAAAATGCCAAAAAGTTAACTAATGGGGATGAGGGAAGCATGAACCACCAATATATATGTATGCACACACACATAAAATATAAAGCTATAGTATAAGATGCACAGTTGAATGATGATTATCCTACTTTATTAAATCTCTACCAGAAAAACCAAAACACTGTTTTTGATTACATACGAGATCATTAATGTTTCTTATATTCTCTTCTATTAAGCATTTTAACTTTAACATTGTGAAACTGTGTTGACAAAACAGCAAATGTTGGGAGTACATCGTCTACACTCTGATTTGTACTCAGGATGTAGACACATGAGGATCATGAGTTCAAATGTATCCCATTATATTAGTTAGTAATGAAATCATTACTAACACCAAAGCAAAACTGAATACGAAATAAGAAAATCTCAAGGGAATTTGAGAAGTTGTGGAAATATTAAAAACAAAAATGAGGAGCTACAACCCACCACCATTTCATAGACTTTCTTACTTGAAAAGTATGATCACACACTGCCTGATATTTAAAAAACAATGGACCACTATACACATTATAGTAGAAAAATACCTATCAATAAGTAAAAACAAAATAGATTAACAAAAGTCACAGAAAAAATATAAGGACCACAAAATAAACTTCACTAAATGGATTTGTCACACACGGAGCACACTTGAATATCTACCTCAAATGCTTCAAAATAGAAACTAAAGTGCAGTGATCTGTACCATCAGTCTTCAGGGAACATGGTAAGTAATTTATTTCCATCAAGGCTATGATGAAAAAGAATAAAACATTACTGTTTTTCTTGCAGCTGAAGACAATTGTGATGTCTAAAGTCTTTACAAAATCATTTTCAGGAATAGAGTTTTCATCAGTGTGAGTTAACCCATATTTCCTGACTTCGGATTAAAACACATAGACTTTAAAACATTTAAAGCACTAGAAACATGGCTGGGCAGGAAAGAAATGTTCACTTCCAGGACCAAGGTCTTATTTTTGACAACTTCCTGTAATTTCTGCTATAAAATCCTACGATCTATTATTATCAGAACAAGCATGTACATTCACATACCCACACAAAAAACCACACTGATGCTATAATCACAACTAAAACAACTCTTTAAACATTTTCACTCATGAAAGTTTTTCCCTTGTAAGAATTCATTCGATTAATACAGGTGTTAATGCACCTGATAGCTTACAGAGTTTTTCCTCATCATGAAGCAATCAGGTAGGCTTGAAGTCTGAGAAGTCAAGACTTCTAAGTTAAGGGAATCATTTGGGAAGACTTAGGAAATGCTGTCCTGCTGGAGGAAATAAGTCACTGGGAGTAGACTTTTCTAGGTTACGCTCTCTGTTTCATGCTGTAGGATTTGAGTTCTTAGCTTTGTCTTTTAGCTGCCATGTTAGACACTTGTAGCCATAACTTTCTTTTTTTTTGAGAAAGTGTTTTTCTGTAGCTTTGAAGTCTTTCGTAGGACTAGCTCTTGTACACCATGCTGGCGAGATCCACCTGCCTCTGCCTCCTGAATGTGGGATTAAAAGTATGCACCACCACTGCCCATCTGTGGTGTCACTCACTTTCATGACAATTCTGTATTCCTCTGAAATCAAAGGCCAAATTAATTTTTATAAATTTACAATTTTTATATGTAGACATTATTTCACTACAACAGAAAAGGAACAAATATGAATCAATAAAGTTTTACACCCGAAACAGTGATTCCATTGAATTGAAGAAAAAAAATAAAAAAGGGTTACATTATTGTTTAAATGCATAGTGCATGTGTAATAGCTCTGGAGGGAAAGTTAATCTGACTGTCAGAAGACAATTGTAGGCTATACCTACAACTATGAAAGGAAGATAGTCTGGATATCTACTGCTGTGGGAAAAAGATAACCTGATTTTATGTGGGATTCCCCTCTGTGTTGTGATTACTGTTAATGAATAAAAAACTGCCTTGGCCTGTTGATAGGCAGAACTTAAGTAGGCAGGGAAACCTGCTAGGAGGAAGAACAGCAGAAGAAGAGAGATGACATGGAGTAGCCAGAGACACATGCTGGGAATTTTACTCAGAAGGTCACAGCCACGTAGCCATACACAAATTAATAGAAATGGTATGAATTGATATGTAAGGTTTAGCCAATAAGAAGTCAGAGCTAATGGGCCAAGCAGTGATTTAATTAATACAGTATTTGTGTGGCTATTTCAGATCTGAACTAGCTCGGTACCTGGGAACCAAACAAGCGACCTCTGTACAACAGATTGTCTGAAGTCAGGTTATACCTACAGTTGTGAAGGGAAGGTATCCTGTGATGTGGGATTTCCCTCTGTATGCTGTGAACATGATTTATTGTCATGTGGATAACAACACAGAATATAGTCAGGCTGGATGAGATATATATAGAGATTAGGTGGAGTAAAAGAGATGCAACACAGTTGTTGAAGCAGAAAGATTGTCAGAACAGAACCGTACTGATTAGCCCACCATCCTTGTGTTGAGATTAACAGAAATGGGTTAATTTAAGATGCAAGAATTAGTTAATAGAATCTTGAGCTAACAGGGCAAACAGTGTTGTATTTAATATATTTTCTGTGTGACTATTTGGGTTTAGATGGCTACAGAAACTGTCTAAGCAGTCTCCAAGTATAATCCTGGATATCGACAACTGAAAGGAAAGCTACCCTGACTGTGATTAAGTCAGGCTCTCCCTGAAACTGTGGAGGGAAGGTAGCCTGATACCTACAGCTCCAAAAGAAAAGGGTAGCCTGTCTGTTAGAGTTTGGCCATACCTACAGTTGTGAAGGTAAAGTGTATTGAATACCTAAAACTATGAGGTGAAAAGGTATCCTTGTGGAGGCCCAAAACCATGAGCCTATTTCCATCTTATCTGAAAGTCAGAGTTTGAGGTTGTTCAAAACTGTTAACAGGTGGGGCTACACACACTGACCTAAAGTCTGGTTGTTTTGTGTTTTGGACTTAAAGAGAGACCATACAGGTAAATCCACTTCCCCCTTGAGCAAAGGTGAAAGAATTCAAACATACTTCTGCTACTTCTTTTCAATTAAGAGGTTTGATTTAGGGAATGGCTGCCTTATGTATACTTGGTCTAGGGAGGGTTCACTGCCTGAATAACAATGTTTTTTTGCAATAATTAAGGATTTGGTGGCTCAAAGTATTGAAGGAAGTAACTGTTCTTGTTGTCTTTTGCATTTTGCTAGAGCAGTCTTTTGTCTTCTTCCCCCTGTTGTATTGGGACATAAAACTATATAAAATATTGGTCTGTAGAGAAGGCTCAGTGATGAAGAGCACTGCCTGCTCATCTAAAGGTCCTGAGTTAAATTCCCAGTAACCACATGGTGGCTTACAACCATCTGTAATGAGATCAGGTGCCTTTTTCTGGCCTGCAGGCTTGCATGTAGGCAGAAAAACATATACACAATAAAGAAATCTTTTTTAAAAAGTATATGAAAAATTAAATGCAGGCAGATTCACAGTAACTCCCTCCTAGTACTGTCCTATGCTTCTGTTTTATTATTTTTACTTGTGTCTTCATTCTCTTTACTTATGTTCTAATCCCCATACCCCTACCCTGGTAAGTGGTATACTTGTCAAAGATGGTCCCTGACATATACTATTGGGAAGTTCGGCTATACATGAAGCTGTGTTCCAGTGGGAGATGTTCCCCTAAAAGGTGTAGCAATACTGCTCCCCTACAAAATAGAGTCAGGATGTATTTCTTTGGCTCCAGTTTCAGAGTCAAAATTATATATTTCAATGGCTCTGGTTTCAGGGTCAGGATGTGTTTCTTTAGCTGGCCCATTTACCCTACACATAGGGCTTTACAAATTCATTTTACCATGAGTTTATAAGGACAAACAGTATAAAAAGGACATCATAATGCTTGAAAAGATTGTTAACACTGTCAAATTTATTTCTACAGAAGAAATAGTCTTTTGTTATAGACAGATGATTCTTGTTCATGCCTGGTTGCCCAGACCCAAAATGATCACACAGAAACTATACTAATTAACACTGCTTGGCCGATTGGTTCAGGATTCTTGTTAATGAACACTGACATCTTAAACCACCCCATTCCTATTATTTTGTATTTTATCACAAGACTTGTGATTTACCAGTAAGGTTCCAGGGCATCTGTCTCCTTCAGCAGATACATGGAATCTGACTCCACTTTCTTTTCTCCTCTATCTCTGCTTGTAATTCCTGCCTTGCTCTATTTTGCCCTGCCATAAAACCAAAGCAGCTTCTTTTTTAAACAATGGTAACAAAATACATTCACAGCCTACAGAAGGAAAACCCAAATCATTGTGCAGCTTATTATAAGCATTTTGGCTAAAGATCTTACCAAATACTTTATAATAAGAAGTCCTAAGTATCTTTTTCAGGTAGTCAATGACTATTGAAATATACAAAGACTTTAAGAGATTGTTGCACACAAAAAGTTTTACTTCTATATAAAGTACAAAACTTTATCACAATAAAACCACTTACTGGGTTTCTATGCCATATGATATTTCTCATGATTTAGATTATTCATATATGTAAATGCCTTACCACACTGATTACATTTATAGAGTTTATCTCCACTATGTGATTTTTCATGCATTTGTAGAGTACTGTGAAGTACAAAGGTTCTACCACATTCATTAGATTCATAGAGTTTATCTCTAGCATATGTTAGTTTGTGTCTTTAAAGATGACTATGATACACAAAGCCTTTATCATACTAATTACATGTGTAATGTTTCTCTACAGTAGGGGTTCTATTATGTTTTCAGAGATCACTATACATGCGAAGGCTTTACCACATTGATTACATTCATAGGGTTTTCTCTCCAGCATGGCTAATTTCATGACTTTGTAGATGATTGTGCTGTGCAAAGGCTTTCCCATGCTGATTACATTCATAGTGTTTCTCTCCAGTATGGCTTCTTTGATGAATTTGAAGATATCTGTGCTGTGCAAAGGCTTTACCAGACTGAATACATTCATAGGGTTTCTCTCAAGTGTGGGTTCTTTCATGATTTTGAAGATGAATGTGCTGTGCAAAGCCTTTACCACACTGATTACATTGATAGGCTTATCTCCAGTATGGCTGCATTCATAATTTTGAAGATCAATGTGCCATGTAAAGGCTTTACCATACTGATTGCATTCATAGAGTTTCTCTCCAGTATGGATTCTTTCATGACTTTGTAGATAATTGTGCTATGCAAAGAGTTTAGCACACTGATTATATTCATAGGGTTTCTCTCCAGTGCATGATCTATTATGCGTTTGAAGATGACCGTAATGTGCAAAAGCTTTAACACACTCATTTTTTTCATAGGGTTTCAATCTAGTATGTATTTTTTTCATGCCTGTGAAGATGACATCCAAAGGCTTTAACACATTGACTATACACAGAAGTTTTCTCACTAATTTGACTTTTTTTCATGCCTACAATGATAATGGTACATGTAAAGAATTACTACACTTAATACACTGTTGAATTTTTTATCTGTATAAATTAATTTTTAATTTAGTACTATTTTAAAGAAGAATTATATGTTAAGGTTTTATTCACCATGTTTATAATCTTGTTTTTCCCCTTCATTAAGGCATGTTTTTCATCTTTGTGGATAACTGAAAACAGCCTTTAATACATGGTTCACATTTACAGAATCTTTTTTCAGTATGAGAATTTTCATATATTTGAAGAGAACTGAAAAAACTCAGAGCTTTACCACTCTTATTGCATTCATAACATTTCCTACACTGTGAGTGATATTACATTTGTTAAGTGAACTAGGACAAACAGAAGTATTTACACAGTCCTAGTACTCATGGTGGTTTTCTGAAATGTGAGCTTGTTGATATATTAACAATGAGACTAGAAAACCAACTACTTGTACATGAAATTCAACAGGTATACTCAACATGGGGACTGTTACATATCTTCTATTTGTTCTGAGAGAAGGGTATGTTATATTATTTCACATCCCTATGCTTATGTGGCTTGTATCCAGAGGAACATATGATATATTTAGTAAAGGAAGAATAACAAATATAAGGCTTCCACATTTAGTTCACAGTTTGACTTTCTGTCCTCATAGACTTGTGGTATGGATTTAGGCCTCTCTACAACAGCTGCCCCTTGATTTGTGACTCTAACTGCCCCCTCACTAAACTTAACACAGTCACAAGTATATGGGATAGACTACCTTTTCTATGGACTATTAGTGTAATAAGAGTTTCAGAGAAATATTTATCACCTTTTCAAAAAGTATATTTTTATAATATGAATAATATGAAATAAATGCATTGGCAATTTTACAGAATAGCTCATTATATTATGAATCAAATGGAAATATAGGTTAAGGCATTGTTTCCCTGACTTCTTTCTTAAACGAATAACTTTCAAATTTAATTCACCTATCTGAAATTTAGGTATATGATTTTGTGATAATTTAATAAGCACATATGCACTTTATTATGTACATTGTTGATTTGGGTTAAAACATATAGGACACATTACAAATTCTCCAGGGGTACATCTATACCTACTTATACATGGAAATTACCTTTATGTCTTCTAGAACTTTGACAATGTTTTTCAATATTATGGTATACCCAATTATATCCTAAAAAACAGTGCCAGAAAAATGTATGTTATATATTTAAAAATGTAAAAAATTTAGCTACCATTTGAAGCAAAACTTAAAACCATGTCTAATTTCTTTACCCATTCTTCTTTCTCAATCATATTACAAAAGAGCATCATTAACCAATGAACAGTTGTCCCCTTATTTGAAAGATAAAAGATAATTCAGTCTAACCTATAGCAGTGAGGTTTCTGTAGGTCTCCACCATCACATCTTTGTAGAGACTCTTCTGGGAAGGATTTAGCAAAGTCCATTCTTCCCAAGTGAAGTCGACATGCAAGTCATCATAGGTCACTGCATTCTAAAATATCCCATACACGTGTACAACAGAAAGTAATATTTTGACAAGACTGTAAATGTATACTTCTTTGACAGTATGGTCATAGAATTCTGGTGCTCCCCATACTTATTCCATGACATAGACATCAAAATTTAATCACCAAGTCACTTTAGAAGCAAACTGAATATGAAGTTCACTATTGTCATTTATGAACCCATTGAATGGGATATCACTTTGCAAGAAAAGTGCCTACTAACCAACAATAAAAGATACATAAACAGATCAACAGTACAGAGTACAGATAAGAGAGATTGTACGAATGATTAATTTCTAACTACAAAAAAGAAAAATAAGATGAAAAAGCTGGATGCATTGAGTCCTCTAATCCAAGGACTCAGAAGGCAGAGACATGTATGTCTATCTGCCTCTGAGTTGAATACCAGCCTAGTCCACACAATCACTTCTCTGGCAGCCAGAAATAAATGTTAAATACCTCTTTCACACAATAAAAATCAATCAAACATAAAGATTAGAAATAACTCATAGGCTTTTGCTGAAGTTTCTATGAAAGTTATGCATTCACTTCAACTCTTTATTTATCTACCAGAAATCTGAAGTACCCCAATTTAAATGAAAAATAAATAAGATTTTACTAAAAGGCACTATGTGTTTTAAAAGTTGCAAATGGAGAAATGAAAATAATAGGAATTAATATGCTATTACAAATAATGAACACAGAGCAGGAAAGATGGCTCAACAATAAAGAGTCCTCCTGGTGTTGCATGCAGGTAGGCTCAAGGACTTCCTTGGAGGATCATAACTATCCATTATTCCAAGGTCAAGGTTGCTAGTGCCATTTTTTGATCAATGTAAGGACCAGGTACTCACATGGTGCATATCCATGCATATAGGTTAAATACTCTTTTTAAAATAAAAATTCAAAACAAACAAAAAAGGCAGAAAGAAGGTTATACACCTGCAATCCAATGACTCAAGAGACACAGTCAGTATTAATGTCATGAATACATGCCATCTTGGAAAAAATAATGATACCCTCTGAAAAATTTAAAATTTAAGATATGGGTGAAGTTCACTACAACAGCATATGCTTGATAAAAACAAAACCATCATACAACAATATAAAAAGAAAAAGACCAGGAATGCTGGTCCACCTTTAATTCCAACACTTGGGAGTCAGAGGTTCTCTGAGTTTGAAGTCAACCTGGTATATAGCACTACTTTCAGAACAGCTTGGGCTACACCAACAAACTTTGTCTTCTAAAATAAACAAAGAAAAATATAAACAGTAGGCTACCAAACCACCTTAGCACCAAATAGCAGTTAATTTTACTGAATCTTGTATGATTCAGTGTTAGAGTTTATGATGGTGGGGAAGTTCTGACAGCAAAAGAAGAAAGTTGACTGATTAGTTTCACCCACAACACAGTAGGCACAAAGAACAGGAAATGGGTTGAGGCTAAAGAAACTCATATTGTGGGATTCCCTTCTGGATGCTGTGATTATCATTGTTTAATAAAGAAACTGTTTTGGGCCTATAACAGAGCTTTAGGACAACTCTAACGTAGGTTGGGAAAACTAAACTGAATGCTGCAAGGATGAAGGTGGAGTCAGAGAGAAGTCATGTAGCCCTACCGGAGACAGATACTGAGAACTTTACCTCATAAGCCACAGTCACATGGCAATACACAAATTAACAGAAATTGATTAAATTAAAATGCAACTATTAACAAATAGGAAGCTAGAGCTAATGGGCTAAGCAGTCATTTATTTATACAGTTTCTGTGTGGTTATTTTCAGGCTGAGAAGCTGGGAACTAACGAGTGGCTTCCCATAACAAACTGGTGCCCACGTGGTCAACTAAAATCCACTTAAAATCTTAGAGAGTTTGAAAAGGAATTCTAGACAATATAAATGAAGTTTAGCCACATTTATTTCCCCAAATGGGCTTTGCTTACTGGTGACGTGCTGCATCACCTTTAAGAGAGGTTTTCCTGATTTAGAGGTAGCAAAGAAAAAGCTCCACCATTTTGAAATGCCAGCTTTCTGGGCTGTGCTGTCAGTGCCAACTCTGACTCCTTCTGGAGGACCAGGTATGGGGTCTGTGAGAAGATTGCTAATGGCAACTTAGACCCTGTGTATTGCCTGAAAATTGGGTAATGTACATGGCTCTCAGAGGCAGCAAATGTGGCTCTGCCATGTTGGACTGTGTTGAGCAAGCAGGCACAGCTTAAGTTCATAAGAAGTGCTTATCATTTTAAGAAGTGCTCCAGAACAGGAAAGAATTACAGTTACACAATAGTACAGATTCATACATAAAAGACCTCTAAATGAGACACAGTGTGTTTAAAAAATGTACATAGGTCTGGGAGAAAGAAGAAAATTAATACAGAGAGTTATAAAAAGAAGTAAATGGTTTATAAAAAAATCAAATGAAGACTTTAAAAAGACAGAGTACAGACCATCATAAAGGAGTAAAAAAAAATAAAATAAATAGTAAAAAGTAATAGAATAAAAATAAGCCACGTAAAGATGGACTATATACAGAAGGTCTGGATTATGTATATTATTGTGCTTTTCTTTGAATTTTTTGACTGTAAAAGAGATAAGTAACAATCATATATGCTTTAAAAGTATCATGTCCTCAGAATTTGGGTCTAAGGATTTGTTGCTTTAGAAAAGAGGTTCTTCATTTGTTTCCACAGAGGATCAGAACTGGTGGAATCCTTCCAAACAAATGTGGCTTCATGAATCAAGACCACCCAAAAGGTCACTGTGAATGTCCCAAAAAAATTACTTCACAAAATAAAAAGTAGGAAGCAGTTTGGAGAGAACTATACCCATATTCCCAAATACAATTCATAAAAGTTTCTTTACATTTAAAAGGGGGTGATGCTATAGAAATTTGCATTGGTATGCATCTTGGTTTATTGATACAAATTTAAGGTCAATTGTCTTATATGTATTTCTGCTCTTGATTAAGGTATTGTATTTGTGCAGCTCATTTAAACATATAATGTATAATTATAAAATAGGTAGAGAGTCATCTATGATAGTAATACTCACGTTTGTACTAAAGTTAGTTAGGTTTTCTAGATGTACAGACATGTATTTCAAATGGGGATTCTTCAAATCTTTCAGAGACTTTAAGAATATGGCATGTAAAATGTTTTAAGACATTAAGACTTTTCATGACAATGAAACACATCTGCTCCTGGTGGCAAAAGTCTACTTTGAGAGGATGATGGACATCAAAGAGGCTTTTTATGAAGTTTGGTAGACATTTGGGCAAGAAACCGCTCTTGCTAGGACTGCTTGATGAACTGGACATGCAGGACCCACAGAGAAATGATTGATGAGCTTGCCTAAACGTGACATTATTCTTCGGGGTTCCTGATTCATTTAAAGAGTCTGCCAGGCATTCTACAGGACACAGAAGACAACAACTGATGGACTTTACCATTGCAAGGCAGAACAGGTTTTCAAATTTCCTGCTTCATGGAAAAGTCTGCAGGATACTATGGGTCTGTGGCTGAGGACTGGATGCCCCCAACAACACAGAAGAACTTTAGGTGACTATCTAGGCAATGAGATGCCTCTGTCATTTCTAGAGTTTTGGAAGGTGTTTACAATATACTTCCTGTTTATTTAGGTAACAGTATGTCCTTCTGGGGTCTCTGATGGATTTGAACAATTTATACTTATAGTTTTCTTTAGTTATGACAAAAGATAAAATAGATATAAATAATGTAACTGTAATTCATGCATGATACCTGTTTTGTAATTCATAATTTTACTATGTTAAAACTAAAACCTTCCTTTCCATTTAAACAGAAAAGGGAAATTGATGTGGGATTCCCCTCTATATGCTGTGATTATCATTGTTTAATAAAAAACTGCTTTGGGCCTATAGTAGAGCTATAGGGCAGAACTTCGGTAGGCAGGGAAAAAACTAAACTTAATGTTGGGAAGAAGAAGGTGGAGTCAGAGAGAAGTTATGTAGACCCACCAGAGACAGATGCTGGGAACTTTACCCAGTAAGCCACAGCCACGTAGTGATACACAGATTAATAGAATTGAGTTAATTTAAATTAAAATGTAAGAGTTAGCCTATAAGAAGCTAGAGATAATAGGACAAGCCATGATTTAATTAATACAGTTTCTGTTTGATTATTTTGGGGCTGAGCATCTGGAAACAAAAAGAATCCCTACTTACTATATCATTTCTCATCCCAATGAGAAATTTCATCCAGAAGGGCTCCCCCTACTAATGGTTTCAGAAGCAATCAAATGAAAGTTACCAAGAAGAGGCACATGTTAAAATACATCATCCTATCTGGGAGGGTTTTCATTCATAAAAACTACATTCTAACCCGGGTCACTATGAACTCTCACAATCTCTTATTTACTGGGGCTCTGACTCTGCTAAACATAGAAGGGCAAAATAGTGATGACCTGATCACAAAAGAAGAATTCATGGTCTTTATATTTTGCATCTTTCTTGTTTTCAGAATAAGTATGACATAGGAAATCCTGCCAAGATTTGATGGACCCTACCATGCTTGGACCACATTTGCTGCAAGTTCTATATGATGTTGCTCCTGAGACAAGGAATTACTTTGTGTACTCCTTCCAAGAGTTAAGGGCTTAGATAGATGCAATCTTACACTTGGAGCATGTTCCTAGGCTTCAAATGTACAGCCAGGCTCTTCACTTAAATGGTGCTAAAATCCTTGACAAACTAACTCTGCATCCTTTTAACCACTGGACTGCCATCTGAAACTACCTAGTATTGTTTTTCTTATCAAAACACACATTTCTGATGTGCAAAGTCCCTCTGAATGCTGCAAATATGAGTTGCTTTTATTGCTTGATGAATAAAGCTGTTTTAGCCTATGACAGGGCAGAATATAGCTAGCTAGGAAATCCAAACAGATACAGAGAGAAAGAAGGTGAAGTCAAGGAGATTTCAAGAGCTGCATAAGGAACAAGATGGGAGGTGGCAAGTCATTAATCAGGTAGCAAAGCAGATATATACAAAATATTGGTTAATTTAATTGTAAGAGTTAGCTATTAATAGTCTGAGTCATTGGCCAAATATTCATAATTTAATATAAGCCTCTAAATGGTTATTTGGGAGCTGGCAGATGGGAGGGAAACTTGCAGCTACACTTGTCATATTCTTCTCCTAGTTTATTTCACTGTAGACCTGAATGAGTCATCAGTATTAACCTTTGTAACTTACAGGATGTTGTGGAATTCCCCTGTGTAAACTCTGAATATGTTTTATTCCCATTGGTTAATACAAAAAAAACTGCCTTGGGCCTATGGCAGCACATAATAGAACAAGGTGGGAATTCCAAGCAGCAAAAGAGGAGAAAAGAAGGCAGAGTAAGGGAGATGACATGTAGCCACTGAAGGAGACAGATGCTGGATGGAACCTTACTGGCAGGCCACAGCCACGTGACAATACACAGATTGATAAAAATGACTTAATTTAAGATGGGAAAATTACTAAATAAGCCTAAACTATTGGATTTGCAGTCTTATAATTAATACAATCTCTGTATAATTATTACAAGTTTGGTCAGTTGGGAAATGTACAAGCAATCTCTGTCTATACCAGGATATAATGAAGTTTACAAGCTATACAGCATATACAAGATTAATGTCTAAGTTCAATTTTCCTGTTAAGCCTTCATGATTTCTTGACTACTAAGGGATCATACAAAGAAGCACAAATCAGCCTGAATGCTTACTGCCTGAGAAAATGTAAAAGTCTGTCAGGAACTAGGAGGTATATTGTGACCCAGGAACCATGAACTTTAACCTGAGAAACGTAGGAAACAGTTCTCTCAATCTAGTTAGGTAGGGCCAACTGCATGGTTCCCTGAAGAGCCTATGGCCCACTAAAATTCTATGACCTTGACCGCCACTGTCTGTCATTACTCTCAACATTCCCATCTTCTAGGTTCTACAAGAACAGCTGATTAAGCTCTTTGTCCAGTTTTCTGATATCATAAGCATTCTTCTGAGTCATCATTCCCAGGTCTTTGGTAGTAACAAAATCCCATTTGAGTCCCATTTTTGTTCTGACTTTCTTCTCTGTTGCTGTTATTAAATTATGCAATCAAAAGCAACTGAGGTAATGAACATGTTTATTTGGTTGTTAACCCTATTTCATAATTCCTCCTTCTGACAGTGTAGGATAGATACTCAATCTAATAACTAAAGGCAAAATATGTGGAACCATTGTTTTCTGGCTTTCCCTCTTGCTTTGTCACTGCCTTGTGATCAACTAGCTCTCCTATCTATCCCAGGGCTGCTTGCTCAGAGATATTGCCAACTCATTGGAAGAGCCTTCCTATTTCAATCAAAATCACACAATCTTTATCAAACACCTTAATCAGGTATTGTGATCTAGGCATATTCTCAATTGGCATATTCTCAGATCACTCTAAGCTATGTCCTGCAGATAGTTGAGGAAAATTAAAAGAAAAAGATAACAATATACAAAAAGTTTTTAAACATGATTAGTACATTGCTTTTGGATCTTTAAGCAGCAAAAACACAAACAATAATATATATATGCCAGGAAATGGAAAGAGGCAAATATCTAAGATAAGGAAGAGAAAAATTAAATTGTTTCTCTACATAAACTTCCCAAACAAAAACTCGAGGAACTCATAACATGAGAAACCTGAAAACAAAATTGATGAAACCATTATTTTCCTGAAAATGAGTAATATAATTAAATAACAATAAAATCAAAAACATAGAAGGGAAGCCCTGACAAACAACAACACAAAGACACATTATGGTCCTTTAAATAAAAACTACAAGATTCTAACCAAAATCAAACTCTACAAATTCACTGACCAGCACTCATCCTATACACTTCAGCTCTTTATCTTTTACCAATAATAGATAATGGCCAGGTGAGGAGGGCTGTTCCACCAAACTTGGAGAGATTCACTTGAAATCTTCTCATGTCTTAACTTTGGAGAAAATAATAAGTAGAACTTCAGTAGCATAGACAATAAGAGCAACAATGAATAAATGGGACTTCCTGAAACTGAGAAGTTTCTGTAAAGCAAAGGACACTGTCAGTAAGACAAAAATGCAAACTACTGATTGGGAGAAGATCTTCACCAACCCCTCATCAGACAAAGGTCTTATCTCCAAAATATACAAAGAACTCAAGAAACTAGACACTAAAACTCTAATTAACCCAATTAAAAAATGGGGTACTGAACTGAGCAGAGAATTCTCAACAGAAGTTCAAATGGCCAAAAGATAGTTAATGTCATTCTCCACCTCTTTAGCAATCAAGGAAATGCAAATCAAAACAACTCTGAGATACAATCTTACACCTGTCAGAATGGCTAAAATCAAAAGTACCAATGATAGCCTATGCTGGAGAGGATGTGGAGTGAGGGGAACACTCATCCATTGTTGGTGGGAATGCAAACTTGTGCAGCCACATTGGAAATCAGTGTGGCGGTTTCTCAGGAAACTGGGAGTCAACCTCCCTCAGTACCCAACAATTCCACGCTTGGGAATATACCCAAGACATGCCCTATCATACCACAAAAGCATTTCTTCAACTATGTTCATAGCAGCACTATTTTTAATAGCCAAAACCTGGAAACAATCTAGGTAGCCCTCAATAGAAGAATGGTTAAAGAAGGTGTGGAACATATACACATTACAGTTTTACTCAGCAGTAAATAATTTTGACTACGAAAAAATATTTCATAATCTTATAATAAAGAAAAGTATGTCTGTTAGGATCATTTACACACCATTTTGCTCCTGCTGATTGATGATTGCCTGTATGTCTGCAATCAGAGTGAGGAAAAGAAAATCTTTTTAAAACAAAACACAAGATAACAGATTTTTAAAGAATCAGTGCACACCTAAAGCAACTTGTTTTACTCTACTGCTTTAAAAGTCACAAGCACTTTTGAAAACAAATTTATTGCTATTTTCACATATGTTTCTGCAAGAGTGAAAAGATCTTCCATATGTATACAAGTAATACAAAAAAGAGGGATTCAGATGTCCAGGACTGGAAATGGTAGACTTACGCGCCTCACAATTTAAGTGTAGATATCTGAACTCAGGTCACCTCCAAAATGAATATTCGCTGAGTCACCTGCCAATATCCATAATACTGTTTATCCAATAAACCAAAAATCTCTCACAGATTAACAACAAGAGAAACAAAACATAAATAAATAAAGAAGCAAATAAATTATCCTTGGAAACATGATACATCCATATTAAGATGATGTGTATGTTAAATTTGCACCATAAATGAATATAGTACAATGACATTTCCCAACAATTTATAACACAAAAACTGATTACAAGGCTACATTCATAATAGAAGCACACATAATTAATGGCATTATGAAAAATAGTACACAGACTGAAATGATATGACTTCTTTCTGGGAAGTGGTGGCACACACTTTTAATGTCAGCACTCAGGAGGCAGAGACAGGAGGATCTCTGTGAGTTTGAAGCCAGTCTGGTCTACAGAGAGAGTTCCAGGACCGGCTCCAAAGCTACAGAGAAACCCTGACTCGGGGAAAAAAATTATCACAAAGCTGATCAATCAAGAATGTTTATGATATTTGAAATATAAAGAATAAAGGGGAATAGAATAAAGGGGGAAAGAATAAAGAGAATGGTGAGAAAAAGCCAACATCAAAGGCAGAAAAATATAGTCAGCAATTAATCAAAAGACCAAAGGAAACTTAGTCAGGAAACATGTGATCTTGACCAATGTTATCCAGTCACCTATGATACTATGTATATAGAAATTAAATAAATAAAGACCACAATTTTCACAAAATTACCTCAAAGTGATCCTTAAATTGTTGTTTCAGAACCTCCAGCTACTGATATTTATTCCAGAAAGACCCCATGATTTTGAAACAAAGTAAGCACTTCCCTGGTAGGGAGATTGCCATTAAAAAGAGAATACATGACTTTGTCCATATAAAATGTTAGCTGCTGAGTGCTCTATGCTGACACATGGATTTATAGCCAATGGTCTGTGTTGCAAACATCTGAAATGACTTCACTGTGTCAATCAGGATTGAACATATTTGCCTGGGAGAGTTCACTAATTGGAAACTAAATACTTAGGAGTTCAAGCTCTCCTCCCAAAACCGTACACCCACCAGTGTCTGTCTTCATTCAAAAGGAAGGAATTGATGTATGATGGGAATTACACATTAAGACACTCACTGTGCCCCATCAGACAGGATTCAAGTCTGCCTCAAATCAGCACAGGGGACACTTGGTCACAAATCCTTTCCTAAGAGCTGAAAAATACAGCTGTTCTAAAATTGTTCTACTCTCCTGGAACACAAGGTTGTGACCCCGTAATGACCCTGACTAGCAGGTCAGAGGCCTCTGAAGGGGAAGTGGGTCTTCTGGCTGCTTGTAAATCATGATTGTCTCATTTGTTATAGGAATGTACCTTAATGGCTAATTAATCCTGATGAACAACATTTGCAACTCAGGATACTAATCTCTAACAGGCATGGTGTGCATGCTACTCATCTTTGGATATTTGGGATGCAGCCCTCCCTCACTTACATTCTACTTTGTGTGACTTAATGTCTCCTAAGAACCAGTAAATCCTTATACCATTAATTCTATTATCAACTATACTCGTCTACATCACAGTTTAGTAGTGGAGCGCTACTCTACACAAGAGAAACCATTTACAAGCCATACAAAATTAACTACAGATGGATCCCAAACCAAAATATTAAAATTACAGAACTTCTGAAGACCCAGGAGAGACCAGGGGTCTCCCCGTTTGGCAAATGTGGTGATCTCACTCCACATGCGAAAAAATAAGCACGTCAGACACCACCATCTGCGGCTCCCGACGCTCTGCTCTATGCATACACAGCCGGGCAGTGAAGAGATTCACAGGCTGCCAGCAGAGAGCTGCAGGTTTAGGAATACTGAGGCAGGAAGATGCTAAACTCTGTGTCTGTCCCCTGGTTACCATCCATCCACCACACCACCTGGGAGCCTCAGTGGACACTCCACCTACTTTAAGTACAGCGGCCCCTTGCTCGCCAACCCTAACCACTCCTCCCATCTGTGGAGAGCACAGTGGTGACATAATACTTGGAATCCTAGCACTTGGGATGCTGAGTCAGGAGGATATCAGTGAGTTCAAGGCCTGCCTCATTTATCAAGCAAGTATCAGGGATGTTACATAGAGAAACCCTGCCTCAAAAAACAAAACAAAACAAGACACAAAAACAAAAGAGTTAGAAAAGTGCTCATGAAACACCATGAACCAACTAGATTGCACTTAATAGCAATCAAAGGTAAAATAAAAAGGCAGAAAATTTCTATGTTGAAATCTAACCTGCTTCCATTGTCAAAGCTGTACAGCTAGAAGAACTAGAAGGAACATGTGCCCATCTATCAAATAAAAGAAGCTAGTCTCTCACATAATCATAAAAGATGAAAATCTTATGAGAAAACTTGACAAAATGCAGCAGTAACATGTGCTATTCTCCAACTTCCAAAGTTCACAGAGTTTACTCTGCCTCCTGAGTGATGAGATGATGATAGTAAAGGTGTTTGCTTCCTTTTAACGTATATTTAGTTTACTTTTAAATTTATTCAAGTGTTTCTCTGTGTGTGTGTGTGTGTGTGTGTGAGTGAGAGAGAGAGAGAGAGAGAGAGAGAGAGAGAGAGAGAAAGAGAGAGAGAGAGAGAGAGAGAGAGAGAGAGAGAGAGAGAGAGAGAGAGTTCAGTATAAAGTTATGCTCCAGACACTTTCTAGGTCATATATCAAAAGTTTTCATTATGAAAACAAAAATCAATAAACATCTGTGAACTTTTTATTTGTTTGTTTGTTGATTTTTTCGTCCGTTCATTCATTCATCTGTTCACATATTTGCTTTATTCATTTACAGTGGAAGAGTTCAGTTAGGGTTAGGAATCAGTACAGAACAATCCATCAGAATGGTAGGTAGGACGTTACCTTGGGGAAAGAGTAAGACCTCATGACCTTCCCTATTGAGAGGGAGCATTCTGAGGGGATCAGCTCCGAAGGCAAGACCAAGACAAGAAACCTTAGTTTCAAGTACTGCCCACTTTCCACAAGTCCCTTCCCCTAAATCAGGCATTTAGATAAGAAAGGGTCTCCACTTATTCCCTTTTGAGGAACTACAGGCTCTGATATTAACATATGACTGGGGCCTATTGGCAAGGTTAATACTAGCTACATTCCTCCTCCAGGGACCCCAATTCACACCCAGGTTCACTTCTGCTGGCAGCCATTGGAATTCATTCTCAGATCCTGCAGCCTCTTCAGGCCACAGACATTTTCTTTAAGAAATCCCTTCCCCACCACCCACATATGTCAGATAATAAATACTCACCAGCAGAAGCTGAAAAGGAGCTTCTCAAAAAAAAAAGACAGGGTTTCTCTGTATAGCATTCCTAGCTGTCTGGTCTTGTACACACACAGAGACCTGCCTGCCTTCTTTGTGGAGTTTTGGGGTTATATTCTTGTGCCACCAACAATGAGTTCATTTCTTTTTTTTAATGCCAGGTTATTTAGATTAATTTTAGTTAATTTTCTGAAATTGTATACTTCCTTTTAAAACCAAACCCACTGATTTACATTAGCAATTGACTTGGCGTTGAATTTGGCATAAATCTCCAGCCAATCTGGGATAGGTCTGTCTTCAGATTAGAAATCAGTGCTCCACTATGGTGCTGAGTCCCTTCAATTCAGCTGCTCCCTTCACTGAAACCTCACCAGCCAATCAGAGCCTCCAGCAGACCTGCCAGTCAGATGGGAGGGCTCTTCCGGGAGCCAGACTTCCTTTGTGGTTCAGCTCTCTCAGGAACTGTGTCTCGGGCTCTCTTGTGGGCAGATAGCCTGTCAGCTAGGCAGCTGCACTATGGTGAGTGAGGGGTTTCTCTCCACAGATGGGAGGAGTGGTTGGGCTAGGCGAGAGAGGGGCCAAAGTCCCTAAACTAGATGGAGCGGCCTTTGAGGCTCGAGGCCCATGTGGTGGGTGGGAGCCAGCAGATGGACAGAGTTTAGCGTCTTCCTGCCTCAGTAGTCCTAAACTTTCAGTTCTTTGCTGGCAGCCTCTGAATCCCTTCACTGCTCGGGCTGTGTATGCACAGAGCAGAGCATCAGGAGCCTCAGATAGTGGTGTCTGTTGAGCTTATATTGTCGCATGTGGAGAGATATCAGCACATTCGCCAAACACGGAGACTCCTGGTGTCTCCTGGGTCTTCAGAAGTTCTGCACTTTTAACATTTAGCTTTGGGATCCATCTGTAGTTAATTTCTTGTGGCTTGTAAATGATTTCTCCTGTGTAGAGTACCACTCTACTTCTAAACTGTGATGTAGACGAGTATAGTTGATAATAGAATTAATGGCGTGAGGATTTAAGGTTCTTAGGAGACATTAAGCCACACAAAGTAGAATTTAAGTGAAGGAGGGCTGCATCCCAAATATCCAAAGATGAGTAGCATGCCCATTCTGCCTGTTGGAGATTTGTATCATGAGTTACAAATGTTTGTTCACCAGGATTAATCAGCCATTAAGGTACATTCCTATAACAAATGAGACAACCATGATTTACAACCAACCAGAAGACCCACTTCCCCATCAAAGGCCTCTGACTTGCTACTCAGGGCCATTACGGGGTCACAACCTTGTGTCCCAGGAGAGTATAACAATTCTAGAACAAGCTGTATTTTTCAACTCTTAGGAAAGTAATTATGACTAAGTGTCCCCTCTGCTGATTGAGGTAGGCTTGAATCCTGTCTGTAGCCCCACAGGACATTGCCCTTAATATCCTCTTGGCTAACCATCATACATTCTTAGATTACAAGTATGCTGCACCATGGAGCTCTAAAATTACCAGCTTGAGTCATACAGTGGGACTGTCCATTACAGTAACAATAAATGGATTTGCATGTGGAGCACAGCTACTTTCTTCAGACCTGAAAAGTAGGAATGGTGTACTGTGTACACTAGAGTAGGTATGCACACTGGACAATAGCTAGATCTTAGACTGAAGTCTAAGGCCATGAGCTGCAGGGGTGTCCATTACAAAGAAGGACCTGGTGGGACACAGTGAGTGACTTAATGTGTAATTCCCATCATACATCAATTCCTTCCTTGTCAATGAAGACAGACACTGGTGGCTGTACAGTTTAGGGAGGAGAGCTTGAACTCCTAAGTATTTAGTTTCCAATTAGTGAACTTTCCCATGCAGATATGTCCAATCCTGATTGACACAGTGAAGTCAGTTCAGATGTTTGTGACACAGGCCATTGGCTGTAACTCCACGTGTCAGCTTATAGCACTCAGCAACTAACATTTTACGTGGGAAAAAGTCATCAGGAAAGTCCTTACTCTGTTTCAAAGTCAGTAACATTGAGTGTTCAGTTATTTTTATCATTTTAAGAAGTGAATTATTGGTTATCATTTTTTAGATTTCATTGTTTCAGTGCCATGACTGGTATAATCTCTGTTTCTATTTTCCAATGTTTCGCAGTTTTTGAATTTCATTTTATTTTTAAGTGCTGTTTATTTATTCATCAGTCATTTATTTATATCAGTTTGTAGCAGTGATTCTCAACCTGGTGGGCCACAACTCCTTTTGGGGGATCAAATGAACCTATCACAGGACTGTCCTAAGACCACCAGAAAGTACAGATAGTTATATTATCATTCCTAACAGTTGCAAAAATATAGTTATAAAGTAGGATTAAAAATAATTTTATAGGTGGGGAGATCACTACATCATGAGTAACTTTATTAAAGAGTCACAGCACTGGGTTGATTGAGAACAAACCGTGCCATGGCGAATGTAGGAGCGACTGTCCCCAGACCAAGAAGAGCAGGTTGACTGAGCTGTCAGAGTTGCTTGGACACGGATGAACCATGAGCCAGACAGGTTCTATTGTTCTTTGTGGTGACCTGGGTAGTGGACTTTGGCCTCTGAGATTTGTTGAGAGTGCGGGAGACTATGAGCTTGTAATATTGTTGCCTCACACTATGTAATTGAGAAAGGCTTTTAAAACCTATTCCTGTCTCTGCTGCCTAGTGCTGGGTAGATAGTCCTTCAACTTCTTCAGGACTGGGCTTTGACTGGTCAGGGAGAAGGAAAAATAAACCAGGTGATGAGTGACCTCCAGTCTCTCTGATTTTCTGTGTATGATTATAGATGAAGAGGGATTTGTGCAAGAACTGAGCTCATAGACAAAGCTTGAAGCTGGTAGATTCACAGTGCAGCAAAGGAGAGAAAGGACAGTTGTTCAGAACTTTTCTACATCAACAGTAGTTGAGATTAGCATTGCGGAACCAAATAATCAATTTTTGGTGCTCCACAAATGTCCTGATGGTCATTTTTTGATGTCCACAGACCGGGCAATAAGGAATCTGCATAGAGAACCGAACTTATGAAACCAAATTGCTATAGTTACAGTAGTTCAACCAAAATAGATCTGAGTAAAATGTGGCCCTGCCTAACAGGACTATTATTTTACTGGTTTTAAATATACACCCTGAGATAAAAGGTTTGAGAAATCTTTGATGTGCTCTAATATAAATCTATTATTTCTGAAGCACAAGGCCATAAATACTGTTTCAACTTTTCAAAATAATTTTTTGAGGTTATAACTGTATCATATCCACATTTCTTTCCTGTCCCAAGTCTTACCATGACCCCTTAATATCTTGTAATTCGTGCTCTGTTTTTTTTAACAACAATTGTGATTGTGACTTGTGTTTGACTGCAGGATTTCCCAGGTATGAAGCTATAGGTTGGCTGCACTGCACATTGAGTGTATAATGGAATGTGCATGCAAAGGACCATGTGCTTTGAATGAGGAACAGGGTATGCTCTAGGAAATTGGATAAATGTATTCTAAAATACAAACTTTCTGGACTAAGGACCTGTCTAATGGACTATGAGAGCAGAGCAGGAAGTACTGTGCTGTCTGAGTCATTTGATCTCTGATCACCCATTATGGGAACTGATATTATTCTGAGGCCCAGCAGGGTGGCCTTAGTCAGTAAGGGATTCTGGAAAGTCTTAGCAAGCAGGAAAAATAGAGGCAGGTAGCTGGCAGGTTCTTTCCAGGATTCTTCTCTACTTTTGTTGGAATGAGTTGTAAGTAAGACCCGAAGCTATGCCATAGTGAGTGTAGGGTGTGCAGAGAATGTCTGTTGATCTATCATTTCTGCTTGGATTTGGATGGACCATGTGACAGGCTGTGGTTCTGTTGCTTAATGTACTGACCTGGATGGTGCTCCTTGTCCTCTGAGCCTCGCTGTGTATTGATTTCCTGTGGAGAGGGAGACTCTACAGCCCTGGCATGGTAACATATTATGCTTGTAATCTCACTGTTTAGTGTACACATGGTTTTGGTGTGCAGTGGGAAGACAGATTTGAAAACTGATAATCTGGTTTCTAGAAGTTCTGAATATTGCAGTCTATTTTCAAGTTTGTCTTATAAATTTTTCAAGTAGTTTATAAGATGCTAGAACTACAGTGATGTTGATTTAGAAATGCATGATTTAAATGTTTCTAAGTTTCTGCTATCACCAGCTGCAATGATGTGATTCATTGATGTTTAGTTCCAGGGAACAAAGGGAGTTTCAGAGCTGCAGAGGTTTCTTAGGTGTGTATGGTGTTGGGCAGGTAGATAGGGCAGAGTCTATATCTTGTGCTATAATCCATGAGACAGGAAGCAAAATTACTCTACATTGTTTTGTGATTTGGCATCAGAGGGGCTGGGATTACCTTAAAATACAAGGAGGTCTAAGGGGCTGCAGAACCATAGCAGGAGATCATTTCTTTTTGCAGAGAGGGTTCTAGAGCATGGGGTCTCTCTGGAAGAAATACCAGTCGCTGGAGGGCCTGAAACAATAATTTAAGGGTAACTTTGAGGTAATTTTGGGAAAATTGTGAAGTCTTCATTTAATTTCTATATATATAGAATCATAGGTAGCTGGATAACATTGGTCAAGATCACATGTTTCCTCTCTAAGTTTCCTTTGGCCTTTTGATTAATAGCTGACTATATTTTCCTACCTTTGTACTTGGCTTTCTCTCCATTCTCTTTATTCTTTCCCAAATATCATACACATTCTTGATTGATCAGCTTTGTGGTAATATTTTATTCCCGAGACAGGGTTTCTCTGTAGCTTTGGAACCTGTCCTGGAACTCACTCTGTAGACCAGGCTGGCTTCAATCTCACAGAGATTCTCCTGTCTCTGCCTCCTGAGTGCTGAGATTAAAGGTGTGTGCCACCACTTCCCAGAAAGAAGTCATATTATGTCAGTCTGTGTACTACTTTTTCATAACCCCATTGATTACTTTGTGTGCTTCCAATATGAATGTAGCTTTGTAATCAGATTTCCTGTTATAAATTGTTGGAAATTGTCATTGTACTGTATCCATTTATTGTGCAAATTCAACACACACATCAGCTTCATATTGATGCATCGTGTTTCCAAGATAATTTATTTACTTCTTTACTTCATTAGGTTTTGTTGCTCTTGTTGTTAATCTGTGAGATACTTTTGGTTTATTCGATAAACAGTATTATGGATGTTGGTAGGAGGCTCAACATATATTCATTTTGGAGGTGACCTGAGTTCAGATACCTACACATCAATTGTGAGGCTCATAAGTCTCAATCATTTCAGATCCAGGGCATCTGAACCCCTCTTTTTGTGTTAATTTATACATATGGAAGAAATTTTCATTCTTGCACAAATATATGCAAAAATAGCAGTAAACTTCTTTCCAAAGTGCGTGTCACTTTGTTAACACAACTCTAACTTGTGTTAGAGTAAAACAAGTTGCTTTAAGTGTCCACTGATTCTTTAAAAATCTGTTATCTTGCATTTTGTTTTAAAATGTTTTCATTTCCTCACTCTGATTGCAGACTTACAGGCAATCATCAATCGGGGGAGCAAAATGGTGTCTAAGTGATCCTAACAGACATACTTTTCTTTACTATAAGGTAATGAAATTTTTTTAAGTACTCAAAACTATTTTCTGTGAAGTTAAGGCACAAAGAGGTTTCAAGTGAATCTCTCCAATTTTGGTAGAAAAGTCTTCCACACCCAAGCCATTTTCTATTATTGGTAAAGGATAAAGAACTGAAGTGTATAGGATGAGTGCTGGTTAGTAATTTATTAGAGTTTTATTTTGGTTAGAATCTTGTTTTTATTTAAAGGAGCATAATATGTCTTTGTCAGTGCTACCCATCTTTGTTGTTGATTTTATTCATTATTATCTAAGTATGTTGTTTATTTTCTGGAAAATAATGATCTCACCAATTTTGTATTCAGAAGATTTTTCATGTTATAGGTTCCTTTAGTTTTTGTTGGTTTGGGAAGTTTCTGTGGAGAAACATTTTAGTTTTTTCTTCTCTGTCTTAGATATTTGTCTTTCCATTTCCTGGCATATCTATCTTTGTTTGTGTTTTTGTTGCTTAAGTGATTGATATAATTAATACATTGCCTTTGGATCTTTAAAACCTTCTTGTATAGTATTGTCTCTTTCTAGATAGCCTCAGCTATCAGCATGACATAGCATAGACTGATCTGAGAAAATACCAATTGAGAGTATGCCTAGATCAGAATTCCTGATTAAGGTATCTGAGAGAGATTTGTTGATTTTGATTGATATAGGAAGGCTCTTCCACTGAGTTGGCAATATCTCTGAGCAAGCAGCTCTGGAATAGATAGGAGAGCTAGTTGCACACAAGGCAGTGACAAAGCAAAAGGGAAAGCCAAAAAACAATGGTTCCACATGTTTTGCCTTTAGTTATTAGCTTGAGTATCTATCTTACACTGTCATAAGGAGGAACTGTACAATAGGGTTAACAACCAAATAAACATGTTCATTACCAGAGTTGCTTCTGATTGCATAATTTAATAACAGCAACAGAGAACAAAACTGGAACAAAAATGGGACTCAAAGAGGATTTTGTTGCTGCAAAGGACCTGGGAATGTTGACTCTTATAAGAATGCTTATGATATTAGAAAACTGGACAAAGAGCTTAATCATTTGTTTTTGTAGGACCTAGAAGATGGGAATGTTGTGAGTAATGGCAGACAGAAGAGGTCAAGGTCATAGGATTTTACTGGGCAGCAGGCTCTTCAGGGAATAATGGAGCTGGCCCAGCCTAACTCTCTTGAGAGACCAGGTTAAAGTCCATGGTTCCTGGGACACTATATACCTCCCAGTTCCTGACAGACTGTTGCATTCTCTCTGGCAGTGATGCATTCAGGCTTATTTGTGCTTCTTTGTATGATCCCTAAATAGTCAAGGAATCATGAATGCTTAACAGGACAATTGAACTTAGATATTAATCTTGTGTGTGCTGTATAGCTTGTAAAGTTCATTATATCCTTTTATAGACATAGGGTGCTTGGTCATTACCTGGTACTTACATTGATCAAAAGATGGTATTAGAAACCTTGAACTTGGAATAATGGAGAGTTATGATGTCCCCCCTGTAAGTCCTTGAGCCCACCTGTATGCAAGACTAGGAGGACTCTTTGATGTTGAGCCATCTTTCCTGCTCTGGGTTGATTATTTGTAATTAGCATATTAATTTCTATTGTTTTCATTTGTCCATTTATAATTTTTTAAACACACAGTGCCTTTTAATAAAATCTCATTTTTGTTGCAGTTTAAATTGGGCAACTTCAGGTTTCTGGTAGATGAATAAAGAGTTGAAGTGAATGTGTAACTCTTGTAGAAACTTTAGGAAAAACCTATGAGTTGTTTCTAGATTTTATGTTTGTTTGATTGACTTTTTTCCATGTGAAACAGGTATTTAACATGTATTTCTGGCCGCCCTATAAGTGATTGCATGGACTAGGTTGGTATTTAACTCAGAGGCAGATAGATAGATATACATGCCTCTGCCTTCTGAATACAAAGATTAGAGGCATGATTCAATGCATCCAACTTTTTCATTTTATTTTCTTTTTGTAGTTAGGAATTAGTCATTCATACAATTTTTCATATCTGTACCCTATACTGGTGACCTGTTTATGTATCCTTCATTGTTGGTTAGTAGGCATTTCTCTTGCAAGGTGATATCCCATTAAAAGAGTTCAGAAGTGACAGAGGTGAACCTCCTATTCAGTTTGCTTCTGAAGTGACTTGGTGATTAAATTATGATATCTATGTCATGGAATAAGTATGGGGAGCACCAGAATTACATGACTATACTGTCAAAGAAGTATACATTTACAGTGTTGTCAAAATCATACTTTCTGTTGAACACCTGTATGGGATATTTTAGAATTCAGTGACCTATGATGACGTGCATATCAACTTCACTTGGGAAGAATGGACTTTGCTGACTCCTTCCCAGAAGAATCTCTACAAAAATGTGATGGTAGAGACCTACAGAAACCTCACTACTATAGGTAAGACTGTATTATCTTTCATGTTTTATATAAGGGGACAACTATTCATTGGTTAATGATGCTCTTTTGTAATATGATTGAGTAATAATGGGGTAAATAAATCAGGCATGGTTGTAGGGTTTGCTTCAAATGGTAACTAAATTTTTTACAATTTTTAATATAAAACATACAATTTCTGGCATTATATTTTAGGATACAGTTGGGAAGACCATAATATTGAAGAACATTGTCAAAATTCTAGAAGACATGAGAGGTAATTTTCATGTATAAGTTGATACAAATGTACCTGTGAAGAATTTGTAATTAATCCTATATGTTTTAAACAAAAGCAACAATGTAAATAATAAAGTAAATTGATATTTATTAAATCCTCACAAAATCGTATACAGTAATTTCAGATAGGTGAACTACATTTACAAGTCATTCTTTTAAGAAAGAAAACAATGTGTTAACCTATATTACCATTTGAATCATAACACGACAAGAGCTATACTGTAAAGTTGTCAATCCATTTATCTCATATTATTCATATTATAAAAGATATACATGTTGAAAAGGTGATAAGTAGATCTCCGAAACTATCTATTATACTAATAGTCCATAGAAAAGGTAACTTAATCCATATACTTGTGGCTGTGTTAAGTTTAGTGAGGGGGCATTTAGGGTTATCAATCAAGGGGCAGCTGTTTTGGAATGGCCTTAATCCATATACCACAAGTCTATGAGGACAGAAACTCAAACTGGGTGAACTAAATGTGGAAACCTTGTATTTGTTATTCTTCCTTTACTAGGTACATCATATATTACTCTGGATACAAGCCACATGAGCATAGGGATTTGAAAAGATATAACATACCTCTCTCTCAAAACAAATAGAAAATATGTAGCAGTCCCCATGTTGAGTATACTTGTTGAATTTGATATATATGTATACAAGTAATTGGTTTTCTAGTCTCATTGTTAATATATCAACAAACTTACATTTCAGAAAAGCACCATGAGTACTAGGACTGTGTAAATACTTCTATTTGTCCTAGTTCACTTATCAAATGTAGCATCACTCGCAGTATAGGAAACGTTATGAATACAATAACTGTGGTAAAGCTCTGAGTTTTTCAGTTTTCTTCAAATACATGAAAATTCTCATACAAAAAAAGATTCTGTAATTGTGAACCATATATTAAAGATTGTTTTCAGGTATCTTCAGTGATGAAAAACAAGCCTTAATGAAAAGGAAAAACAAGATTGTAAACCTTAACATATAATTCCTCTTTAAAATAGGACTAAATTGTAAAATTAATTCATTCAGATAAAAATATTCAATAATGTATTAAATATTGTAATGCTTTCACATGTATCATTATTATTGTAGGCATGAAAAAAGTCAAACTAGAAAGAAATGTTCTGAATATACTCAATGTGTTAAAACCTTTGCACGTGACAGTCAACTTCACAGTCATGAAAAAACACATACTACATTAAAACCCTATGAAGGAAATGAGTTTGGTAATGCCGTTTCACATCATAGTCATCTTCAAATGCATAAACGAACATGCAGTGGAGAGAAATCCTATGAATGTAATCAGTGTGGTAAAACCTTTGCACATTACACTGATCTTAAAAGGCACGAAAGAATCCATACTGGAGAGAAACCCTATGAATGTAATCAGTGTGGTAAAGCCTTTGCATGTCACAGTACTCTACAAAGTCATAAAAGAACCCATACTGGAGTGAAACCCTATGAATGTAATCAGTGTGGTAAAGCCTTTGCATGTCACAATACTCTTCGAAAACATAAAAGAATCCATACTGGAGAGAAACCCTATGAATGTAATCAGTGTGGAAAAACCTTTGCATTTCAGTGCACTCTCCAAACACATACAAGAACCCATACTGGAGAGAAACCCTATGAATGTAATCAGTGTGATAAAGCCTTTGCATGTAACAGTAGTCTTCGAAAACATAAAAGAATCCATACTGGAGAGAAACCCTATGAATGTAATCAGTGTGGTAAAGCCTTTGCACATCACAGTAATCTGAAAAGTCATGAAGCAACCCATACTGGAGAGAAACCCTATGAATGTAATCAGTGTGGTAAAGCCTTTGCACGTCACAGTCATCTTGAAAATCATGAAAGAACCCATACTGGAGAGAAACCCTATGAATGTAATCAGTGTGGTAAAGCCTTTGCACAGCACAGTCATCTTCAAAGTCATGAAAAAACCCATACAGGAGAGAAACCCTATGAATGTAATCACTGTGGTAAAACCTTTGCACGGCACAATACTCTACAAATTCATGAAAGAATCCATACTGGAGAGAAACCCTATGAATGTAATCAGTGTGGTAAAGCCTTTGCATGTCACAGTACTCTTCGAAAACATAAAAGAACCCATACTGGAGAGAAACCCTATGAATGTAATCAGTGTGGTAAAGCCTTTGCACGTCACAGTCATCTTCAAAGTCATGAAAAAACCCATACAGGAGAGAAACCCTATGAATGTAATCACTGTGGTAAAGCCTTTGCACGTCACAGTCATCTTCAAAGTCATGAAAAAACCCATACAGGAGAGAAACCCTATGAATGTAATCACTGTGGAAAAGCCTTTGCACATCACAGTAATCTGAAAAGTCATGAAAGAACCCATACTGGAGAGAAACCCTATGAATGTAATCAGTGTGGTAAAGCCTTTGTATGTGACAGTACTCTCCGAAAACATAAAAGAATCCATACTGGAGAGAAACCCTATGAATGTAATCAGTGTGGTAAATCCTTTGCATGTCACAGTAGTCTTCGAAAACATAAAAGAATCCATACTGAAGAGAAAAACCTATGAATGTAATCAGTGTGGTAAAGCCTTTGCATGGCACAGTAATCTACAAATTCATGAAATAACACATACTGGAGTGAAACCCTATGAATGTAATCAGTGTGGTAAAGCCTTTGCATAGCACAGTCATCTTCAAAGTCATGAAAGAACCCATACTGGAGAGAAACCCTATGAATATAATCAGTGTGGTAAAGCCTTTGCACGTCACAGTAATCTGCAAAGTCATGAAAGAACCCGTACTGGAGAGAAACCCTATGAATGTAATCAGTGTGGTAAAGCATTTGCAAATGACAGTAATCATGCAAATTCATGAAAGAACCCATACTGGAGAGAAACCCTATGAATGTAATTAGTGTGGAAAAGGCTTTTCATGTTCCAGTACTCTCCGAAAGCATGAAAGAAGCCATATTGGAGAGAAACCCTATGAATGGAATCAGTGTCGTAAAGCCTTCACACAGCACAGTCATCTTTAAACTCATGAAAGAAGCCATACTGGAGAGAAACCCTATGAATGTAATCAGTGTGCTAACACCTTTGCATGGCACAGTTATCTTCACAGGCATGAAAAAACACATACTGGAGAGAAACATTATGTATGTAATTAGTGTAGTAAAGTCTTTGTTTATCATAGGCATCTTCAAAGATGAACTAACACATGCTGGAGAGAAACCCTATGAATGTAATCAGTGTGGTAAAGACTTTGCACTTCACAGTACTCTTCAAACGCATAAAAAAATCACACACTGGAGATAAGCTCTATGACTGTAATCAGTGTGATAAAGCATTTGCATGTATAAATAATCTAAATCATGAGGGAAAATCATACTGCAGAGAAACCCTATAAATGTATTCAGTGTGATAAAGTTTTATACTTTATATAGGAGTGAAACTTTTGTGTGCAATAATCTGTTAAAATCTTTGCATATTACAATAGATATTGTCTACATGAAAAAGATACTGAGGACTTCTTATTATAAAGTATTTGGTAAGATCTTTAGCCAAAACACTTATAATCAGCTACACAATGATTTAGGATTCTTCCCTGTATGCTGTGAATGTATTTTATTACCATTGTTTAATAAAAAAGCTAGCTGCTTTGGGCCTGTTACAGGTCAGCAGAGAGGTAGGCAGGAATTCCAAGCAGAGATAGTGGAGAATAGAAAATGGAGTCAGACTCCATGGTATCTGCTGATGAAGGAGGCAGATGCCCTTACTGGTAAATCACAAATTTTGTGGTAAAATACAAAATAATCAGAATAGATTAATTTAAGATGTTAGAGTTAGCTAATAAGAATCCTGAGGTAATTCTAGGCCAAGCAGTGTTTTAATTAATTAATATAGTTTCTTTGTGATTATTTCTGGTCTGGACAGCTAGGAAAGAACAAGAATTTTCTGCCTACAACACAAGACTATTTCTTCTATAGAAATAAATTTGACAGTGTTAACAATCTTTTCAAGCATTATGATGTCCTTTTTATACTGTTTGTACTTACAACCTAATGATAAAATGAATTTGTGAATTTATGAAGCCCTATGTGTAGGGTAAATGGGCCAATCAAAAAAACATATCCAGACCCTGAAACCAAAGCCAGTGAATTACATGATTTTGACTGTGAAACTGGAGCCAAAGAAATACATTCCGACTCTAAAACCGAGACAAAGAAACACACTTTGTTCCTGAATCCAGAGCCAATGAGAGAAACACTTGACCCTGAAACCACTCATTTCATAAGTCCTCCCAAATGATTTATTCCATCAACTTAGAAGGGTTGATTTCTCAGACTTCAAGCCTATCTGATTGCTTCATGGTGAAGAAAAACTCTGTAAGCCATTGGGTACCTTAACACCCGTATTATAGGAATGAGTGAAAATATTCATGAGTGAAAATATGTTTAAAGAGTTGTTTTAATTGTGATTATGTGATATCAGTGTGGTTTTTTTGTGGGTATGTGAATGTGCATACTGGTTTCTGATAATGTTAGAGTTACATAGGCAGACTCTCTGTCCTTTCTGTGGGTGAGCATCTCATTTGCTCTTTTCACTAAAGACATGTATACACAAAAGGTAAATAAACATTTACATTTTAGCATCTAAATTTCTTATAGTACTGATTAACATAGTACTTGTCTTTGGGGGTATTTCAGAGGCAGCCCTCCCTCAGCTAAATTCTATTTCATGTGGCTTACTCTCTTCTAAGCATTGGTTAATCCTTGATATCATCAATTCTACTTTTCTACATTGCAACTTAGTAGTGTATATACTACACAGTACATGAGACCCCATTTTCAACTTTCACAAATTAACTCCAATTGGACCTTGCACCTAAATGTCAAATGCTAAGTGCAGTACTTTTAGAAGATACTTGAAACTAGGCCTCTCTGACTTTGGCAACCTGCCTAGGCTTTGGGAGGTTACTCTAAGGCCCTGATGTATAAAGCAACAACATAGCTCTGTCTTTAATCTCAGGAATATGCTTGGGAGAACTGGTAAAGATGTGGGGCCAGGGCCTTTGGAAAAGGGTTATTTCAGATTCTCAGAACCCAAGACTTTTCACAAAAGGGTGAAAACTGTGGTTACCAGGTTCAACACCACTGTGGACTTTGTTTATAATGTTCTTGATTTACCCAATGTTCCTTTTATGCAACACTGTTTGATTAGCCTCTTCCTGAATTTGTATACTTCCTTTTAAAACCGAACCCATTGATTTACATTATCAAGAGACTTGCTGTTGAATTTGACTTATATCTCCAGCCAATCTGGGATATGTCTGTCTTTAGATTAGCAGCCAGGGAATGCTGTGCTGTATCCCTTCTACTCACCTGGTTCTGACACTCAGACTTCACTAAACAATCAGAGCCTTCACCACTCAAATGGGAGGGTTATTCCGGGTGCAAGGATTTTGGTTTAGCGCTTCCTGAAGAAATCACAGTCTCTCTCATGCACTGCGCCTTGGGCTCCCTTGTGGGGAGAGTTTTTCATCTAGGCAGCTGTAATGGTGATTGAGTGGTTGCTCTCCACAGATTGGAGGAGTGGTGGGCCAAGGTAAGTAAGGGGCCAATGTCTCCAGGACATTGTTGCATGGGGCTGCTATCTCCACGTGCAGAGGAGTAGCTGGGCTTGGCGAGCATGGGGCCACTGTTTTCAAACAAAATCCTGCTGTGGCTCTTGGCTGGGGTGGTGCATCCTCTCCTGGGTGGGCGAGAGCCAGTGGACAAACACAGAGTTAAGTGTGTTCCTTCCTTATCCTAAGTAGTTCTAAGTGATCTTTTCAACACCTTGCTGGCAGTCTCTGAATAATTTCACTGCCTGGGCTGTATCTGCACAGACCAGAATTTTGGGAGCCACAAATGATGGTGCCTTTATTGCTTGTATTGTCGCATGTGGAAAGATAACACCAAATTGGCCAAACTCGGAGACTGCTGGTCTCTCCAGTATCTTCAGAAGTTCTGCACTTTTAACGTTTAGGTTTAGGGTCCATCTGTAGTTAAGTGTGGAGCTTGTAAATGATTTCTCCTGTGTATAGTAGCATTCCACTGCTAAACTGAAGTAGAGCATAATTGATAATATAATTAATGGTATAAGAATTTACCAGTTCTTAGGAGACATTAAGTCACACAAAATAGAATTTAAGTAAGGGAGGACTGCATCCCAAATTCCCCAGAGATTAGTATACTAATCATGCCTGTTAGATATTAATATCATGAGATGCAAATGTTTGTTCACTGTAGGGCCCTGGGTCTACCCTTGCTCCTTTGGTGCATATTGAGGACAGTTTCTGGTCAGCCAGCTAAAACATCCTGTTCGTTCCTGTGCTCCCTCTGCCTCACCTGATGATTAGCTGTGGGGCATTGTTTCATCTTTGGTATGGTAATTTCCCACCTGCCTGAGAGGAAATCCTTGTGCAACAGCTAGGTATAATAGATATTCCCCAAAGTTGAATAAACGGCATTTGACTGATCTCCTTTCAAATGACCCAGGTCTCTTGTGTGTTCTTTCAGTCTCCAGGCCCTTACCTGACTCACATAGGGTACAGTGGCACGCAAACTGTACCGAGGGGATAACACAGAATCCAGTGTTACAGTTCACCAGAATTAATAAGCCATTAAGGTACATTCCTATAACAAATGAGACAACCATGATTTACAACCGGCCAAAAGACTCAATTCCCAGTCAAAGACCTCTAACATGCTTCTTAGGGGGCCATTCCAGGGTCACAACCTGTGTGCCATGAAAGTATGCTAATTCTAGAACAGCTGCATTTTTCAGTTGTTAGAAAAGCAGTTTACAGTCAATGTCCCCTAGACTGATTGAGGTGGACTTGAATCCTGTCTGTAGCCCCACAGGACATTACCCTTGCTATCCTCTTGGCTAACCACCATAAATTTTTGCACTACAAATATGCTGTACCACAGAGTTCTAAAATTATCAGTTTGAGTCATATCTTGGGGCATCCATTGCAATAAGAATAAAAGGATTTGTGTGGAACATGCTTCCCCCTTCAGACCAGAGGAGTTGGAACAGTATAATGTGTATACTGGAAGGGGGAAAAAGACGGGACAATAACTAGATCACAGAATGAAGTTTAAGGGACTGAGCTTCAGGGGTATCCATTACAAAGAAGAACCTGGTTGGGCACAGTGTGTGACTTTCTTTGCAATTTCCCATCATTCCTTAATTCCTAGCATGTGATTGAAGAGAGACACCAGTGGGTATATACTTTATGGAGGATAGCTTTAACTACTACATATTTAGTTTCCAATTAGTGAACTCTCCCATGCCGATATGTTCAGTTCTGGTTGAAACAGTGAAGTCAGCTCAGATGTTTGAGACACATGCTATTGACTGTAACTCAATGTTTCAGCATACAGCACTCAGCAGCTAACATTTTACATGGGACAAAGTCAAGGTTCTCTTACTAATGGCATTCTCCCTACCAGGAAAGTGTCTACTCGGTTTCAAAGTCAGTATAGCTGAGTGTTCAATTATTTTAATCATTTTAAGAAGTCAATTATTGGTTATCATTTTTTAGATTTCATTTTCTTCAGTGACATATCTGTCATCATTGCTTTGTTTCTATTTTCCAGTGTTTCCCAGGTTTTGAATTTCATTCTATGTTTTAAGTGCTGTTTATTTATTCATCTTTTTACTTTTATCAGCTTAGAGCAGTGATTCTCAACCTGGTGGTCTATGAATCCTTTTGGGGGAATCAAATACTGACCCTGAATGAACCCTTGGAATGTCTCATAGGGTTGTAAGAGTATCCTGAGAATCCTCAACAACATGTCATCAGCACAGATCCTAAATCTGTTTGCCAAATGCCTTGGCCTTCCTCCTATCCTGCCTCCTCTATGTTAGTTCATAGACTGATGTTCCCCTGGTGCTTTGAAAAAATATATTCCCATAGACCACTGGGAGGAGAAGGTGAACAGTAGTGAGGGTGGCCACACTAGCCTGCTGAGAGGAAATGGTTAAGCAGCAATGAGACAGGATGGACAAGTCCAGACCACAGGAAGGAGAAGCATGAGAAACAGGTAGCTGAGCCAGGCTAGGATGCTGGGAGGAGCAGTATAAGCAGCAGTACAACAGGCCAGTCCAGGCCGGATGGCTGGGAGGAGAAGCATAAACATCAGCATCAAGGGACAGACTGCGTCAGGCTGCTGGGGAGGATAAGCATGAGCATAGTAGTGTTACTGGGACAGACCACTGGGAAAAAAAGTGGGAGCAGCAATGTAGAAAATCATGATGATAGCAGTGGCCTCCAGACATTATCTGACCACCGGAGCTTCAGCTTCTCTCCTGCCAACACCAGGATGTATGATAATCTGAGCCATGAGCCCATAAGCACCTCGGGGAGCAATCACCAAAGGCTCTCCTCTGCCCACACCTGAAGAAGCAATCAACAGAGCCACAGTCCCCAACTACAGGAGTTGGATAAAATGGACCCCCTGAAACACAGACTCTGCCTATTCTGATTGGAGGAAGAGATGTATAGACAACAGGGTTAGAATACACTGAACAACATAAAGAGCAAGACAGCACCACCAGACACTAGTGGTTCTACAACAGCAAGACCTGAACATCCCAATGCAGGAGAAGCAGAAAAAAATAACCTTAAAAATAACTTTATAAAGATGATTGAGGTCTTTAAATGGGAAATAAAAATTAACTTAAAGAAATGGAGGAAAAGACAAACAAAAAATCGGAAGAAATCAACAAATTCCTTAAAGAAAACCAAGAAGAAGCAGCCAAACAAGTGAAAGAAATAGTTCCCGACTTGAAAACTGAGAGTCAATAAAAAATAAACACAAAGCAAAGGAAATATGGAGATAGAAAATTTGAGTAAACAATCAGGAACTACAAATGTAAGCATAAACAACAGAATACAAGAGATAGAAGAGTGAATCTAAGGCCCTGAAGACATTATTGAGGAAACAGATACACCAGAAAAAGAAAAATGCTAAATCCAACAAATTCTTAAGACAAAATACCAGGAAATATGGGACACCATTAAAAGAACAAACCTAAAAATAACAGGAATTGAAGAAAATTCAGCTCAAAGGCACAGAAAATATATTCAACAAAGTCATAGGAGAATGCTTTCTTAACCTAAAAAAAAAGTCATACCTATAAAAATGCAAGAAGCTTAAAGAATACCAAATAGAGTAACCAAAGAAGAACATTTCCTCATGTCATATCAAAACACTAAAAATTTCAGGATAAAGAAAGAATATTAAGAGCTACAAAGAAAAAAAGACAAGTAACATATAAAGACAGACCTATCAGAATTACACCCAACTACTCAGTAGAAACAACGGAACTCAGAAGGTCAGGCTAAGAGACCATGGATGCCATACAGACTACTATACCCAGCTAAGCTTTCATTCAACATAGATGGAGAAAATAATATATTCCATGATGAGACAAGATTTAGTCAATACCTATCCACAACCCAGCCCTACAAAATGTTCTAGAAGGAAATACAAGAAGGAATACAAGGAACATACCTAAACATAATAAAGGTAATATACAGAAAATCAACAGCCAACCTCAAACTAAAAGGCGAGAAACTCAAAAGTGATCCTACTGAAATCAGGAACATTCTCCATATCTATTCAGTATAGTGCTTGAAGTTATACCTTATAGCTAGAGCAATAAGACATGAATTGTAGATCAAGGGAATTCAAATTGGAAAAGAAAAGACAAACTTTCATTGTTTGTTAATAATATTATACAGAAGTGACCCCAAAAATAACACCAGGAAGCTCCTACATTTGATAAACACCTTCAATAATGTAGCAGGATACAAGATTTATTCAAAAGAATCAGTAGCTCTCCTATATATAGATGATAAGTGGTCTAAGAAAGAAATCAGAGAAACATCATCTTTTTTTAAAAAGTTATTTATTTGTATTTTATATACAAGTACACTGCATGAACACCTGCAGGCCAGAAAAGGGTGCCAGATCTCATTACAGATGGTTGTGAGCTACTATGTTGGAACTGGGAATAGAACTCAGAAGCTTTGGAAGAGCAGCCAGTGTTCTTAACTGCTAAGCCATCTCTCCAGCCCCTGAGAAACATAATTTATTACAATAGCTACAAATGACATAAAGTATCTTGGGGTAACTTTAACAAAACAAGTGAAAGATCTGTATGAACAGAACTTCATACCTCAAAAACATTACTCTACTTCATATAGAAAAGCAAAAACCCAGGATCGCCAAAACAATTGTACTGAATTGTATAATAAAGTAACTTCTGGAGGCAACACAATCACTGACTTAAAATTTAGTATAGAGCTACAGTAATGAAAACCACTTGAAATTGGCAGAAAGACAGACAGGAGGACCAATGGAATCAAATTGAAGGCCTGAAAATCAATCTATTTACCTGTGAACATAAAATTTTTGACAAAGAAGCCAAAATTATACGATGGAAAAAAGAAAGCATCTTCAACAAATGGTGCTGATTTGACTGGATATTGACTCAAGTCCAAAGGGATCAAAAATCTCAACATAAAGTCAGCCACAGTGAACCTTTTAGAAGAGAAATTGGGAAGTAACGTTGAACGCATAGGCACAGAAAACCACTTCCTAAATATAACCCCAGAAGCACAGACATACAGAGAAACAATTAATAAATGGGACCTCCTGAAACTGAAAGCTTCTGTACAACAAATGACATGGTCAATAAGACAAAACGGCAGCCTACAGAATGGGAAAATATATTCACTAACCCCACATCAGACAGAGGGCTGATCTCCAAAATACATAAAGAGCTCAAGAGACTACATATCAGAAGAACCAAAAATCCAATAAAAAATAGAGTACAGACCTAAACAGAGAACTCCCAACAGAGGAATCTCAAATGGCTAAAAGACATTTAAGGAAATATCAACATCCTTAGTCATCAGAGAAATGCAAATCAAAACAACTCTGAGATACCATCTTACCCCTGAAAGAATGGCCAATATCAAAAATACTGATGACAATTTATGCTGGAGAGGATGTGGAGTAAGGGAACACTTCTGCATTGCTGCTAGGAGTGCAAACTGTTACAATCAGTTTGGAAATCAGTATGACAATTTCTCAGAAAGTTAGGAATCATTGTATCTCAAGACCCAGAAATACCACTCTTAGGCATATGCCCAAAGGATGCTCAATCATACCACAAGGACATTTGTTCAACCATGTTTATAGCAACATTATTCGTAATATCCAGACCTGGAAACAGTCTCAATGCTCCTCAACTGAAGAATGGATAAAGGTACATTTACACAATGGAATATTACTCAGGGATAAAAAAAAATGGCATCTTGAACTTTTCAGAAAAATGGATGGAACTAGAAAAAACCATACTGAGTAAGATAATCCAGACCCAGAAAGAGAGTTATAATATATACTCACTCATAAGTTGCTTTTAGACATAAAGCAAAGAATAACCAACCTACAATCCCCAACCTTGAAGGAAATCCTAAGGGAGAAATAAATGGATCTGACTAGGAAGGAGAGAAAGACAAGATCTCCTAAGTCAACTGGGAGCATGGAGGTCAGAGGGGTGGAGCAGAAGGGGAGAGAATGATGTAGGAAGGTCATCTGTCTATGTGTTACTTTCATTGGTTAATAAAGAAACTGCCTTGGCTTTTGATAAGACAGCAACTTAGATAGGCAGAAGAGACAGAACAGAATGCTGGGAAGAAGGCAATGAGGCAGATGCCAGATCAGACATGCTGAATCTTTCCTGGTAAGCCACAACCTCATGATGCTACACGGATTATTAAAAATGGGTTAATCAACATGTAAGAGCTAACCAATACGGGGCTGAAACTAATGGGCTAGGCAGTATTTAAAAGAATAAAATTTCCATGTCATTTTGAGTAAAGCTAGCCGGGCTGCAGGAAGCAGCCTGCCGCTCCTTATGCAACAAAGGAGGAAGGAAAGGGAGTTGGGAATATATATGTAGCCCAAATAAAAATAATAAAATACAAACTAGATTTCAAAGCCAAGTGTCTATGAGCTTGAGATAGATAGTAAAGCATATATATTTAACTTCAAGGTTACCATTCAGGGAAAATAGCGGAATGATACAAATTAAAAGATGTCATGCAAATAAATCTATTGGAATATAATCTAGCACACAAGGGAATTTAAAATGTACTATTAGTAAATATGTTGTTAAAAATTTCTTTCCCTCCAAAAAAAGAAACAATCTCTATATTCTAGTATATATATATATATATATATATATATATATATATATATATATATATATTTGTTTTTCAGTCAGTGTTACTTTTTGGTGAGGTTTAGGCAGTGCAGCCCTCCCAGAGAAAGTATGTTATGGTGATGAGCTGTGATATTAAAAAGACTTGTCACACTTCTAGTTTATTTTCTATGTTTCATGCTCTTCACCGAGGATGTAAGCTCTTAGCTCCCTGATCTGCTTCCACGCTTCTCAGGCTTGATGGACTCATGCCGCTGGAAGAGTAAGACCATAGAAATATTTTATTCTATAAGTTATTTTCATTTTACTATATTGTCACGTAAAGAGATAGTAACTAACACCCCTCCATCCCTCCTAACTTACACTTAGACCTTCTGCTTCTACTACATGTAGATGGCAGAGGCACCAATTACCAGTAGCATTTTGGGTCCAACAAACACAGCTACAAGGATTTCAGCAGTAGCTGATGTCTTTAGTTCTGGAGATCATGTGGTAGGAGGAACCCTTAGAGAGGACACATGGGGTTTATCATCAGAGACCTTTACCTGGGTCATTTGTGCCCACCAAAACTCTGAGGAGTTTGAATCTCTGCCCTATCCCAGCTTCAATATTTCAAAGATGTTATAGTAAAGATATTTCCAGTTCCCTGATGGCCCTACGACAGGTCACCATATTGCCCTTCTAGAGAGACTAGGGACGGATTTGTACTCAATGCCACATAGCACTTGCTTTTATGAACAAAAGTTCTCATAAAGAAACTGAACTTTCAAACTGCCTTTTATGATTATTACTAACTTTTTGAAATTTTTTAAGTTGGAGTGTTTGACATGTAGCAAGTTCAAAGTCAAATTATCTTGGGCCATATTCAGCCCTCTTAATAGCCATATATTGCTTTCCTCTGTACTTGACATAACAGTTTTGTAAGATTTAGATAGATAATTTGAATGTACAAGCAGAATATTAGTTTCCCTTTACAATGTATTAACTTAACAGACCATTAGCTTCCACTAATCAAGATACCAAGGGTATCATCAGATGGCATCTGAAGCCTCTACCAGAATTCTCTGCTGTGTTGTAACCCACCTCTTCCATGTTTGTACCAATGCAATGTGACTGTCTGGACTTATGGCTTTCTTTGTTTTGTTTCTGCAAAAATTGCTTAAAAGTTCTACAGTGACCTTTGAGGTGACCTAAATCTATGTTCCTGGGCATGATCACCCATATTTTGATCAATTTGAGCTATTATGATTTAAGTATTACTATTTACTCTTTATTGTGGAAGCTGATCTGTAAGTAGGCTCACAAGGTTAGTGGGATTCAGAGAAGCTCCTCACTTCTGGTATTTAGGATCATCCCTGGGACACTGTCCTTGGACAAGACAGACTCAGTCTCTCAATTACCCAGCAGTAGCTGTGGCAGGACATGCATACAAAGATGGTTCATTGAAAGAAAGACAATTGACACAGTATCTTGTTTACATAAAACCATCCTGAAAAAAAAAATCCAGATTTGTGGCATAAGGGAGCCTGGTCAAGTGGCAAACAGCCCGATCAAAGCACTTGCTGAAAACATGCAAATGAAGGATCAAGACTCTATAGATTAGTCTATGAAAATAGATGTTAGAGTTTGTGACCTCAGCCACTATAGTGCCCATGACCACACCAGGGTAGATGCCTTCTAAAATTTTTCTGTTATTCAGGAAAGAAGTGGTGTTTTAAATTTTGAAATTAATCAAAGGTTAAAATTTGGTTTTAGGAATAGAAACAGATTGGTTAGGTTGTACATTGGTTGTAGTGATTCCTAACATGTAAGATTAGTTGGGTTCCTAGGTTCGATTCCCAGCACAAAAGCAACTACAACAACAGCAACAACAACAACAAGCAACCAGTCTAGCAGTCAATGCCTATAATACTAACACTAGCAAGGTGTAAATAAAAGTATCAGATGTGTGAGTTCTTATTAGCCCAGGTTTCCTGTGACATTGTCTATAACTTGTAGTTGTAAATGTATACCTACCTCAAGCTAGATTTGCTTAGGAAGAACATTTCAGCTAAGGAATTGTATAGATACGGTTATTCTGTTAGTGTATCTGTGGCAGATCATCTTGATTGTTAGTTGAGATAGTAAGGAGAGTGTGGGTGGCACCATTTCATTAGACACAGGGTTCCACACTGTGTAAGAAGACTCCTTGGGATCAATACCAGAGCTTCAACCATACTAAGGACCTGCTCTGTTCCAAGGTGATAGCTGTGTCCCAGACACAGACATTAACTATTTATCATCCTTGCTTTGTTTTTTTTTTTATTTTTTGGGTCATTTTTTTTTTTTGGCAGGATTTGTCCTTCTGTTTTATCCCTTGTTCTATGGTCTCCAGAGTTTAGCAAAGATCCCCACCAGTAAATGAGGAAGGGCAAAGCCAAGTGGGATTGTCATTCTGGACAAAGGAAGGCAATTTTCAATATATTTTATATTTTCTATCATTTGCTTTGCTGGCTTCCTCTGGAAATTTTGCAAATCTAGGAAATATATTTTTACATTTACTCAGGAAGTAACATCACAGAAGGACCACAAAGCTGGAACTCTTCCTGTTTCTCCCAGTCATTTGCTTTCTCTTATTTTACCTGCACATTAAAAGGTCTCATTTGTGCCAAGCCTGAGTTTAACATTGTGAACTCACTAGTCTGTGTCTCTAAATGGGCTTCTGTCGGACTTAGTTTGAGGTTGAAAACCGTGATTACCCTCTGCAGAAAAAGCTAAAGGTGGTTCATGTCCTTATTGTTAATCATAAGAGACACAGACAGATGCTAGTTGAACAGACAGTAACACTTCCTGGTTGAAAACATACATTTGAGTGGATTAGTGGGAGCAAGGCAGTGTGCTGTGCAGATGTCCTGTCCTGAGGTTAGTATGTGTGACAGGCTGCATTTGGAAATATACTCATTTGTATTTCTTCATATGTGGCTCCTCAAATGCGCATCAAACAAGGAGTGTAATCAAGTGTCAATTGAAGTCATTCTATTTAAATGTGAGCACACGTGATATTCCTATAGGTTTGAGGGACCAGCCACTCCTTATCAGGAGTGTTTTGGTCATCTTAACATTGTTCAGTTTCCATTGACCGAACTTTTGGTGGGATTAATATCAGACTGCACATGGGTAGACAATTTACACAGGGCAAATGACAAAACTCGTCTCACCCCAACAGGTGATTAATTTGCATCCCAATCTTCATCTAATGTGTATCAATGTTCCCTTCCATAAAAACTGAACAAAAACATCACCATAGAAAAATGAAAATGAAAGTAGACTCCTATGCCTAAGAAGGTGTTTGCAAATCCTATGTATAACTGCAGCTGTTACTAGATGTGAGATCATATATTTATTCTTTGCCACTGATAGCTGTAGCGAAATCCATAAAGGTGTAAGATGGCATGCCTGTAGATTGTCTCTGCCCCTACTCTGAAAAACCTATGTAAGGAGCACAGCCACTATCCTGGTAGTTCTCAACCTTCGTAATACTGCAACACTTTATTTCTCATGTGGTGGTGGCCATCAACCATAAAATTATTTTTTATTACTTCTTCATAATTGTAATTTCACTACTTTTATAAATCATAATATAAATATCTGAAATTAGTCTGCTGTGAAAGTTCTGTTCAACCAGCAGACAAGTCGTGAACCACAGGCTGAGAAACCCTGTTCTGTACTCTGACATCCTCCTCTTTCTTAGTGATCTTACTCAGTTGTCCAGTGGCTTTTACAGCACAATCAGGACTGCAAGCACTTCCTCCAGAGGGGCTAATTATAGAGAGCAGATGACCATGAGAAGGTTGAAGGACAGAGCTCAGCAACATATTGTGTCATTGAGGTTGAGTTCTGAGTGAAAGAGGAAAATGTCAGACCTCAGAGATTGTTCTTCTGTAGTCCTGTGCATATATGAGAGTTGTGCCCTGAAATTGGAGTTGAACAGTGTTCTCCCTTGGTTGGATGTTGGGGATCCTAAGGTCTCCTCCCTGAGAAATGTCCCTGGCATTTCTCATAAGAGAAATATTCATAAGAAATACCAATTACTTGGTCTCTGGGGTATTGTGTGCATCATGGTGGGCACTGCTATTCTGAAGCATAAAGGATGGTCCTGCCTCAGCTTGGTGATGTAACAGGTCTATCAAGGGACTAATCACGAATATCTCTTGCTGTTTCATAAAATGTATCTGAGGAAATACTAAACCCAAGCTGCATATTAGAACATTCTGGAAACATTTAATATTTCTGATGCCGAAACCAATATCAGATCAAATAAAGAGACATGGATCTTAGATTTATCTCTGTTTACCACATCATTCCAAAGAGAAAAGAGAAACCAGGTTGAGAATCACCAACCCCCTACCCCAACTTAATTGATAACTAAGGTCTGGAGAGGGAAAGTAAGAGTCCAAGGTCACATGGCTTCTGAGTAACAAAGATTACATTGATGAAACATTTGCTACAAGTAAGGAGCTTCTATAAATGTGTTATATGACTTCATTCCTTCAGTATAGGAGGCCTATATACTGTGCTTTCAGGGAGAGTCTGTCAAGTGAGTTCACAGGTGGAGGGTTGACTTCACTCCTTCAGTATAGCAGGTCTATATACTGTGCTAGCAGGGGGAGTCTGTGAAGTGAGTCCCCCCCCCCCCGTGGAGCATTGCCCTGGGCACACATGAGAGAGGAGAGGAATGGGATGCATATTGGGATGCCTATGCAGACACTGTCTCAGTCCTCTCCCCTGCACACCACTGCACTATAGCTGCCTTGGAATGTCACGTATTTCACCATCTAGAATGTGTTCATACATACATCATAGAATGTGTTCTAGATGTGTTCAACACATCTAGAATGTGTTGACCAGGGAACATGGCTGTTATCAGCACAGGAAGTGATGACATTACCTCCTGATGCTAGTTTCTCAGTAATTCTCGGGGTAGTCATAGCACTCTGGAAAAGTGGGTGCAGGTATCCAAGTTCTACAGAAGGGAGACTGTCACTCAAATCCAGTAAATTATCTAAGTTGCACAATGATGATGTCATGTTGATTCTTGGGTGCTGCTTTCCATGTGATATGCAGAGGGCCGAGCATCTCCCTCTAAAGGATTTGTGATCATCACCATGCCACACTGAGGCTGGAACAGGGACTCTGTCCCTCTTCCCTGCTGTGTCTCAGCGGTCATTTCCTGTGCCTCACTTTCATTTACCACAACAAAGTAACTGTCCTCGTTTCTGTAATTCTGTCTCTGCCTCTTCTTCTCAAAGAATCAAACTTGAGGTATTCTAGCCCAAATTCCCATTTCAGGTAACTCCAGAAAGGAGGCTCTTTTCCAAGGGGCTCCTGCAGAACCTGATTTTCTCCTTATTCCATGCATAGCCCACATTTTCAAGACTGGACACAAGAGGCAGCCATGTCATTCAGAGAGAATAAGCTATGTAGGAGGAATGCCATGTTTGCTGTGTTGTTCTATGGGGCCGGGTGATTTAGTCAAACTTATACAAAATTATGCAAAATTATATATAAATAATTTTCTCAAAGTTCCTTAATTTGTTGAACTGGAAATCCTAAATTCCTAGACAAAATTTTTTAAGAAAAAACTTAAGGGCTGGAGAGATGGCTCAGATGTTAAGAGCATTGCCTGCTTTTCCAAAGGTCCTGTGTTCAATTCCCAACAACCACATCTGACTCACAACCATCTGTAATGGGGTCTGGTGCCCTCTTCTGGCCTGCAGGTATACACACAGACAGAATATTCTATACATAATAAATAAATTTTTTAAAAAAAAAGAAACAAAAGATTTAGGAAAATCATAAAGAATAAAAAGACCTAATTAGTTTTTATATTAAAATGAGGTTAGGTCCAGAATTTGAAAATTGTAGCAACTCTCAAAACTTCATGGACTGATTTAATGTTGTATTTAAAAACAAAATTGTAACTTCCAATTTTATTGATGAATGGGACCTATAATGTAGAGACAGAGATGAAACAAAACGTATAGAAACAGTTTGTATGACTTGTTTTTCCAATAGACTTGCTTAAATATGACATATGAGTAGTAGCCATTCCTCTGTAACATTTCTTATTAGCAATGATGCTCTAACATATTTAATAGAAACTAAAATGAAATAATGTCTTTGTCACTTCAAAAGTAGTTTGATTCTATAAAAGTACAATGGTAAATATGGGGAGATTTAAAAGTCAATGTCATGTGCGTGGGACCCACCTCATCTTTCACAAAGAACTAAAGTTTTAGCGAGCTGCACTTGAGGCAGCTATGAGAGAGAGAGAAGGAAATCATCAAGTGAGTGCTAGGACCTTGTGTTTCTGGGAAGAGAGAACAGAAACCTGAACTGATTACCCTGACATCTGTGAAATCTGCTTTGAAGAGTGGATTTGAGAATCTCATCAAATTTTGTTTGCATGGATGAAGATGATCACAGCTAGTAGAAGCATCCGGTCCTTCCCGGCTTTAGCTGATTTAGGGAGAACTGGAGTCTGCACAGAAGTTCTCTTCTTTATCCCATCTCTAGAGTCCAGGCTGCTGTAACTGTGTACTATCTAAGCAACGGAAGAGTTTCTGTGTCACACAGTTAGAGTCGTGGAAGGTAGACAGTCCTTTACACACCCTGATCTGCGAGTCCACACAAATCATACAACACTACCACAGAGTTTGCAACCTCAATATTCAATATATCCAGGAGAACAACAACAGCCACAGTCAAGCCTGTCAAGTGCCACAGGATGCAGGAGAAAATCGCTTCAGCAAAGAAGAGAAAAGAGCACTTTACATAAGAGTAAAAGTAAAGGATAGTGGATCCCTTTTGTCAACAGTCTCTATTTCATAGTCAGGACTCAACAAATTCTCCCGTATGTGTGATTGGCTCAGTGAACAACTTCCCATGTGACTCAAACCCATTTGAAATTGCTAATTTATGTAGAAATAGAATTCTATTTGTTTGAATGTTTCCCATGTGAATGACATTTGTGAAGGAAAGCTGTTTTCATGTAAGGAAGCTGAAGAGCAGAGGAGCAGAGACCCATAGACCCTGTCCTCATTTCACCAGCTAAAACTCATGGGAGAGAACAAAGTCTCTGAGAGGAATGATTGCTAATCCTATGACCTCAGTCAATCACCCTGATTTCAAACCACAGCTCTAGATGTTGTCATCAGGGTTATTTGTGCTTCTGCTTCTTCTTCTGTGTCTGTGGCAGTATGACAAGAGCATTAACCCGACATGCAGGCCCATATGAGGTAGAACAGTGGAATACATCCTACAGAAGTTGGGACATGGCGAGTGCTCACACTCACGAAATTGAAAAGTAATTCCTCAGTTGATTTTCTGGGTCATGGATCATTCACTGACACTGGGTATCTGCATAGTGTCATGGAACTTGGTCCAGATTATGGAGCTTCATCTAGCTCTAGGTATAGATGTAGATCTGGTTATAATTATAGCTTGCTAAATTATTTTTCTATTGATTTGAAAAATACTGGAGGGTGCAAAGAAATAATATTACATCTGTCTCCATGTTTCAGAGAGTTCAGGGATCACAGTGCTGACTGGCTCCATTGCTGTGGTATCAGGGGAGGCAGAACCTCCTCATGCAGACAGACTATAATGGGACAATATTGTTCATGTCCACCTTACCTTCAAACACCCAATCATCTCTCACAGTAGTTCCATCAGCTGGGAACAAAGGCTTCAATACACAAATTTTGGGGTATATTTCATACTCCAAGTATGACATTTGTACTAGACAACTTCACAATACTGAAGTAAATGCCTAAGATAAATTAGCCAATAAAAGACAAAGTTATACTAAATATCACAGTTTTGAAATATCAATCTGCTGACTATTCTGTTGTACTGGAGACTGTAGAAAGATGGATGATCATGGTAGGGAGACAGGAATAATGCAAGCAAGGCTGAATGAAATGTGAATATAAAGACAGAGCAAGGACACACAATGTCTGTCAGTGAAAAATATTCTCCTGTAATGCTATCACGTGTATTGATGTTGTCCTTGTTCCAGTAACAGTATATGGACTGAACAAATTGCTTTTATATATTTAGAAAGATGTGTGTTTGTGTGTGTTTGAAAGAGAGACAAAAACAGAGATACAGAGGAAATATGCATATAAAGAAAGTGAGGGAGAAAGAGAACAGTTAAAGAAACACAGTCAATAAATTAGAGAATGTGACTGGGGAAAAAGATGTAATATATTAATTTTAGAAAATAAAAAATGTTTCAGAAAGTGCTCAAATCACTAGAAAGACTCATCATTTATTGCTAGTATCAGTTACAGTGAGAATACAGTAAGAACAGATTAAAAGTTTGACTTCTATTATTAGATGACACAATAGATCCTCTAACCAAAGTGGGAGCCTGAGGGCTGATAAGCCCTGACCTGAAGTCATCAATTTTTTCTAACAAACAAAGAAGGAACTGAGGTCAAATTATCTTTGAGAATCATGAGCAGTGACCACTCAGAGTGTCATTCATCCTTATATGAGATGAAGGGAAACAAAGCTCCCTGGAGAATATCAACAAGATCAGGGATGTATGAGTACTTCGTATAGATGAATTGCTTACACTCTACATATCAAAGTCATAGTCCAGTATCTCATAATGTGACTATATTTGAAATAGGGTCTTTGTAAAAGTAAAAGTCAATTAAGGTGGATCTTAACCCAATGTGACTGGTTTCATTTCAAGAAACAAAAGATTCACAGAGACATTCTGAAGTGAGATCTTGTGTGGAGAGAAGGAGAAGGTATGATTCACAATAGCAGAAGCATCACGGAAGAAAATACCTTAGTGGGCATCTTGACCCTAGGTTTCCAGCCTCCAGAACTATGATGAAATGAGTGTCTATTGTATTGATTACCAGTCTGTGTACAATGCTTTGGAAACCCTACCAATAAAACACAAGCACTAGTAAGACAGCAGCACTCACTGAGAAGTTTGTGGTTACACAAGGAAGGAACTGGAGGACAGAATGAGGAAACTTATTGAGAAGGATGATGGCTGAGCACTGCCAGAGACACTTCCCTCTAGCCATGTCACTGCCCTTAACTCAGGAAGTGAGCAGAGAGTGCCGAGTGTGGTGACAGACAGGCCATCAACCGCTTTGGAATTGACATACTGTCTCTGATGGGACTGAGAGTTACATGGATTTAAGTGGGGTTCTACTAAAATAAGTTTGTCAGCTATATTAGAAAAATTTCATTATTATTTTTTAATGATTTTCAGACAGAATGTTTCTGGTCACCTGTGGGAACCCATGGACTCACATAGCAGTACTCCAGACAAGGCCTCTAGAAAATGAACAATGCTATGAGCTTCTCTCCTGTGACAGTTATGTTGCTTACCGGGAACCCTTCAGTTCTGTTCACAGTGAAGGGGACACTGGCCCACTGGATCATGTGGCTCTAACAGACATTGACTTACTCTCCAGTTCTTTCTGCCTTTCTAAAAACCATCAGATTACATTCCTGACGCAAGTCCCCTAAGGTCTGTTCGAGTATTTGGACAATCTCTTTTCCCTAGGCTGATTGCCAAGGTTTGGATATCAAAGTATTAAAATCCAGTAATCAAAAGCCTTCTTGGGCTCACCTAATTAACATGCCCAATTCAACTTAAGTACCTCTTTCTAACACGGGGTTTCCTATTTTTCCTTTATAAAATGACATTTTCCTATGTGCCACATCTGTTTCCTCTCTATCAGAGGCAGTACTTTGTCCCTCAAGGACAAATATCCCAGCTCCCTGTCCCTGGTTCTCTTCCCCTCTTTCTCTGTTTCCTGTCATTATCTCTTATCCCTACTCTTGGTCCCTCTAGGGCAAATAAACCTTTGTATTGAGAACTTGGTCTAAGAACTTGTACTTAGGGGTCCTGAGTCAATACTTTCCCTTTCACACAGAAGATACTGTTGTACTCCTGGGCATGCTCACCTGAGAGTCCCAGCAGTAGGGCCAGCAGCAGGATACTGTGAGGAGTATGAGGCCAGGAGTCCAGCATGTTGAGAGCAAAAGAGCTTGCTCAATGCAATGTCTGTGCTGGTGAGATTCCGGGTGCTAATCTGCAGATACTAGATTCTAATCTGGTATATCTTATTTTGCATAAGGGGTGTGACTGTATTGTGCTGAAACAGGAAAGATACTGACTATTTTGAAAGAGACACACAGTCTTGCAGACCAATGGAAAAGAGAAGTTGTTTATCATGCATTGTAGAGGGACTGAGATATACCTAGGAAAAGTAATCTTCTCTCCTTCTATAGAAATTTTAGAATAATAGATACAAGTCACAGAGTTAGTATAGCATACCTTCTCATAGCTACTTTCTGTGTATAGGTGTGTGATACAGAGGACCAAATCTATTCTCTTAGCACATTTTTGCTGTGGTACAGTGTTGTGTGAGTGGGAATCCCTGTGAAAAGTCTATGTTTAGAGAGGATGTTGAATAAAACTCAATGACCTTGGAGGGTTTGAAATGTTGCAGGTCCAGAGTCTAATTAAAATTTATCTGATTTGTCATTAGTTCACCCACTTTGTAGTGTGGCAGGTAATATCCTAATGAACAGATTAAAAACAGAAACTTTGGACTTTACTAACAAAACCAACCAAAGGTCCAATGAATGCTATCAGATAGCATCTTAGACTTGTAGCTGAGATCCCTCCCTGCCTGTAACCATCTCTCTGGAGAGCCTAGCCTTGAATGACTCAGCCATCTCTCAGCCCCATCAATGCATTTTTTCAAATGCCATGTTTTGTGACTTTCGTTGTTCTGTAACTATAGAGACCTCACAAAACAGCCTCCACATTGGAACACAGAATTTGGGATAACCTAAATTTGTGTTTCTGGGCCATGATGACTCAGATTTTCCTCCAGAATAAACTGACTCTCATTCATGAGAGCTGTTGCTTGATCTTCCATGGACAGTTTTTAGCTATAAGTCGTAATCCTATGCCTTAGAGATTTAGGCTTACTCATCCACTTAGCTGCACCTTTATGCCTTTTGACCAAGACCATCCCCCTGGTAATTATGTATTTGAGTTCTTTAGATTTTACATGTGGGATCACATAAAAGATATTTTTCTAGCTTATTGCACTTAAGACAATGTCATCCAGGTTCATCCAGAACAACAACAAAGAAAAGCAAGGAAAGCAGCATTTGGATGAATAGGCAGACTGGTCTCAAACTTGTAAGTCTCCTGCCTCAGTCTTTCAAGTTCTGAGATTACAAGACCTGCTTTCTCATTTTTGTTTCATGAGTAAATGAAATTGTCATGATGACAGTGTCTTTACTCACTTGACACTTATGTTGCTTCCATGTTTTGACTATTGGATGAACACGGAATACAGACTTTATTAAGGTCGTGATTTTACTTTCTTTGACTATACACACACATAGTGGGATTGCTAGATCATCTGGTAGTTCTAATTAATTCTAAAGGTTTGCTTACATATTTTTAAAATTGTGTGTGCCTATGTGTGTCTATGCATATAAGTGCAGGTTACAGTACAGAGAGGGTGTGTCAGTGACTCTGTAGCAAGAGTTACAGTTGTTTGTGAGTCATCCAATGAGGGTGCTGGGCGTTGAAGTTGGTTAGAACACTGTGCACTCTTAGCCACTGAGTCATCTCTTCTGTTCTCTTATATTTAATTCTTGAGAAAGCTCTGTGCTGTTTTCCATAATATCTACACTAATTTATAATCTCACCAACCAATACAAGATCAACAACAGCAACCAAAAAAAAAAAAAAAAAACCAGTCAATGTAGGGCCCAGCCATGACAAGCTCCAAAGAGGCCTAAGTTTCACTTTCCCCTAAGGCAATACCTGATTCCAAGAAAGACCACTCAGGCACCACCCAGGAATTGACCATCAAAGAGAACATACCTAACACTCCACAGCTATCATGCACCCATTCCCCTTTCACCAGGACACCCCCATGAGTGAAATAACTAATTAAAGCCTGCTGCAGAAGACAGAAATTAAAAAAAGCCTTGAGAAAAAGAATTGAAAACTGTAAATTGAAAAGGTAGGAAAACAATTAGTAGTCACATGGACAGGGCCCTGCTTCAGTTAAGGAGCTAGAGTGGCAGCTCCCCCTCTGGAATGAATGAAACCTGGGAGAACCTGAATCAGATCTACAAGGAGGAAGGGAGAAGTGAGGGCCAAAAGCAAAACAAGAACCCAAACTCCAGGAGGAAACTACCCCAATGGAGCACTTTGTCTGAATTTCCTATGACTTACACCAAGGCAATGTGAGCAAACACCCTTTGAACCATCCTAGCCTCTGGAGACAAAACATGAGTCCTCCTATTTTCCTAGTCAGGCCAGTGCACGTGGTACCAGCAAATGCCTCTGAGTCCTGTGTGTACCCCTACAATAGGGCTCAGTTCAGGCTATTCTATCCAGATGAACCTCAACCTGAGTCTAAGGCTGTAATGATATGTGGCACCAGGTAGAACCGTGGATCCCAAGGGGGTGGAGGGGAGATGGAGCGGGGGACTATGATGGACAAACAGGTCATTAGGCAGAACTTAAATGGGAAGAAAGTTTATTGGGAAGAGGGAGGGGGAAAGAATAACAGTGACCTGTCACCTCAGAGAAATGGGAGGACAGAGAGAGAGAGAGAGAGAGAGAGAGAGAGAGAGAGAGAGAGAGAGAAGGTGGAGTTAATCTCTTAAAGGGGCCTTCGCAACTACATACAAAGTTCACAGTGAGTTAACAGTTACAGGTCCCCGGGCTGGCTAGGGTACTGTCTGAGTGCATGCAGGGGTTGCCACTCTGCCTCTGCCAGGTCCCCAAGAGATGGGCCAAGTGAGTGTTTGTCTGGTGATAACAGCTATGCAAGGCCCACACTAAGGGCGTGGGTGTACAGGTGAGCCTTTGCGTGGACTTGGTGCAGTGCTCACTCGTCCCTCCTCATACCCTACACAGCAGTTCCTTCTGGGACAGAACCAGGCTCAGGAGGTCCGCAGAAGTTTATCAGAGAACCTTGATCCAGCTACCAAAGAATGAGACTATGGGACCTGCAGAGACCAGGGAGCTGCTGCCACCTACATCGAGGGCAAACAGTAACAAACAGAAGAGATTCCCACAGATGAAGGAAGTCAGGGAGGAAGCTACCCCTAGCCCTCTGGACAGGAAAGGTAAGCTGGAATGTGGAAAATCCGTCATAGTCCTCTTGGGAAGCTCAGCTTCCAGCTAGACAGCACCTTCTCTCTCCCCAAACCCTTTCCCCATTCTCCCTCCTTCCATTTCCAGAGCAGTAAGGGCTAACTGGCTCATTTCTACCCTTCGGTGAGGACGGTAGAGTTCTAGAAGCATGTACTTTCTCTACACGGTCTGGATGTTTTTCAAGTTTTGATACGAGAGGGTGTGGAATCTAGCTTAAAAGTCTTGTCACTACTGCCGGTCATGAGGGACCTTCAAGTGTGTGAAAGATGAACCTAGGTTTTTATGTTGGGAGATGTTGGTGTCAAGGGAAATGGACTGGAAATGTTACTCTGGAGCAAGGCCCAAAGCTAAATTAATGGAACTGCATAAATAAAAGAAAGGCAAAAAGATGTCAGAGGACAATTGGAGAATGAGGAAAAGAAAGCTAATTACTAAGTATTTAATAGCTCATTAATTGAAACTCTAATTGTCAATCTATCTAAACAGTAATGAGATATTGGTTTAATTGACGGTCACAGCATGTATAAAACCATAGTTATATATTTTCTTTTGCAGCTCTTTTACCAATGAGAGTGATCATTTTTTAAAGAAGGCAAATTCTCTAAGGAATCCTAGATTTTATAAGCGAAAACAACAACAAAAAACCTACACCAGAATTCATTTCATTTCCCACAATAAAATTGTCATCATTTTGATCAGAAGAGAATCTTTAAGAAGAGAAATCATATAGCAATTTGATTATTTTTGTTTTCTTTTGATAGAGCAAGAAATACGAACTTTATTATGTAAATGGCCTTTACTAAAATAATCCAAAGCCAAGATGCATAATATGACACATGCCAAATACATATGTAATAGAGAAATGGCTGCATGGCCATCACTTATCATAACTTCACAACACAATTTCTAAGAGGGCATTAAATATTTAACTAAAATGGAACACATTGATAACTCACTTTCTTGATCAACAATGTTCTTAAGAAATAAAATCACCGTCTGTGTCCTGAGAGCAGTTCTGACATTTTGTAGATCAGTCTGCTGATGACTAGTCACATTTGACTGAGAAACACCACACCAGAGTGTTTAATTCATTTGCCAGAAATCTGCCACCTGAGCCTAAATGCTAAACTTTACCTCTGATTTCAGACTGTAATAATGTTAATGCATACATCTTGTGCAAACTGTAACCAGAGCTATCAAACCAAATCAAATAAAACTCAAAGTAGTGCCACCTTTAGCAGCGTCATCTCTGCCCTCACATCTTGTAGCTCAGATCCTCTTTATTCAAGCAACAGCTCTAGGTCTTTATGTTCTAATACAAGAAGCTTTTCATTATGGACTTCACTTTTGCTCTGTAATATCTGAGATCATTCTCCAACTGGAGCTAAAAGAGTCTTATTTTCAAGACTTGCTTTTTGTTTTTTTTAATTCATTTATTTATAAAAAAAATTTTCACTTCCTCCCCTCCTCCCAATACCCTCCCATTCCCCCCACTCCCTCTCCTCCTCCCTCTCCAGTCCCAAGAGAAGTCAGGGCTTCCTGCCCCATGGGAAGTCCAAATTCCTCCCCTCCTCCCAATACCCTCCCATTCCCACCACTCCCTCCCCTCCTCCCTCTCCAGTCCCAAGAGCAGTCAGGGCCTCCTGCCCCGCTGGAAGTCCAAGTTCCTCCCCCCTCCCTCCAGGTCCAGGAAGGTGAGCATCCAAACAGACCAGAATCCCAGAGAGCCAGCTCATACAGACAAAACAAGACCCAGCTCCATTGTCAATGGCCCCCCGAGTCAGCCCCCATGTCATCCACATTCAGAGAATCCAGCCCGATCACAGGCTCATTCAGTCCCAGTCTAGCTGGCCCTGGTGAGCTCCCACCAGACCAGTCCCCTTGTATCAGTGGGTGAAGGCACCCCTCGCGGACTTGACTTCCTTTTTCATGTTCTCCCTCCTTCTGCTCCTCATTTGGACCTTGGGGGCTCAGTCCAGTGCTCCATTGTGGGTCTCCATCTCCATCCATCATCGGATGAAGGTTCCCTCCGATCCTGCCTTCCTTGCTCACGCTCTCCCTCCATCTGCTTCTCATTTGGACCTAGGGAGTTAAGTCCAGTGTTCCAATGTGTGTCTCTGTCTCTATCCCCATCCATCGCCAGATGAAGGTTCTATGGTGATATGCAAAATATTCATCAGTATGGTTATGGGTTAAGACCAGTTCAGGCACCCTCTCCTCCGTTGCCCAGGGAACAATCTAGGAACCTCTCCTTGGGCCTGGGAACCCCTCCAGAATCAAGTCTCTTGCAAACCCCAAAATGACTCCCATAGTTGAGATACGCACCTCCCCGCTCCCACATCCATCCTTCCTCCCTCCCCCATTCCATTTCCCCAAGCCATCCTCAATCTTCCCCCTCTCCCTCCTCTCCAAACATCTCCCCTTACTTCACCCCCCCCCCAAGCCCTGTGCACCCACGTTTGCCTGGCAATGTTGTCTAATTCCAATATCAAGGAGGATAACTATATGATTTTCTTCAGGTTCACCTTCTTATTTAGCTTCTCTAGGATCATGACTTATAGGCTCACAGACCTTTAATTAAGGCTAGAATCCACTTATGAGTGAGTATATACCATATTCCTCTTTTGGGGTCTGCGTTACCTCACTCAGTGAAGTGTTTTCTATTTCCATCCATTTGCATGTAAAATTCAAGATGTCATTGTTTTTTACCACTGAGTAAAACTCTAATGTGTATATGTTCCACACCTTTTTTAACCATTCTTCTATTGAGGGGTACCTAGGTTGTTTCCAGGTTCTGGCTATTACAAATAGTGCAGCTATGAACATAGTTGAAGAAATGCTTTTGTAGTATGATAGGACATCTCTTGGGTATATTCCTAAGAGTTCACTTGCTGGATCCTAAGGGAGCTTGACTCCCAGTTTCCTGAGAAACCGCCACACTGATTTCCACAGTGGCTGCACAAGTTTGCATTCCCACCACAACAATGAATGAGTGTTCCCCTCACGCCACGTCTTCTCCAGCATAGGCTATCATTGGTGTTTTTGACTTTAGCTATTCTGACAGGTATAAGATGGTATCTCAAAGTGGTGTTGATTTGCATTTCCCTGATCGCTAAGTAGGTTGAGCATGACCTTAATTGTCTTTTGGCCATTCGAAGTTCATCTGTTGTGAATTCTCTGTTCAGATCAGCACACCATTTTTTAAATTGGGTTGATTAGAGTTTTAGTGTCTAGTTTCTTGAGTTGTTTATATATTTTGGAGATCAGACCTTTGTCTGATGAGGGGTTGGTGAAGATCTTCTCCCAGTCAGAAGGTAGCCTTTTTGTCTTACTGACAGTGTCCTTTGCTTTACAGAAGCTTCTCAGTTTCAGGAGGTCCCATTTATTCATTGATTCTCTTATTGTCTGTGCTACTGGGGTTCTACTTAAGAAGTGGTCTCCTGTGCCTATGTCTTGTAGACTACTTCCCACTTTCTCTTCTATCAGGTTCAAAGTGCTCAGATTAATATTGAGGTCTTTAATCCATTTGGACTTGAGTTTTGTGCATGGTGATAGATATGGATCAACTTTTATTCTTCTACATGTTGATATCCAGTTATGCCAGCACCATTTGTTAAAGAGGCTTTCCTTCATCCATTGTATACCTTTAGCTCCCTTGTCGAAAATCAGGTGTTCATAGGTTTGTGGGTTAATATCCGGGTCTTCTATTCGATTCCATAGGTCGACTTCTCTGTTCTTATGCCAGTACCAAGCTGTTTTCAATACTGTAGCTCTGTAATAGAGTTTGAAATCAGGGATGGTAATGCCTCCAGAGGTTCCTTTATTGTATAAGATTGTTTTGGCTATCCTGGGTTTTTTGTTTTTCCATATAAACTTGATTATTGTTCTCTCAAGGTCTGTGAAGAAGTTTGATGGGATTTTGATGGGGATTGCATTGAATCTATAGATTGCTTTTGGTAGAATTGCCATTTTTACTATGTTGATCCTCCAAATCCAAAATCAAGGGAGATCTTTCCATTTTCTGGTGTCCTCCTCAATTTCTTTCTTCAAAGAATTAAAGTTCTTGTCAAATAGGTCTTTCACTTCCTTGGTTAGAGTTACCCCAAGATATTTTATGCTATTTATGGCTGTAGTCAAAGGTGATGTTTCCCTGATTTCCCTCTCTGCTTCTTTATCCTTTGTGTATAGGAGGGCAACCGATTATTTGGAGTTCATCTTGTATCCTGCTACATTACTAAAGTTGTTTATCAGCTGTAGGAGTTCTTTGGTAGAGTTTTTGGGGTCGCTTATGTACACTATCATATCGTCTGCAAATAACGAAAGTATAACTTCATCCTTTCCAATTCGAATCCCCTTGATCCCCTTATGTTTTCTTATTGCTATTGCTAGAACTTCAAGCACTATATTGAAGAGGTATGGAGAGAGTGGACAGCCTTGTCGTGTTCCTGATTTTAGTGGAATGGCTTTGAGATTCGCTCCATTCAATTTGATGTTAGCTGTCGGCTTGCTATATATTGCTTTTATTATATATAGGTATGATCTTCTTATATCCAATCTCTCCAACACCTTTATCATAAAGGGGTGTTGAATTTTGTCAAATGCTTTTTCAGCATCCAATGAAATGATCATATGATTTTTTTTCTTTCAGTTTATTTATATAATGGATTACATTGATAGATTTGTATATGTTGAACCAGCCCTACATCTCTGGGATGAAGCCTCCTTGATCATAATTGATAATTTTTCTAATGTGTTCTTGGATTCGTTTTGCCAGTATTTTATTGAGAATTTTCGCATCGATGTTCATGAGTGAGATTGGCCTGTTATTCTCTTTCTTGCTTGTGTCTTTGTGTGGTTTTGGTATCAGAGTAACTGTAGCTTCATAAAAGGAGTTCTGCAATGGCTCTTCTGTTTCTATATTGTGAAATACATTAAGGAGTATAGGTATTAGCTCTTCCTGGAAGTTCTGTTAGAATTCAGCATTGAAACCATCTGGTCCTGGGCTTTTTTGGTAGGGAAATTTTTGATAAAAGCTTCTAATTCTTGATGTCTAACAGCTCTATTTAGATTGTTAACCTGTTCTTGGTTCAACTTTGGTATATGGTACTTATCTAAAAAAAATGTCCATTTCTTTTACATTTTCTAATTTTGTGGCATGCAGGCTTTTTTAGTAAGATCTAATGATTCTCTGAATTTCCTTTGTATCTGTGGTTATATCTCCTTTTTCATTTCTGATCTTATAAATTTGCATGTTCTCTCTCTGCCGTTTGATTAGTTTGGATAGGGGTTTGTTGATCTTGTTGATTTTCTCCAAAAACCAGCTTTTTGTTTCATTGATTCTTTGGATTGTTTTCTGTGTTTCTATTTTGTTGATTTCTGCCCTCAGTCTGATTATTTCCAGTCTTCTACTCCTCCTCAGTGAATCTGCTTCTTTTTTTTTTCTAGAGCTTTCATGTGTGCTGTTAAGTTTTCAATGTGTGCTTTCTTCTTTTTCTTTAACTGGGCACTTAGTGCTATGAACTTTCCTCTTAGCACTGCTTTCATAGTTTCCCATTGGTTTGAGTATGTTGTGTCTTTATTTTCATTAAATTCAAGGAAGACTTTAATTTCTTTCTTTATTTCTTCCTTGACCCAGGGGTGATTCAGTAGTTGATTGTTCAGCCTCCATGAGTTTGTTGGCTTCCTGGGGGTAGCATTGTTATTGAATTCTAACTTTAATGCATGGTGATCTGACAAGACACAGGTGGTTACTTATATTTTTTTGTATCTGTGGAAGTTTGCTTTGTTACCGAGTATGTGGTCAATTTTCGAGAAGATTCCATGAGCTGCATAGAAGAATGTATATTCTTTCCTATATGAGTGGAATGTTCTATAGATGTCTGTTAAGTCCATTTGATTCAATACCTCCAATCATTCTCTTATTTCTCTGCTAGGTTTCTGTCTGATTAACCTGTCCATCGGTGAGAGAGGTGTGTTGAAGTCTCCTACTATTAGTGTCTGTGGTTTGATGACTGCCTTGAGTTCTAGAAGTATTTCTTTTACATAAGTGGGTGCCTTTATATTAGGGGCATAGATATTCAGGATTGAGACTTCCTCCTGATGAATTGTTCCTGTTATGAGTATGAAATGTCTGTCTCCATCTCTTCTGATTGATTTTAGTTTGAAGTCAATTTTGTTAGATATTAGAATGACCACACATGCTTGTTTCTTAGGTCCGTTTGCTTGGAAAACCTTTCCCAACCCTTTACTCTGAGTAGGTTTCTGTCTTTGTGGTTGAGGTGTGTTTCTTGTAAACAGCAGAATGTTGGATCCTGTTTTCGTATCCAATCTCTAAGTCTGTGCCTTTTTATAGGTGAATTGAGTTCATTGATATTAAGTGATACTAATGAACAGTGGTTGTTGTCTCCGGATATTTTCCTTTTTGGGTAGGGTGGTAGTAGAGTGTGTGTTTCCCTTCTTTGAGATGTGCTTGTGAAGGGTCACTAGTTGTCTGAGTTATTGTAGGCAGTACTGGCAATGTTGGATTCCTTCGGTTGTGATTTTCCTTCTAATACTTTGTGTTTTGCTGGATTTGTAGCTACATATTGTTTAAATTTGTTTTTATCCTGGAATATTTTGTTTTCTCCTTTGATAGTGAATAGTAGCTTGACTGGGTATAGTCATCTGGGCTTGCATCAATGGTCTCATAGTTTCCGCAGTACCTCTATCCAGGACCTTCTTGCTTTCATGGTTTCCGTAGAGAAGTCTGGTGTAAGTCTGATAGGTTTACCTTTATAAGTTACTTGACCTTTTTCCTTTGCAGCTCTTAATATTCTTTCTTTAATCTGAATGTTTTGTGTTTTGATTATTATATGTTGAGGGGATTTTTTTTTTGATACAGTCTATTCAGCGTTCTGTATGCTTCTTGAACCTTCATAGGGATATCGTCCTTTAGGTTGGGGACGTTTTCTTCTATAATTTTGTTGAATATATTTTCTGGGCCTTTGATGTGCAATTCTTCTCCTTCTTCTACCCCTATTATTCTTAGATTTGGTTTTTTTATTGTGTCCCACATTTCCTGAATGTTTTTTGATGACAATTTGTTGGATTTGCTGTTTTCTTTGGTCAGAACGTTTATTTTCTCTATGGTGTCTTCAGAGTCTGAGAGTCGTTCTTCTATCTCTTGTATTCTGTTGGTTATGCTTGTTTCTGAAGTCTCTGTTTGTTTACCTAGGTTTTCTATAGCCAGCCGGCCCTCGGTTTGTGTTTTCTTCATTGCCTCCATTTCAGTTTTCAAATCTTGAACTGTTTCTATTACCTGTTTGATTGTTTTTTCTTGGTTTCCCAGAATTTCTTTTACGATTATACTCAGTTCTTCAATCTTTTTGTTATACTTATCTTCCATTTCTTTACGGCAGATTTTCTTCTCCTGTTTAAATTCCTCTATTATTTTCATAAAGATCTGCTTAGAGTCGATTTCTTCTATTTCTTATGGAGTAGGGTGTTCAATTCTTCTAGTTTCGTGATCCCTGAATTCTGGTGATGTCATGTTACCTTTCAGGTTGTTGGAGGAATTCTTGCATTGGCGCCTGCCCATCTCCTCCTCTCTGGATGGGACTCCTCAGCACTGAAGCAGGGACAGCCAGTATTCCAAGGACACCGGAGACTCAAGGATGACAGTGGGGGCAGGGAAGCGTCCCGTGAAACACTGAAGACCCTGCTGCCGATGCTGGGGGGGGACTGTTCTCTCTTTCGGGACAGACCACCCTGGCCAGCACCCACTCACCTCTCTGGATAGAACTCCTCAGCACTCAAGGCTTGCTTTTTCATTAGCATGCTACATGAACTTGAGGATCGACTTGCATGGCTGCTTTGTAAATGTGGCTTCTAATTCTTTCCTTAAGAGAATTCCCTCCTGCTCAGAGTCTCTGAGTAAAGCCTTAAGTGTTTCACATTTACCTACATGCTCTTGTTGATCTCTTCTTCTAATTCTAACACTTGCTCATCATATTCAGAGACAAAGTCATGTTTCTGCCCTTGATCATAAAGGCCATTGCCACCCAGGTCTCAGCACAAGTTATGTAAGCATTCCTTAGGCAGAGACAGAGCTGATGGCACAGGGCTTTCTCCAACCAGTGATTGTCATTGCCTCATCCTTGAGATGTGACAACTGTGAGTGTTATAATGTGCTTAGACAAACTCTGTGCACTTTGACTTATTTTAAACTCCTATTGATATAATGATGGCTATGATTTTTCTAGTTCCTTTTTATAATTTTTTGTGAAGTTTTTATCCATCTGTGTTCTGTGTATGTAGTGTGTGCATGTCCTGCTGTGCAGTGGAGGTCAGAGGATAACTTGCAGAAGTCAGTTCCTCTCTTCTGTCTCGTGAGTCACAGCCATTGAACTTAGCTTGTCAGTCTTGGCAGCAGGTACCTTTAGCTGCTGCGCCATGCCATGGGCCTCTGGTAGGTTGTTTTCTCCCATCTTAGAAGTTCCCCATTGTCCTTAGGCATTGCTTGTTCTGACTGTCTCTTGAGAATACTGGCAGTGTGCTTGGCCTCCAGAGCTCCCTGCTGAGGAAGAACAGGCCTACTGATCCATCCTTATCTTAAACCAAATAGCTTTCCTAAAGGACACCCTCAGTTGACAAGCAGCCTCTGTGGCTGTGAGGTCCTTGAGGAGAATCTGAGGAGTGACCCTCTCCAGCCATTTCCAGAGCTTGTGTTAAGCACACCAGAGCCCTGCGGAACATAGACCATGCAGCATGGGTGATAGATAGTCCACATTAGGAGTGTTGTGATATGGTATATTGGGGCCTTTAGAACTTCCGTGTTATGCGATTTTTATTTCATTTTTAAAAAGCACGTCTTTTAAATGTGCATGTGTGGGTATGTGCGTAGGAGATCAGTGCCCATGGAGGCCAGAAGAGGGCATCAGGTTCCCTGGAGCTATGGTTTCAGGAGGTTCTTAGCTGTCCATCATGGATGCTGGGCACAGAACCAGGGTTCGCAGTAAACAGCACCTGCTCTTAACCACTGACCAATTCCCCATTCCCCTTCCCATGACCAGAAACTGCATAAAAGTAAATGCATTTATGTTGCAGTGGTGCTTTGGTCTGTTTGGAAATGAACTTCAAGGCCTAGTAATCTCTGAAGGTGTTTAATTTCAAGTCATTAAAGGACTGATGTTGAACTTTTACTCAGTTCCTCCAAAGGCAGCATACACTTTGCTGACTTCATTGCCACTCAGATCAAAATGTTGTCATTTTTAGTTTATTTCATCAGAATTTACCAGGTAAGCTCCTGGAATTGATTTTCTTCTTTTTTATTCATGTGTATGTGTGTACACTGAGTCAGTGTGTATTTGTGAGTATGTGATGCACGTATGTATATGTGTATTTATAAATGCATGTACATGTGTGTATGTATGTGTTTGTAGAAAATATGGTTTGATGTCAGGAATCTTCCTAGATCACTCTCTGCCTTCTTCTTTTTGAGGCAAGTTCTCTAAAGTCAAACCTAGAGCTCATTGTATGGTTAGTCCTGTCGGCACCCTGCCCACAGTCCTCTCTTTAACTTCCAAGGGTGGAATTACTGCTGCCGTGTTAACCCAGAATTTATGTAGGTTTTGACAACCTGACCTGATTGCCTTGCATGGCAAGCACTTAAGCCAATGAGTTCTCTCCCCACCCTGTATTGCTGTTACATAGAAATAAATGTATTTTCTGTGCATGTGTCCTTGAACTGACCATTGCTTCCAGTCACCCCACTAATTTATAGATGATTTCTGTTCCTTTAAAGCTTCGTGGCCATTTGCAGTTGGTTTTTTCCTGGGGTCGCTAGTTCATGGCAAAACTTGATCTGTTTTTTGTCCCCATAGATTTGTCTTCCCTGTTCTCTAAATGGAGTCGTATTCTCCAGGGTGGTGTCTGTACTTGCCACTGCTGTCTTTCACTAGGCAGGAGTGCTGAGAGTCATGAGTGAACTACTTCTCTGAAGTCAATAAGAAAGGGAAAGAGGACCTGACTCTGTCAGTAGACTACATTTTTGTCTTTCTTTTTAAAATTTTATTGTGTATGTGTGTAGTTGGTTCTCTGCTTCCTTATTTATGGGGTTCCAGGACTTAACTCAGGTCACCAGGCTTACATGGTGAGTACTGTTTTCTCCTGAGCCATCTTATTCCCCAACCCCATCTTTTTCCTTCTTTAGCTGTGGTCTCCCTACTGAGTCTGATTGCCATGATTTACTATAGCAACAGGCTAGTCTCCAATTTGCAGTGATCCACCTGCCTCTGCCCCTCAAGAGGTGGAATTATAAGCTTTTAACATCAGACCTGGCTTAAGTTATATGATCTATTTTTGTTTGTTTGTCATGGTTTTAGTTTTTCAAGACACGATTTCTCTGTGTAGCCCTGGTTCTCCTGGAACTCATTCTGTAGAATAGCCTTTCTTTGAATTCAGAGAGTTCCACCTGCATTGGGATAATGCTCTTGTACACTATAAAGATTTGCCACTTGTATTGCTTTAATGATATGCTGATTGGCCAACAGACAGCCAGGAAGTATAGGTGGAATGACTGGACTAGAAGAATTCGGGGAAGAGGAAAGGCAGAGAATCAGTCACCAGCCATATTCAGAGGAAACAAGATGAGAGTGCCTTAATGACAGAAGGTACCAAGACACATGGGTAAACATAAATTATGGGCTAGTTTATATTGTAAATAGCTAGTTAAAAATATGCCTGAGCTAATAGGCCAAACAGTTTATGATTAATATAAGATTCTGTGTGTTTCTTTAGGATTGAAATGCTGCAGTACCAGGCAGGACAAAAATTTCCATCATCTCCCTGCCTCTGGCTCCTGAGTCCTGGGATTAAAGGTGTGCACCACCACCACCTAGCAAGCTTGTAATTTTGCAATAAAATTTTTGTGTAGGCAATTAACAGTTGTTCTAAAGTATGAAGGAAATGTTAATCTGATCTCTCATAATGGAATTATGTTTTGTTTGTCAGGCTCTTTGCTTTTGGGGGCAGGGTCTCAGCTGGCATGGAAGTCTGTAAGAGTTTAGCAATTGTTTTAAAATTAAAACCAATTTAGATTACAGTCTCACTATGTAGCTCAGACTGGCATTCATCTCAAGATCCTTAATCTCCAAAAGGCTAAGTTGTGGGCATTGACCACCATGACCTGATGAATAGAGGTGTTGTCCCTTGGTGTTGAGTCAGGAAGAGATGTTCAGAGCTCCTCAGAGTAGCCCCAGCCAGTTTCTTGCCACTCCAATTTATGTTAGTGGGATGACTAAGAGGACTGGATGAGGCAGGAGATGGTGGCTCATGCCTTTAATCCCAGCACTTGGGAGTCAGAGGAAGGTGGCTGTTTGTGAGTTTGAGGCAGCCTGATCTACTAAATGAGTTCCAGTACAGCAGACAGAGATACACAGAGAAACCCTGTAGAAAAGGACTGATTGATTTTTGATCCAGTGTCTTGCTATGTAATGTTGACTGACCTGGAACTTGTTAGAAAAACCAGGGTGGTCTCACAGAGATCTGCCTACCTCTGCCTCCTGAGTGTTAGAATCAAAGGTGAATGCTGCCATGCCTGACATTTACTTATTTTAAAAAGATATGCCTGTGTGTGCACCTGCCTGTGGAAGGCAGAAGAGGTCATTGGATCCTCTAGATCTGGAGTTACATACATGTGGTTGTGTGCCACCTGTCATGGGTGCTATGAGATAAAATCTGGCCAGCAGGAAAGTAATAAACAGGAGTTGGGAGCATGAATTGGAGGCCTCAAAAAGAATGAAAGAGAAAGAGTAAGTTTAAGAGAGGCATAGTACAAACAGTCAGATTAAAAGGAGTAAAGAAATAATAATCCATGAAATGATGGAATGTATGCAGAGAACTTAGATTATGTATGTGTTTTTTCATCCCCAGAGGTGCTCTGAAGGATGCCCTCTGCAAGACTGGCCAGTAGAAAAGTAATAAAGAGGAGGCAGGAGGGTGAATTGAGGGCCTCAAAAAGATAGAATGTATACAGATGTATATTATTGTGTTGATTGTGTCGTCTTTTGTGTCCTGGACTGGAGAAAGACACTTAATTCTGGGAACTGCTAAGAAAGGTATTTTGGCTTTAAAATAAGGCCTAAGGATTTAATGCTTTGGATAAGAGATTCTGCTTCTGTCTCCACAGAGGATGAGAACCTGTGGAATCATTCCTGATTCATGTGGTTTGATTCAGTGAGACTCCCTGAAAAGTTTCTGTAAAATACTTCCAAGAATACAGCACCCCCACTCATCAGGAAGTAGCCAGACAGGTTGACTATGTCCAAATATCCTAAAAGATTGTTTAAGTGGGGCCCCTTAAGTGATTCCAGAGTAGCAAGCCTGCTTCCCCAAGTTTCACTCTGTTCCCTGCACCAGTTTGGAGAAAGGGCCATTGCCAGTTTCCATGATCAGTCTAGTAAGGGTCTCTTTTAGGGTCTGATTTATATGCTCCACCTGGCCAGAAGTCTGAGGCCTATAATTTCTAATCTGCCCCAAGGGGGCTAGCCCCTGAATTACCCATGCTGTAAAAACTGGTCCATTGTCTGAACTAATCAGAATGGGGGTGCCATACCTGGGAATGTTGTCCTGCAGAAACTCCTAAAATATCGATTGGGCTGTTTAATGTTTGGTGAGAAAAGCATATTATTACATTTTGTCTTAAGGTTTCTTTTGCTGTGAAGAGACACCATGACTACAGCAACACTTATAAAGGAAAATATTTCATGGGCTGGCTTTCCAGTTTCAGAGGTTCAGTCCCTTGTCCTCATGGTGGAACATGGCAACATGCAGGCAGACATAGTGTTGTAGAGGTAGCTGAGAGTTCTATATCTTGTGTAGCCAACAGGAAGTGGTCTGTCTCACTGGTGTGGCTTGAGCATATATAAGATTTCAAAGCCATTTTCCACAGTGACGCACTTCCTCCATCAAGGACATTTCTATTCTAACAAAGCACACCTCCTAATAGTGCCACTCCCTAGGAGATTATGGGAGCCATGAGAATTCAACCATGAGCCTCCCCAAGGGAAGAAATGGGGTACAACAGGAAAACTCCAACTGTGATCCTAATAAAACAGGGATGTGTGGGGTACACTAGGATAATACTGAGGGACTGTCCTGCCACATGGGACAAAATGAGTTCTGTGTGTCCTTGTTCCCTGTTCTTGTCATGGGGAGTACCATGTCCTTGATGGGGCATGGTATACATCTGGCCTCCATGCGTGGGGGACAAGGGCCTCTTTCTTGGGTTATGGTAAGGACAGCCCTGTGATTCTGGGGAATGGCCTGTGAACAGGGAAGTGGGGAAGTGGCTTTTCTGTCCTTTTTTCTTTGGTGTTCTTTTATGCCACTTGTCTGCATGTACATCTCTTTCCCTTGTCTGTGGAAATTTTCTTCTATGCTTTTTACTGACCAAATTTTCCACGAAGGATTCTTCTCATTCTTCTGTTCTCATAATTCATAGTTGCATATTTTTAATGGTTTCCAAAAAGCTCACATACTTCCTTCATACTAAAAAAAAATGAAATCATCACAACTCTTTTATTTGAATGATTGGATTTCTCTTGTCTTATAGCCCAGTTTTCTGTACAACACATTCTAATTTTGTTGCTCTTATTCTGTTTTTAGTTAGGTTTATGTATTTTTCATTTCTTGAGTTGTTTATTTATCTAGATTCTAGGATTGTTTAATTCTTTATGTCTGTCTAATAAGTTCTGTTTTCATATCTTTAAAATTTTTATTTAAGATTTTGTTTTCTTAATTAATTCATAAAATTATGCGTATCCCAAAATTATTTGTGCCCTGATAAATTCATTGGTGAATTTTATGAACACATTCAAAATCATTCTTTTGTATTTTTTGTGTTGAATTTTATTTATGTCACTCTTACTGTTTGCCACTACTGTGAGATTGACCATGTTGGGGGGAACTATGTATTCCTGGGTTTTCCATGTAACTTCCATTTTTGTGATGGGGCTTGATCATCTGGATTTAGTTTGCTGGTGAAGTGTTTCTGATACCTTTGGATTCATGGAGTTTTGGATTGCTGTTTGGTGTTCCCAGTTGGTTTCTTCTTGGCTCATCTTTGTTTTGCTTTAGTTCAGATTGGAGACATGTTATAGGGCCCTGTCTCTCCTGCTCCACGTGGCACAAAAGCAAGATGCAAGGACTATTCTCGCCTGCCAGCCAAGCTTCCTGCTAGCTCCTGTGCTAAGCTCTCCCAGATCAGTGGGTTAGTCTTGAGGTCCATTTTATCTTTGATATGGTAATTTTCCACCTGCAGAGAAGGATTCTCACAGTGCCTGACTTTTCTCCTAACTGTTTGTCGCTGCACTCTTGCTAGCACACCCCTGCCTGCAGAGGAATTTCTCAGGGGTATCAGGCTGATAGCACTGTTTTCTCACACCTGGCTGAGAGGGAGTTTGCTCTTCTGGGGAAAGGAGTATTTAACCTGGTGGAAACTGAATAAAATTGGCATTTACCTTTGGGCAAATGACCCAGGTCTTTCTGTGTGTGTGTGTCTCTGTTTAACCCCTAGACCCTTGCCCTAAGCTTGTGGCAAGATATGGGAAAGCGCACATTCCATATCAGAAGGAGGGAAGCCCAGATTCGGGTAGAACCCCCCCAACAACATGTGGCACTGTCAGGATTGTAGATGGATAGAGGACTGACATGGGATGAGCTAGAGGTGGAATCCTTCTGACCTCACAAACCAGGCTTTGGGAACTGTGAAGGGATATTTGGTGTGGCAGGGTTCAGTATTTCCTACATCCTCAGATCTCATGAGCCAGGTTATACATATTACACTGGTTGTGTGCTGGTCCCTATGTATTCACATATATTCTGACCTCACGAACCACTTTACACACAGTGCCATAGGTATATTCACTAAGGGTTTGATCAAGGTAGTGAACTATCCATGACATTGCCACAGTTCTGCCAACCTCCCAAACTGATGTTCTTGCAATCACTGTTGCTGCTCACATGTCCCATGTTTAACTATCTTAAGTCATATGACTGCACTCCTCTGTTTGTATCCTCTGATGAGTTTTCAACATTTTAAAAATAAACTCAGATTCCTCCTGTACAGATTGTATACATCTTTGGGCACATTTATTTTGGTGTCGTTGTTTTGCTTGTTGTGTCCACCCTCAGTCAGTATGATTTCTCAAATCCCTCTACTTGAGATACTTCCTATGATTTCAATCATAAAAATTAGCCTCATCCCATGGAACTGTATTTTCTTTGGCTCTGGTTTATTCTCATGCATCTCTCCACTATTAAAACTGCTGTTTGTTCCTAGAGTGTAACAGTGAACACGTGTATCCCCGCACTCAGGAGGTAGAGGAAGGAAGACCCTGCCTTTGAGAACAAGTCCTGGGGTACTCTCCTAGAGTATTAGGTAGCATGAGTACTAAAATCACAAAGACAGATATTGGGGTTCAAACTGAAGATCAAAGAAGTAAAGCAGTCATGCCACCAGAGAGATCTTAACTTGACCCAGGGTCAGACAAACAAAGGGGCCATCCTGCAGTACTCTCCACCAACCTTAGACTCCACACTCCACAGAGTGAGTTCCTGTCTTTTCCCTTTTGTACTCCTCTCTCCTCCCAGTCATATCACTTCTGTGTCCACCTCCATAGTGTGGGAATAAAGGTATATGATACCAACTTCTGGGGTCACTTTTATGTGAGCTCTCTTTCTCATTTACACAGATTCAATCTTTCATAACCCATGGTGGCCTTTAACTCACAGAGGTCCTTTTGCTTCTGTCTCCTGTGTCCTGGAACTAAAGGGATGTGCCACCACTCGCTGGCCTGTATGACTGACTAGGATGACTACTTTACTCTCTGACCTTCAGCAAGCTTTATTTATTAAAACTAAAATAATATACCACTAGAGTACTATCTATTGCTGATAAAATATCATGACAAAACCCACTGCTGCGGAAGGTTTTCTTTGGCTCTCATGTTCCATTCAAAGACTATCTTATGGGAAGTTCAGGTAGAAACTCAATCAAGAGGAGATAACAGATGTTTACTGGCTTGCTCTTCTTGGCTACCTCAGCTTGCTTTGTTAAACATTTCAAGACCAACTCACAGGTGTATAGATACCCACAGTGGACATGGATTTCCCATATTAGTCATTACAAAAGAGGGAGGGTAGAGAGAGCTGCTGTAACCTCCCAGCAGCTGCTGTAGGAAGTCTTACAGCCAGTGGTGTTTTACCCACTGGGGTGTGGCCTCTTTTACTATATATGCTCATGTAGAGCAAGGGCCAACTTCTTTTCCAGGCTCTCTGTTAAGGTTGTGGATTTTGGTTTCTGATCTCCGTTAAAGCAGAGGATTCTGATTTGTGAGTCTACTACTAAATAAATAACCATCTATTTCTCAATTATGAGTTAGTGTGGGGTTTCTTTTAAGCATCCTTCCACAAGCAGCTGTAAAGTCACCAGCCTAGTTTAAGACACTCAGCACATCAACCCTCTTTGGTTTTGAGTCATCTTTCTGTTTAAATGAATGTTTGTGGAAACATTATCAAGTGACAGAACCCAGATCCAGAAAGACTCATGCTAGGGTTTTATTTTTCATTCTGGTTTTGCTATCTCCCAAACTTCTGAGGCAAGAATAAAACATGGAGAAGGAAAGAGCAGTGGGGGAAGTGGGGATGCCAAGGGGAACTGACATCTATCTTTACATGTGTAGTTTTGCCTGTAGGGGAGAACGTACCTAGCAAGAGTTGAAACATAGACTTGTATATGTATAAAAGTCTTTTGCTGTGGGGTAGGAAATGTCTAATAGGACCAGACACTTAGCCGTTTATGTCTATGAGATAGTTTGGCTAGAGGTTTTGTGTTAACTAGTAGGGCTTACACATAGACAGGTGTCTGCCTTTGGGTATGTGGAACAGAATTCATAAAAGTACCAGGCTCCTAGTTGTGTGGGGGAGGGGAGGGAGAGACAGAAACACAGAGAGAGACAGAGAGAGAGAAAGAGACTCAATATACCCCTTGTGCCATGGCCTGCACCAAAGATCAGATTTTACCTGTGCAAGAGGGGTTTCCATTTAAGAAGAGACTTTGTAATGAAAACTTGAAGCCATGCCTTGTGGATAGGTGAAACCCAGGTTTATTAAGGTTGTGAGGTGTTTTCAGTGAAAATATATTGAGTATAAGCAAGGACCTGCCACTGAACATCAGTAGACACTTACAAGTCATGTTTTTTAATATATTTTCTGTGGCTATGGATGTACACATAACTTCTACAGGGTAAATTGTTGTCAAATTGAACTGTAGACTTTTGGTCCAGTGGGACTTATGGAAAAGGCCACTACCATATCTGAGAATGAAGAATGGAAGAGGCTTAGAACACTGCTGTCTCCAGCTTTTACCAGTGGAAAACTCCAGGAGGTGATGTTGGAGAGGGCATCTTCTTATGGGACAAATATGGGGACTGGTAGAAAATAAGCCCATGGTCTCTTTCCAAGGGTCAGTCCTCTGAATCACAGTTCCCCTAAGCTGGTCTTTTGTCTTCATACCCATAGGACCCATTACAAAAAAAAATCTAACATCCTGCTCATGACTTCATGACTGGGAATGACTTGTCCTTCTGGGACCTGAGTTTCCACATTTAGCTACAGATGCTGTGCTTTGTGCTTAGATGTTCCCCATCATTGCACAGTATGGAGGTATGTTGTTGAAAAAATTGTAACGAAAAGAAGAGAAAGGGTAGCCCATCATTGTAAAAGAGTAAGTGGTGGTGCAGTTCATGGGACTGTAAGTACCATTGCGTCCCCTCCACTCTAGGAAAAGGACATCTGTATAGTAACCACAGGTAAACACCCCACATGTTAGTGAGATAGGAACCTTGACCCCACCGATGGTCCAGCAGGTGGTTCTAACTGTGTGGCTCCCTGCCTTAGTAGCTCAGAAATAAGAGCAGCCCCAGATGCAGATGTTGCTTCCCATGTCTCTCTCTGCTCAGCATCCTGGAGTTTATGGCATGGATGTGATCACTGCCACATCATCTGGAGTGAACCTTCATTTCCTCAACAACCCAGGGGATCCCTTTGTGCAGAAAGTCAAATAAATCTTAACTTTATTAAGTTAACTTAAGTTTGGAATTTCTTGGCCCATTTCTTCTCTGTGTATGTAAGTAGCTACCTCCTCTCTTTTTCTTCCTTCCTCACATACTTCCATCAAAAAATATCATCCATCATTACTGAGATACAATTCATATATAAAAATAATGTAGCCACTTATAATTTGTAATTCAGCTTTTGCTCTTACAAGGCAATGTGTATCCATTACCATTATCAAGCCAGGGAACATTTTATTCAAGAAAACCAGCTCCTTTTCATTCCTGTCTTCCATTCCTCCTTGCAATAAAAACACCAGTTCACTGCTCCTGTAGATCTGCCTATTCCTGGTATGCCATAAAAATACACTATATATATGTCATAGAATGTATAGAATTTAGTGACTAGCTTCTTTCACTTAACAGAATATATTAAACAGAACCATTGTTGCCACTCCCATGTTCTTTAGACCAATCAGATTCTGTATCATCTGATGGTCATTCAACTTATTTTCAGATTCAGAGTGTTGTAAATAAGCTGTCATTGGCATCTGACATGGTTGAACACTTGTTTTCATGTTTTCTGGGTATGTACTTGGGGTATAAATTACACCCCAAATTATCAAATTGCATAGGAACTCCGTGTTTCACTTATCGAGCCACTGAGAAATTTTTCCTTTGGTAGACGCAGCATTTTAAGTTCTGGTTAGAAGTTCATGAGGACTCCCATTGGACACCTTGGGTTATTGTACTTTCATGATGTTCATTTCCTCCCCTGAGTGGACATAAATAGTACAGCACCATGAGTGCTGGGCTGTGATTTTTCCAAGTGGTAATCACACTCAGAGACATTCTTCCCTTTCATAGATAAACATCTGTGCACCCTTTGCTCCTGTGTAGCTGAATTGTGTATGCACTTTTCATTGAGCTGTAAGATTGGCATGTGTATCATGAGTAGCAGTCACTTTCCAGGCATGTAATTGGTATACTTTCTCTTTTTTTGATGGCTTTTACTGTTCTTGATGGGATGGATCCTTTGAAGTACACTTTTAAAATTTTTTATTTTTAAAATAAATTTAACATTTATAAATGTTTTAAAGTTTTATAATGTACAATTTTATGAAGTACTGTGACTTAATCTCTAAATCATATGGTGATAGCTGAGGTTATGAACATTTAACATTCCCCCGGTTTCATTTTATTTGGGCACTATATTCCTGAAACTTTATTTGTTTATTTTTTGGGACACAGGGCCCATGTTGCCCTGGCTGTTCTAGAAATTGTTCACTGAGATCCATCTGCCTCTCCCGCCAGAATGTTGGGATTGAAGGCATGTGTTCATCATGCCCATTTTAGACCTAAAACTTTGACACCCTTTTACTTAAATAGTATGCACTGTTATCAAATTTATTCCTATCTTTAGAGGAATGCAGTGAATGTAAATGCTGGAAAGTGAGGTGGAACACCATCTTCTGAACTTGAATAGCTATCACACCCTCAGTCTCACATAAGCTACTCTAGATCAAGCCGATCAATATTCCCATTATAGATGCCAGAGATGCTCTCTGGGTCCCACCCCTCTCTGAGAGACATTGGGAAGAGAGTCACTGTTCAGTTTCCCATGCTGCAGTGGATGGTCCCGCACACATGCACACGAGGGTGGCACTGAAGACATAAGAGTGTTATTAAACAACATGACATTGTGAAAGGGAAGTCTGAGGGAAATGCTGGAGAAGCTGCAGAGGGAATAGCGGGATTGGGATGATAATGTTATTTCATTGCATGTATCTATGAAGTAATCAAAAAATAACAAATGTTTTGTCCTATTTTAAGTATTTTTAATTTTGTTTTATTTCTAATCATGTATGCATATGTGTGTGTATCCATGTGAGTGTCAGGCCTCTAGAGTCCAGCAGAGGGAGTTGCAGTTATGAAGCATTCAATGCCAAGTAGTGGGCACTGAACTTGGGTCTCTTTTAAGCAGCAAATGCTCTCCACCATGTGACCATTGCTCCAGCTCATATCTTGAGTGGTTTACGTTTTGATGAATTATAAAGACAGCTATTTGTTAACATCATTTTTGGTACTTTCCTTTGAGTTGAATAAAAATAAAAGTGGGTCCTGGGCTTAGCAGAAGTTGTACTTGATATCTAATAGGAGAGTAGAAATTCATTGAAGATTTTCATTACTCTTTCTCTTTTTATTCTTTAAGTTATTATTTCATTCCTGAAATATGAGATATATGAGATGCTAAGTATCCCTATTTTTCCAAACTGGCTAATGGCCTTTTTCTATGAATTTGTAATACAGACGAAGCAAATCACCTATAGTCAAATCAGAAGGTAAAATGCGGTGTTACTGTCAGAATGCTCATGTTTTGATCATGTGTTAGGCTGTGGACACGTCATTTGTGCCCTTTCTCTTAATGTCCACCATCGACTTTTCTCTTTCTGCTTCAAGACATAAGAGGATTTTCTTTAGCTGATGATAAACACTCCGGACTCCAAAGGCAAAGAGTTCCTGAAAAGTAACCCAGGGTGCTTCACAGTGTATAGATCAAGAATCCCAGAGAACCACCCCAACAGGTGGTTGAACAGTGGCCATCCTCCCTGGACTCCATACATCTCCTGATAGGGCTGCAGCAGCATGTGGGAAGAGTTCAGCTGTGAAACCAGACAGGGACATTAAGAAAGAAAAGAAGGGCCTGCTGAAGCTCATCTCTGGTGCCTCCACCAAATGTGAACCCCCTGCCAGCCTCACCTAGTCTGGAGTTGGAGCTGGGTGCAGGTCAGGTGTCCTGCAGGGAGCACTGGGTCCTGAGTTGCTGCTAGTGTGCAATCATGGCTGGGCAGGCTCCTACCCCACAGATGGAGATGGCCCAGTGGTCTCAGGCCCAGTGGTCTCAGTAGCCTCAGCCCAAGATGCTTTCATAGCAAGGCAAGCTCCCTGGACTTCTCAGTGCCCACTGCTCCAGGACCTCAGCAGGACTGCTCCTCCCTGGCTCCTGTCATGAATGAGGCCATACCTGTTATCTGTGAAAGGCACAGGGTAGTGGTTTCTTATCCTCCTCAGAGTGAGGCAGAGCTTGAACTTGAAGAAGACACTGTGTTCTTTCATAAAAATGAGAGTATAGTGGTTCAAAGGCGCATTACAAAGAATTGGAAAGATTGGGCTTTTAGGGGGGAGCTTTGTAAAAATATATGAGAAGATTCCATGTCAAGAAACGGTAACATCACATCACAGAGCAGAGTCATAGGAAGAGTACAGATGTGGAATTCCAGATCTCCTGGATCTGAGCAGAGGTGGGCACCTGACTCCAGAACCCGGGCCTGGCTACCCCTGTGGACAGAGTGAAGGAGGTACCTTATGTGTTTCTGTCCCTCTGGATTCTAATGTGTGAAGTGTGCCTTGTACTGTCTAATGAACTATACAGAGAAATGCCTATATTTTGAAGATGTATAACTAAAACAGACAATTGTTTACAAGGCTTAACTGATTTATTTGCCTTTTTAAAACTTAAACTTTCTTGAAATAGCACATTCTTTGAATTATGATTTTTAAAAATTACTAATTTATGAAATGATGGCTGAGAAGAAGTTAGATTTTCTCCTGTTGAGGTGAAGAGATTCTTTTGGGAATCAACTGTTCCTCCTCCTCTTCTCACTACACTCCTCCCCTGGTTATATTTTGCTTCTTTTAGGCAAAAATGCCAGTTTCCCAAACAGACAGCTGAATCGGTACGAACAAGGATCTGGGGCAGGGAGACAGTGGCTTCTGGAGAGAGGAGTCAGTGCCCCCCCTTTCTGCTTTGATCAGAAATCCACCCAAAGACGTAATCCTTGATTTCACATTGTGGATTTTTCATTTTCCTAAAATGAAGTGGGTAAAGTAAAAAGAAAAATTAAGCACAACCGTTGACTAAAAATATGTCTTTGCTAACATAAGCAGCTCAGTGCGTTGGTAGGGAAGGAAGAGAAATTGAAGTTGTAGCTGATGTGTGTGAATGACTTTAAAACACAATTTCCATTTTACCCTCAAGTGATCTGCATACTTAAAACACAGTAAAAATTGGAGAAACAGTGGGGGTAAGAGATTCAGTCATGTTGAAGTCAAAGGCTGTAAGACAAGGGAAAGTTTTCATTTATCCACTGTAAGTCCCCTGCCATCTTGTATGTGTTACTAGATTTACACAGTGATGTGTATTGTGCATGGTGTAAACATGCCATTGCCATTATTACTCAGAATTGATGGATACCTGAGGTTTAAAAAACAAACAGCATTCCTTCTCTACTCCAGCACCATTACTGACCTGAGTCAGTATATCCTGAGTGTGCTTGCTCTGTCTCTGAAGCTGGACATTAGCCAGCACACCAGTGGTTAGTTAAAAGGCAGACTGATTTGCTGGGTGAGTTTATCCAGGAGACCACTGGCTCCTGTGACTGTGGTGAAGCTCTGCAGGGCTTGCTGGGAGTGGCTGTACCCACACCTTGCAATTTCTGGAGGGTCTAACCAAGTCCATCTCTTTATAGAAATCCTGTGACATCTGGTGGTGTCTTCTTCAGATTTCATCTCAGCCAAGGGTCTGGGTAGTCCTAGAAACAGCTGGAGGAAAAATAGCCTGGGAGTAAATGAGACTGTTCCAAGGTTTTCCTGTGGGTAAGTTAAGTAAGGAAGTCAACATACCTTTTCCTTTTCTGGGAAATAGTCACATGAATTGAAAAATCAATAAAGGTCAGAGATTCTATTGTCTTAAAAGCATGTGTAATGTGATTGGAAGAGGAATCATTCCTGCTAAGCATTTTTAATATAAAATCACCGTATATTACATTACTTTATGTTGAATTAAAAGATACTTTACTAGGATATCCAGATTATATAATAAGGTTTGGAGAAATAGACTTTAATTTGAAAAACAGCTGATATCAGGTTTCATCTGTGTGAGTAGACACCAACATGTCATTATATTCTTTACTTTCACAAATTGGTGTATTTTATGGAAATTTTAAGAGAGCAAAAAGACTACTACCAGTTAACGATTTTTTTTTTACCTGTCCTTTCTCCATATTTTCAGCTTTGTGATTGACGTATCCCTGGTAACAGTTTTCTGGTATAAATTTGCCTGAAATTTCATCTGTTGGTAGTTAGATGACAAAACATCTATTGGATGTTTTGGAGACAATAGATGGGTATTGTAAAAAGGGCTTGTTACACAGTGGTGGTAATGATGAAGTTAGAATTTATCATTTCTTTTATGTTAATTTTGAGGACTGGCTGAAAGGTTTAATTATTAAAAATCGATTTTCAACCCATAAAAGAGTCCAGAAAGAAGAAATTGTCAGGAGATATGTATGGGGTGGGTTTATAGGATGGAAGCACTTCTACCAAATTTCAGAAAGATGTGCGCATGGATATATCTTTGGTGTTCACTGGAGCTTTCTAGATGTCCATTGATGTAAATGGACCAGAGCTTCTAGAACAGTCACAGAGGCAATTTCACGCGCAGAGTCTTCAGTGGTTTTAGGTCATCTGTCTGATTCTCAGTCCCTTCCAATCCCACTGATTCTGGATTTCTACCTGGGAATTAACATCTGGGCTTCAAACAGGAAGAGCACTCTCCAGCAGTAGGGGTGATCTCTGGGAGTGAGTGATTGAACTGTGATTAACAGTTTAGTCTGCAATTTATTCTGCTCTGTGTAAATAGCATCCGGCAAACTATATGCCCTGCTCTTCTTTATTTGTCAGGACCCTGGTTTTATAACATCATCCATTCTAGGTCTGTGACACAACTATTATTAGTATTATAACTACAGAAGGATTTTAAAATTCTCATATTTATTCCATATTTCTAGTTATTATCCAGTATGGGAAAGTTTTTCAAGCCTTACTTATTTGCTTTTTTAAAAAAAATGACATTTTAAAACAGTCATTCAAAAATATATTCATTCATTTCTAGTGGTGTGGGTCTTCCCACATCAATGAATATAATCCCACATGGTAATGTCCAGTCTTGACTCCTAGGCCATCCAAGATCCTGTCAAGTTGTCAGTCAGTATTAACCACTGCATTTCTTTATGTTTATAAGTATGTATGAGGACAGGGTGTGGTGGGTAGAGCTACACATTTGTGGTGGTTGAGTCTGATCTAACAGGACAGATGGACCACAGGTGGGCACTGGAATGGAATTCAGTCCCAGTAACTCTGGATATCCTTCCTCTGTTCTTCCCTAGACAGCTGAGAGCACCATTTGAATTTCTTCTCATCTTCACTGAGATTTCTGCTTTGATCTTCATTATCTATAGTGTCCTTTTCTTTTGATCTCAATCTGATATTGAGACCACAGCCCAATCAGTTTTTTGTATTTTCCCTGGCTGTAAGCCCACTGGAATGTCTATTTCCTTTATTAATTTATTCTGGCAACCCACCCTGATGTGCAGAAGAAACTTCAGGATGAGAATGACAGCCCTCTGCCCAGTATGGGGAGTGGATGGTACCCAGAGAAGGCACTCATAGGAAAAGAATTTGGAAGAACATGACTCATCAGTGTCAATAAGAATTTTTACAGTGGGCCATGCAATGGTTCTTCCACCCAACAAGAGTCTAAGGTAAATAGGGAAGGGACATAGGAGATGAACACAACCCATAGAAATACAATCTTTAATACAGTGCTGGCTCTGATGTATCTTTTTCTGTTATTACAATAATACTAAGTAAGAGACACACAGAAAACCTGGGTGACCTTGAAAATAAGCAGCAGTCCTCCAGGTGTCTGGATAGTTATCTCTGCTGATGTCCTCAGGGTGCTGTCCCCACTATATGGTGGTTGGCTGCCTGTCACTTGTTTTGGCAGGCTGGCCTGACACTCCTCTCAATGGTTCCTCTGTTCAGTCCATTAGCATGGCATTAGTGTGTGTGTGTGTGTGTGTGTGTGTGTGTGTGTGTGTCCACTAGGAAGTCTTTTCTTCCTGTGGTTTTGATGGTGTGTTAGACTCCTTCCTGTCTAACTAGCATGACTTTCAGAAGTTCTTTGAGTGTCAGTGCCCTCTGCTGACCATAGCATGCATTACAGTCAGTGTGCTGGACAGATTCTCTCAGGAAGTATCCAGGTCAAACCCTGTGAGGTGGCTAATGTTCCAGCTTCAGCTGTTTTGGAAAACACCTATATATGCACTAGAGGGGTGCCTGCCTTTGTGCTTTCTCGAATTCCTAAGTATTGGTCACCTGCCGTGGGTCCAGTTGTGCTGTGGGGAGCATCTCATGGCTGAAGTGCAGGGAAAGGACAGCTCGGCAAGTTCCCACATTCTTGTCATCCTGTCTAGAGAGGGGTTTGTTTGGTGGTGAATAGAACTTTAGAAAAAGAGGAAGCCCAAACAGTTGGGGAACTTTAAAAGCTCACTAAGCTCTGGCCAACAACCTAAAGAAGAAGATGGGAGGAGAAGACAGCTGTGCCTTACAAAGTCAACACTCAGAAAGGCAGCATACCCAGCAGAACCTCATGGTGACAGGCTGGCTTGTAGGGACCATACTGGGTACGAATAGAGGTGGGGAGGGGGCTAGTGGCCTCCTGAAAGAGAAAAGTGCATGATCAGCAGGTGAACACACATTTCTACAGGCGATCTCCTAGCTGACTCCCTGACCTGCCACCATGGTGCAATCCTTAAGGTCAGAGATAGTACAAGTCTCCACCTAGATGGAAAGTACTTGCTTAACCTTGAAGTTGTTTTAAATTTTTCTTATTATTTCATATGTATGGGTTTGTGAAGGCTAATCTTGGTTGTCATTTTCACTACATCTCTAATGCATGCATTCAGGCACTGGTGAGGGATTTTATTGATTGGGTAATGTGAGGTGGCAAGACCCACCCTAAATCTTGCACACACCTTCTGGAGTCAGCCCACAGAAAAGAACATGGAAGAGGGAAGCTTCTGTATTTTTGACTATTTGTTCTTGCTCTCTTCAGCAAATCCATCTCTCCTGAGGCATTCCTTCACTGCTGGTAGACCCTTCTTTGGGATTTCAATGCACACTCAAGTCTAGCAGCTCTCTTGGACTCCCTTGGGAGTCCTGCAACCAACAGGGACTGCTGAGACATTCAGGTTCCTAGGCTGAAGAATTGCCATGTGTTTGTTCTTTCCATCTGGAGACCACATGTGTAGGACTAGCTGGACCTCTGCTTGTGAACCACTAATATAAACAGTCCTTACTATATATGTTTCTGTATTTGTAGATGTAGGCTATGTGTATGCATGCATGTTGTGTTTGTGTCTGTATGTGTTTCTGTGTCTGTATGCATGGGTATTATTTCCAGTAGCTCTGTTCTTGGTGAGCACTGACTAAAATTGGCTGTTTTGTCTGCTCTTAGTTTTCAATGAATCACATTCTGTCACTGAACAGCTCACCAATTGGGAAAACTGTCTGACCAGTGAACTCTGGTGCCCTGCTGTCTTGTCTTTGCCTGCTTTCTTCTTGCTGTGATAGAATACTGACCAAAAATAACTTCAGAAAAGCAGACATTTCTTTCAAATTGCAGATAAATGTCTACCATGAAGGGAAACCAGGACAGAAGCTCAAAAAGAAACCTGGAGGTGTAACATGATGCGGCCGGCTTGTTGGGGTATCTGTCCCTTCCAGTACCCCACAGCCAGCAAGCAACAAAGAAAAATCACACACAGGACTCCATAAGGTTATAAACTGATTGTCCCATTAGGTCAGGCTTCTTGTTAACTCTTATAACTTATGTTACCCCATTATCCTTACCTACATTAGTCACATGGCTCCATACCTTTCTCAGCTGGACAAGTTACATGCTGCCTCTTCGGTGGTCTGTGCAGGAGTGGCAGAGGGAGCTTCCTGTTTTCCCAGAATACTCCCAGTCTCTTTGCTCCACCCCTACTTCCTGTCTAGCTTTCCCACCTATACTGCCTGCCTGGCCAATCAGCGTTTTATTAAAATATGATTGACAGAATACAGACAATTCTCCAACATGGAGGCAGGAACAGAAGCAGAGGTCATGGAAGAACACTGCATACTGGATTGCTCCTCATGGCTTGCCCAGCTTACTTTCTTATACCACCCAAAATGACCCTTACAGGTTGTAACCACCCATAGAGGGCTCTCCTTCCCAAACCAAACACTGATCAAGGAAACACGCCACATATTTCTTTTCAGGCCACTCTGATGGAGGCATTTTCTCAACTAAGGTTACCTCTTCCCAACTGACCTTTGTATTGAGCTGAAGACAATGAAAGAAAGAGAGAAAGAAAGAAAGAAAAGAATAGAGGAAGGAAGAAAGACAGATAGAAACTTCTAGCATATATGGTAACAGATTCACTCACCCATGCCATTTTTAAAAATATGAATGGTAAGTTTTCATTTTAGGTTCCCGTGCTTTCTCAGCAGGCAGCACATGGACGGCCATCTCCCTATCTTTGATCTGTACTGTTTTCAGGGTCCATAAAATCTGCATAGGGACAGTGACATGAGCATTCCCACTGCTGCCCATAGTAATGGAATGGATATGCTGATTGAGTTCTGTGTGAACAATTTTAAAAGTGTGGTCCTTTATCCATGAACCTGCCACTTCTACATCAACTGACTTTCCTTGTCATTTTAGCTATGTGTTATGATTTCTGCTATCTGTCTTACCCATTGAAGATGTTTCCTTAAAATTTTCTGGAGAGAAGATAAGGTACACTGTGGAGAGCAGGGACAAGGCATGTAACAGAATCGATGACTGTTTGAATGGCTGTATCTGCATATTTTCCTGTTGATGTCCCTTTAAGTTGATGCTCTCATCTGGATTCCTCCCTGTGCATGGCTGGTGTGCAGCTGTGTGGTGAGTTCCTTCTATGTGAGCTGTGTTGGCCTGTTTTTGTGACTTTGTTGAATTACCAGCTCTAAAAACTTTCTGCCAATTCCTCAAAATTCTTCTAGACATATTGATTGGTCACTATGGTGGTTTGATAGAAATTGGCACCCACATGGTGTGGCACTATTAGGAGGTATGGTTTTGTTGGAATAGGTGTGGCCTTGTTGAAGATGTGTGTCAATGTGGAAGTGGGCTTTGAGGACTTTTTTGCTAAAGCTATACAAGTGTGTAACACACAGTTGCTTCTGTCACCTGCTTATCAAGATGTAGAACTCTCTGCTCCTTCTCCAGTACCATGTCTGCAAGGATATTTCTGAAGTGCAAGACAGCTCCAAATAAATATTTTCCTCTATAAGTGTTGCTGTGGTCATGGTGTCTCTTCACAGCAACAGCAACCCTGACTAAGACAATGAAGGATAAGTTCACTAGTTCATTTTGCCCGTATGTAAGGAGGACAGCTAGACCACTGCTGTCCGTCAAGTCTGGCTACTTGTGCCTCTCTGTCCTCTGTGCTGGACAGTCTTCCACTGTTCTGCTGGGAAGCCTGTCTCCAACTTCAATCCCAGTGGGCATTCCCTCAACCTGGCTAGTTTATTTTGGGTAACCTGAGAGACATTGGACATGCCAGTTCTGTGACTAGATGATATGTACAGCTCATTTCTTCTTGATGAGACCTCAACTAGCCTGATGTATATATCCCAGTTTTAGGTCTAATTTATTTGTCTTTCTTTAGAGGCTTATTTACTTATGTATATGAGCACTCTGTCTTCCTGTAGGTGTTGCTCTTTGTGGTGTAGCATGTGATCTTACCTTGACTACTCATCTTTTCCTCTAATAGGTGTGGTTGTGACTGTCTGAGATTCTGTTGATTAATCTTCTAGATGCCAGTGAATCCAAAGCTAAGATGGTTTTCCTCATGGTACAGTCAGTGTCCCAGTTCTAGTTACCCTGTTGGTTATTCCTGTCCCAGGAGGTAGTGCAGTCCTCTTGTGCTTTGGACTGCTCCCTTTGAGTTTACTATCTCAGTCCTACTTTGGCCTAGGCTGCTGGCTTTGATCTGTTTCTGTAAATCTTGGTCTGGATCTCCTTCAGCAGAGGACCCTGGGTTGGAGTTTGACCTGTTATGGTGGCAATCACTGACTCTGGTTCTGGTTGCTGGCTCAGTCCTGATTTGCCCATGTCCTGGGACTGGGTTTGCTCCTGGCTTCTGCTTCTCATGGAGTTTGTTGTCTCTGTGTCTTAGGTAACTGGTTCAGTCCTACTCCAGTTGCAGAGGAGATCACAGACTCTGAGTCAGGTCATTGGCTCAATTCTGGTCTACCAGTCCCAGGACTGAATTGACTCTCAGTGCTGGATTTGCTACTGGCTTCTGCTCCCAGTGGAGCTTGTTTCTTCTGTCCCTCTCTGTCCTAAGAGTCTCTTTCAGTTCCTCTCCTGTGGAATTTGTTGTCCAAGGTAGAGTTTCTTGCCTCAGGGCAACTTTGGCTTAGGTTACTGGCTTTGACCTGTATCTGTAAATTCTGGTCTGAATTCCTCCTGCAGAAGTCCCGGGTTTTAATTGGACCTGGAAAGGTTTCTGGTTCCAGTCTACTGCCTTGGAGGTCCCAGGCTTGGGGGTTGCCCGAACCCACAGAGGACCTGCTTACTTCCTCAGAAGTCTTGGATCCACAGGGGTTCCTGGATCCTGCCTATTTCCTTTGATGTCCCAGACCAATCCCTGAAACCCACAGAGGAATTGGCTCAGGATTACTCTGTCTAAGGTCCCAGATCATGCCTGCCCCCCCGAGCTCTCTGGTTCCTGTATATTCCCTCAGAGGACCCAGATTCACTCACACCCAGGGTTACAGAGGTCCTGACTCCAGCCTAGCTCCTGGGTGGTCCTAAACTCTCACCCAGACTGAGAGAGGGAGGGAGGAAGGTGGCAAGGTCAGTTTCCTGCCATCTAAGTCTCCTTTCAAAGACATTTCACCATGGCCACCACTTGCTTGCTTGGGATTCCCTTTCTGTTGTTCTGTTTTTACAATCTCACCCCCATTCTCAGACTAAGTACTGAGTCAGAGAAAATAAAACAGCTGTGGAATAATTTTAGAAATTCCCAATTGGATATCATTTCTAGGAATAATATTGACATAGTGATTTGTTTTGAATGTTTTTACTTCAGACATAAAAAGAAAAAAGGTCATTTTATTGATTTCTTTTAGAGGGTCTGTTTCCCACCAGGATGTTCACATTTGCTGTACTGCTGAAAATGAGCTCCTGATCCTTGTCTTTTCAGTTCCTGAGTGTTGCTGGTGTGATAAACAATGGCCTGCACACTGGAGTTTTTCATGCAGTACTGGTTATTCTCCAGAGAAACTACATTTCCCAGGAGGCCCCTGTGCGCAGGTGCCAAGTACAGCATAGTCTGTATGAAGGAAGACTTCATTTCTCAGAAACACATGCACCCACATCCAATGCAAAAGCCCTGCACACAGATGCAGAACACAGTGTCTGATGCGTGCTTATGCTGGGATGGTCTTTAAAAGGCAAAGCCGTGGTGCCTTCACTCTCTTCTTCCTTCCTGTTTCCGGCCTGCATGGTCCCCCATGCCCCTTCCCTGTAATAAAGTTACACGTGGGTCTGTTTGTACCTCGTTGTTTCTTTCGTATTCCACAGAAAAGAACAACACTGGTGTCCAACTTGACCTGGAACCAAAGGCCGGAGGCCCGGCTTCAGGTGCCACCTGGGCTTCCAACTTCCTCCCAGGATATGAACAGAACTGAGGACCTCCTCTACAACGACCCACATGTTCCATCTGCCTGGGCGAGCTCCTACGAACAACACCGGCTTCTAATCATGATTGTCCCCTTCCGGCCAGCTTATCCAACTCTTTTAACCCGGGAATTGACCGGTACTCCTGGTGTTTCTAGGGACAGGGGGACTTTCCCCAACCATGGGCCTTCAGGGCCTGGCATCCCTTCACTGGCATTCATTTTCAGCTTGTCCCCTTTGCTAAGCCCATGCCTGGGATGGCTTGGCCTAGCTAGCCCCCATCTGCATCTCGCCTTAACGAGGAGTTTTCTCTTGCTGTAGCTTTGAGGTGCCACGAGTTTTTTTGAGGGTGTTTTCATGGCCTTAGTTATGGGGGCAAATCGTCTAAAACTATCACTCCAAACTCCCCACTAGGATGTCTTTGGATGCCCTGCAGCCTCACACTTTTATGCCTTCCCTACAGATTTCCACACTCATCCATCTCTGCTCCAAAAAATGGCCCCGGTATACCTTAGAGGGAAACTGCAAAGGGCCACCTAACGGCACCTTCAACCCCGACATTTTACAGGAGTTATCAAATTATTGCAATCGCACAGGCAGATGGAAAGAACTCTCCTATGTCTCTGCTTTCTTCTATATGGCCCTTAAGACTGACCCCTCTGTCCTCACTCACTGTTTACCTGCTCACTCTCACTCTACCTGGTCAAACACAACCTCACATAAACTTTCCAGTCCTAGGTCTCCGGAAGTCCCACATAGATCTTCTTCCAGGTCCAGTCATAAAAAAACCTCACCTAATCTTTCCTTCTAGGTCCCTGAAAACCTCACACAAATCCTATTCAAAATCTAAAAAAGCCTCACCTAAGCACCATTCTCCCTTTCCTGCCAGCAGGTCTCCATACAGCTCCTCAGGTTATGCTTCTTCCCACTCCCCCTCTTCTCGTTGCAGGTCACGTAGATCGCCAGAAGCCTCTTCGGATTCATCCTCCCCATCTCCCTCCCGCTCCCACCCTACTCTGCCTCCTCAGTCTTCCAAAACCCTTCCTCTTGTGCCAGCCACCTTGCACTGGCACCTTCCTTCACTCCTCTGCTCACGCGTTCATGGGCTGCCACAGAGCCTAATCCTGACCAAACCAAGCCTGCTGCCATCCTGCCATTGAGGGAGGTGGCTGGTGTTGACGGATTGGTTAGGGCTCATGTTCTGTTCTCCCTTTTGGAACTCTCCCATATAGCCAAATTACTTGGGTCCTTTACATCTAATCCTACCACTTTCATAAAAGAATTTCAATATATTACTCAATCCTATAATCTCACTTTCCATGACATCTTTATGATCCTGTCCAATAACTTACTTCAGGAGGAATGCAGGCAGGTCTGGGAGCAGGCCAGACTCTTGCCTCCCACCCTCCTGGGGTGGAGGCAGTCCCAGACCAAGAACCACACTGGGATTATAACACTCCAGGTGGGATCTTGACCAGAGACCTATTTTTAACTTGTCTCCTAACAGGCCTCTGGAAGGCTGCCCTCAAGCCAGTAAAGTATTCTAAACTCTCAGAAATTATTCAGGACACAAAGGAAATTCCTTCTGCATTTTTGGAACATCTTACAAAAGCTCTATTTTACAGTTTACAAACCTGGACCCAGAATCCCCTGAGGGCAGACAGCTATTAATGACTCACTTTTTAAATCAGTGTTATTCAGACATCAAGGCCAAGCTCAGGTGTTTGGAGAAAGGCCCCTTAAACCCACAGGCAGAAGTCCTAGAGATGGTTTTTAAGGTGTACCATGCATGGAATGACAAAGCTCCCAACCACTGCTTTTGCCACGTGGTACCCACGGTCGCCCTGCCAGCTGAGGGGACAGACTACTTGACCCACCCTGTTCGTGCTGCCCCCCAGCTTCCCGGGGTGCATGAGCCACCAGGTCCATGTTTCAAGTGTGGTAAGACAGGCCACTGGGCCCGAGAATGCCCTAATCACCATCATAATCCCAGGGGACCTTGTCCAAGGTGACACAGGGAAGGTCTGTAGATTGTCCTCATGCACATGGTGACATGGGGTCATCGGACCCAGAGATTTCACCTGGATGGACCCTAACACTAATTTTTCCACACAGCTCACCTGGACCATTCTCCCCCAGGGCTTCTGAGACAGCCCATGCCTCTTCGGCCAAGCCTTGGCCTCTTATCTGCTCTCACTGTCTCTCCCTAAATCCCAAGCTCATACAATACGTGGATGACACTTTACTTTGCAGCCCATCATTTGAGATCAGCAAGATAGATACTGTTGCCCTTTTAAATTTCTTATCTAAAAGGGGCTACCACTCAATTCCTTCCACCAAAGAAGTTTTATTGTTCCTGGGAGTGGCCGGCTTCCTGCATTCCTGGATCCCCTCCTTTTCTCTCCTCACCCGCCCCCTATATGAAGCAGCTCTCAGCTCTCTGCATGAGTCCCTTCTCCATCTGGTTACCAAACCCTTCCAGAGACTCCAACAGGCCTTTCTCCAGGCTCCAGCTCTTCATCTTCTGGATCTAATTTGCCCTTTTTCTCTTTATGTAGCAGAGAAGGGATATGCCCTTGAGGTCTTAGGACATAAATTGGGACCTTCTTTTACACCTGTAGCATACCTGTCAAAAAAGATGGACCTCCCACTCGGGGCTGGGTACCCTACATACGTGCTTTGGCAGCTGCTGAGCTTCTGATTCCTGCCAAGCTCGAGGGAATTCCTCACTGGATTCCCCTGTCATATCTTAAACTGTTTAGTCCTCCAGTTCAAGACAATCCCTCATACACGGTAACTCAGACAGGACTTCGCTCTCTTAAGTTCCAGAGGACACAAGAAAAATAGAGTTCCTATCCTTCACTCAACTCTCTTATGCCAACATATTTTCCTTTCTTCTCTTTTTCCTATATGTAACCTCTCCAAATACCTCCAATATCATGTTCAAATTTTCAAATAACCACTCAGCTGCTCTTACAGGGATCATCAAACACAGAGCTAAAGATTATAAGCCCAGGTGGTAGGCAAAACCTTAACGGGTTCCTTGACATGACAGGTTCAACACTGACTGCATCACTGTCCCCTGGATATTGAGGCAATGCCCAAGATAAAAAATTTATTCCTTTAAGACATTTTCTTTAAGCTCCAGGGAGCCAGCTTGACCCACCTAAATGGACCAGACTCAAAACAGAATAAGTATCATTTTATTTTATTCCCCCCTCCTCAAATCTCCCCTTTAATTTTTTTCCCTCTTCTAATGTAACTTGTTTTCCAGCTCCTCAAGACCAAGAGAGATGCTGTTAAAATTGCACACCACAGGACACCACTGGACAGGACGCAATCACCAGGATACATCAGATACCACAGGATACCAGTGGATAGGATGTGATCACCAGGATACACCAGACACCACAGAACACCAGCGGACAGGACACGATCACCAGGATGCATCAGACACCCTGAACCCCTTGATGCCACAAAGTCAGTAGGAAGCAGTTATGAGAGACCGGGCTACGCCCCCATTCCCTGCCCACTAAGACCCTCAAATCCCCAAATTTTCAACAAATCAAAAAGCGTGGAATGTTATTCTCCTGGGGAACTACGTTTTCCATGAGGCCCCTATGCACAGGCGCCGAGTACAGCATAGTCCGCCTGACTTGGAATACTTCATTTCCCAGAAACACATGCACCCACAATCCAATGCAAAAGCCCCCCCCCCCCCGCCGTGCTCACAGATGGAGAATGCAGCATCTGATGTGGGCTTACGCTGGGGTGGTCTTTAAAAGCAAAGCCGTGGTGCCTTTGCTCTATTTTTTCTTCCTGTTTCCCACCTGCACAGTCCCCCACGCCCCTTCCCTGTAATAAAGTTACACATGGGTCTGTTTGTACCTCATGGTTTCTTTTGTATTCTGCAGAAAAGAACAACAATACTGAGAGCATGGGGCCCATAAGACCAAGATGAAAGCATTATAGGGGACTGACTCCATATCTTGCAGATACAAGTGAATCTCTGGGAGCTTGAGGCCAGCCTGGTCTACAAGAACTAGTTCCAAGAACAGAGAAAAACCAAAAACAAAAAACCCACAGAAATTAAACAAAAGAGAAAAAGAGAAGAAATGTCATTTACAGATAGAAAATAAATAAATAAATAAATAATTAAACCAGAATGTTACCAAGAAGACAGCCTGGTCTATAAAGAGAGTTCCAGAATGGCTATGGCTATTACACAGAGAAACTGTGCCTCAAAACATAATAAAGAAAGAAAATAAAAAAGAAAGAAAGAAAATGCTGCTTTTATCCTGCTTTTCTTTGTTAATCCCAGATTACTTATTTTAATTTTAGTTTTCCTTTTTAAATTGTAATTGCAGCAGCAGTGTTCAGAAGAAAGTCATCTTTCATGTAGTGAAATAGTTTGTCTGAAGCACAAATAAAAAGACAGGTCCTGTCTCAAAAAAAAATCAAGTTATAGTGTGAAATAAAACAAAGAGAGAACATGCTGATGAAGATTTTGCCTATCACCATAGATCCTTCATCCGACGATGGATGGCGATACAGATGGAGACCCACATTGGAGCACCGGACTGAGCCCCCCAAGGTCCAAATGAGGAGCAGAAGGAGGAAAAACATGAAAAAAAAACCCTCAGAAGCGCGAGGGGTGCGATCACCCACTGATACAAGGGGACTGATCTAATGAGAGTTCGCCAAGGCCAGTTGGACTGGGACTGAACGAGCATGTGATCCAACCAGATTTTCTGAATGTGGCCGAATTCTCTGAATGTGGCTGGCCCGGAGCCTTTCTGAAAAGCCATTGACAATGACACTGGGACTTGTTTCCTCTGCATATGCTGGATTTTTGGGATCCAGTCTGTTTGGATACTCACCTTCCTGGACCTGGAGGGAGGGGGGAGGAACTTGAACTTCCCACAGGGCTGGAAGCCCTGACTGCTCTTAGGGATAGAGAGGGAGGAGGAGGGGGAGGGGGGAGTGGGAGGGTGTGGGGAGGAGGGGCGGAAATGGAAACTTTCATAATTTAATAAACTTTGAAAAAAAAGAGAGAGAGAAAATAAAAGTTTTTGTTTTTTTATTTTCTTTTTGATATTTTTTTTTTGCTAAGAAACCCAAAAATGACTGAATTTGTCAATTTCTCAACTTCAACAAGAAGGTAATACTTTCCAACTTCAGAAAGAAGGCAGCAAATATAAATGTCTATATAGGTTATGTGGTGGTACCATGTGTTTTTAATACCAACATTTGGGAGGCAGGTGAATCCCTGTGAGTTCAAGGCCAACCTGGTCTACAAGAACTAGGTCCAGTACAGCTAGAACTGTTAGGCAGGGAAACACTTTCTGGATAAACAAAAACAAAGCATATCTAAGCAGACCAGTCAAGTTGTAGCCTCACCCTTTAATGGTTCAAGCAGGAGTACAAGACAGTAGCAAGGAGTGGTGACCTTGAATCTTACTAGTCTGAGTCTCACTCCTACCAGGTGCCCTCCAGGGACAGGTGTGGAGCTTAGGGCAAGGGAGCAGATGATATAAAAATGTAGGAAAAAATAGGAAAAAAATGTAGCCTGGAGCCTATATTCCCAGTACTTGGGAGGCTGAGGCAGGCAGATCTCTGTGAGTTTGAGGCCAGCCTGGTCTACAAGAGCTAGTTCTGCCTGGTGCTGGTGGCACACACATATAATCCTAGCACTAGGGAGGCAGAGACAGGTGGATCTTTGTGAGTCCAAGACCAGCCTGGTCTACAAGGTCTATTTCCAGGACAGGCTCCAAAGCCATAGAGAAACCCTGTCTTGAAAAACCAAAAAAAGAGCTAATTCAAGGACAGGCTCCAAAGATACAGAGAAACCCTGTCTCAAAAAAAGGCCACTAACAACAACTGAAGAGTCCAGGAATAAGAAAATAAAAATTAGATTCCAAAATTAAGAATGTAGAAATAAAGAAATATAAAGTTATATGTCTAGGAGAATGAGAACAGACTGTCAGCAGCTTTCTCAGTAGATCAAGGATCATTGATTCACAGTGAGCTATTTTCTCTGATGCTTGGGAATCTTAGGTCATTTTACAACTGGCTGTTTTATTTACAAGGCCAGAGTGTCTCTCTCTACAAATTGAGAGTAGTGTCCTGGCCATCCCTGATAAATGACAGATATGAACTGAGTTAACCTTTGGGAGACAGAGATATGTGACCTCTGGGTTAGACACTGTCTCCATTAGGGAAAACTGGTGCCGCCAGAGGAGAGACATAAGACTCCATAAGATATGGGACCCCTCCCGGCCTCCACTGCTGCCACCCTTTTGTGTCCTGGGTCCTTGGAATACCAGATATCCTTGTTTCAGTGCTGAGGAGTTCTATCCAGAGAGGTGAGTGGGTGCACGCCGGGGCGATCTGGCCCGGAAGAGAGCACAGCCCCTCCCCCTCACTTTCTGTGGAAGGGTCTTTGGTGTTCCACAGGACCCCTCCCTGCCCCCACTGCTGCCTACCTTTTGTCTACTGTGTTTTTGGAATATCAGATGTCCCTGTTTCAGTGCTGAGGAGTCCTAGCCAGAGAGTGCTGAGGAGTTCTATCCAGAGAGTGCTGAGGAGTTTCATCCAGAGAGGAGGAGATGGGCAGGCGCCAATGCAAGAATTCCTCCAACAACCTGAAAGGCAACATGACATCACCAGAATCCAGGGATCACGAAAGTAGAAGAATTGAACACCCCACTCCAGAAGAAATAGAAGAAATCGACTCAAGCGGAGCTTTATGAAAATAATAGAGAAACTTAAACAGGAGGTGAAAAATCTGCCATAAAGAAATGGAAGATAAGTATAACAAAAAGATTGAGGAAATGAGCAAAGAAATGGAAGAGAATTATACCAAAAAGTTTGAAGAAATGAGTAAATCCGTAAATGAAATTCTGGGAAACCAAGAAAAAACAATCAAACAGGTAATGGAAACAGTTCAAGATTTGAAAACTGAAATGGAGGCAATGAAGAAAACACAAATCAAGGGCCGGCTGGCTATGGAAAATCTAGGTAAATGAACAGAGACTTCAGAAACAAGCATAACTAACAGAATACAAGAGATAGAAGAAAGAATCTCAGACTCTGAAGACACCATAGAGAAAATAAACGCTCTGACCAAAGAAAACAGCAAATCCAACAAATTCTCATCACAAAACATTCAGGAAATGCGGGACACAATATAAAAACCAAATCTAAGATTAATAGGGGTAGAAGAAGGAGAAGAATTGCAGATCAAAGGTCCAGAAAATATATTCAACAAAATTTTAGAAGAAAACTTCCCCAACCTAAAGACCGATATCCCTATGAAGGTTCAAGAAGCATACAGAATGACAAATAGACTGGATCAAAAAAAAATCCCCTCGCCATATAATAATCAAAACACAAAACATTCAGATTAAAGAAAGAATATTAAGAGCTGCAAAGGAAAAAGATCAAGTAACTTATAAAGGTAAACCTATCAGACTTACACCAGACTTCTCTATGGAAACCATCAAAGCAAGAAGGTCCTGGATAGAGGTACTGCAGAAACTAAAAGACCATGGATGCAAGCCCAGACTACTATACCCAGCCAAGCTATCATTCACTATCAACGGAGAAAACAAAATATTCCAGGATAAAAACAAATTTAAACAATATGTAGCTACAAATCCAGCCTTACAAAAAGTATTAGAAGGAAAATCACAACCCAAGGAATCCATCATTCCCAACACCACCTACAATAACTCAGACATCTAGCGACCCTTCACAAGCACAACTCAAAGAAGGGAAACACATACACTCTACTTCCCTGAAAAAAAATAACCAGAGTCAACAACCACTGGTCATTAATATCATTTAATATCAATGGACTCAATTCACCTACAAAAAGGCACAGACTTAGAGATTGGATACGAAAACAGGATCCAATATTCTGCTGTTTACAAGAAACACACCTCAACCACAAAGACAGTCATATACTCAGAGTAAAGGGCTGGGAAAAGGTTTTCCAAGCAAATGGACCTAAGAAACAAGTGGGTGTGGCCATTCTAATATCTAACAAAATTGACTTCAAACTAAAATCAATCAGAAGAGATGGAGACAGACATTTTATACTCATAACAGGAACAATTCATCAGGAGGAAGTCTCAATCCTGAATATCTATGCCCCTAATATAAAAACACCCACTTATGTAAAAGAAAAACTTTTGGAACTCAAGGCAGTCATCAAACCACACACACAAATAGTAGGAGACTTCAACACACCTCTCTCACCAATGGACAGGTCAATCAGACAGAAACCTAACAGAGAAATAAGAGAATTAATAGAGGTAATGAATCAAATGGACTTAACAGACATCTACAGAACATTCCACCCAAATAGGAAAGAATATACCTTTTTCTCTGCAGCTCATGGAACCTTCTCGAAAACTGACCACACACTCGGTAACAAAGCAAATGTCCACAGATACAAAAAAATATTAGTAACCACCTGTGTCTTGTCAGAGCACCATGGAATAAAGTTAGAATTCAATAACAATTCTAACCCCAGAAAGCCTACAAACTTATGGAAGCTGAACAGTCGACTACTGAATGACCCCTGGGTCAAGGAAGAAATAAAGAAAGAAATTAAAGTCTTCCTTGAATTTAATGAAAATAAAGACACAACATACTCAAACCTATGAGACACAATGAAAGCAGTGCTAAGAGGAAAGTTCATAGCCCTAAGTGCCCAATTAAAGAAAACGGAGAAAGCACACATTGGAAACTTAACAGCACACCTGAAAGCTCTGGAAAAAAAGAAGCAGACTCACCCAGGAGGAGTAGAAGACTGGAAATAATCAAACTGAGGGTTGAAATCAACAAAATAGAAACACAGAAAACAATCCAGAGAATCAATGAAACAAAAAGTTGGTTCTTGGAGAAAATCAGCAAGAATGACAAACCCCTAGCCAAACTAATCAAAGGGCAGAGAGAGAACATGCAAATTAATAAGATCAGAAATGAAAAGGGGGACATAACCACAGACACAGAGGAAATTCAGAGAATCTTTAGATCTTACTACAAAAGCCTGTATGCCACAAAGTTGGAAAATGTACAAGAAATGGCCTTGTTTTTAGATAAGTACCATTTACCAAAGTTAAATCAAGACCAGGTGAACAATCTAAATAGACCTGTTAGTAACAAAGAAATAGAAGCTGTTATCAAATACCTCCCTACCAAAAAAAGCCCAGGACCAGATGGTTTCAATGCACAATTTTACTAGAACTTCCAAGAAGAGCTAATACCTATACTCCTTAATGTATTTCACAATATAGAAACAGAAGAGTCATTGCCAAACTCTTTTTATGAAGCTACAGTTACCCTGATACCAAAACCACACAAAGACACAACCAAGAAAGAGAATTACAGGCCAATCTCACTCATGAACATATATGCAAATATTATCAACAAAATTCTGGCAAACCGAATCCAAGAACACATTAGAAAATTATTCATTATGATCAAGTAGGCTTCATCCCAGAGATGCAGGCCTGATTCAACATATGCAAATCTATCAATGTAATCCATCATATAAATAAACTGATAGAAAAAAACCACATGATCATTTCATTGGATGCTGAAAAAGCATTTGACAAAATTCAACACCCCTTTATGATAAAGGTGAGGAGAGACTGGGGATACAAGGATCATACCTAAATATAATAAAAGCTATTTACAGCAAGCCGACAGCTAACATTAAATTGAATGGAGAGAAACTCAAAGCCATTCCACTAAAATCAGGAACACGACAAGGCTGTCCACTCTCTGCATACCTCTTCAATATAGTGCTTGAAGTTCTAGCAATAGCAATAAAACAACATTAGGGGATCAAGGGGATTCAAATTGGAAAGGAAGAAGTTAAACTCTCGTTATTTGCAGATGATATGATAGTGTATCATAAGCGACCCCAAAAACTCTACCAATGAACTCCTACAGCTGATAAACACCTTTAGTAATGTGGCAGGAAATAAGATCAACTCCAAAAAATCAGTTGCCCTCCTATACACACAAAGGATAGAGAAGCAAGGAAACTTCACCTTTCATGATAGCCACAAATAGCATAAAGTATCTTGGGGTTACACTAACAAAGGAAGTGAAAGGTCTATTTGACAAGAACTTTAAGTCTTTGAAGAAAGAAATTGAGGAGGATACTAGAAAATCTAAAGATCTCCCTTGATCTTGGATTGGAAGGATCAACATAGTAAAAATGGCAGTTCTAAGAAAAGCAATCTATAGATTCAATGCAATCTCCATCAAAATCCCATCAAATTTCCTTACAGACCTTGAGAAAACAATAATCAACTTTATATGGAAAAACAAAAAACCCAGGATAGCCAAAACAGTCTTATACAATAAAGGAACTTCTGGAGGCATTACCATCCCTGACTTCAAACTCTATTACAGAGCTACAGTATTGAAAACAGCTTGGTATTGGCATAAGAACAGTGAAATTGACCAATAGAATTGAATAGAAGACACGGATATTAGCCAAAAAACCTATGAACACCTGATTTACGACAAGGGAACTAAAGGCATACAATGGAAGAAGGAAAGCATCTTTAATAAAGGGTGCTGGCATAACTGGATGTCAACCTGTAGAAGAATGAAAGTAGATCCATATCTATCACCATGCACAAAACTCAAGTCCAAATGGATTAAAGACCTCAACATTAATCTGACCACATTGAACCTGATAGAAGAGAATGTGCAAGGTAGTCTATAAGACATGGGCACAGGAGAACACTTCCTAGATAGAATCCCAGTAGCACAAACAATAAGAGAATCTATGAATAAATGGGACCTCCTGAAACTGAGAAGCTTCTGTAAAGCAAAGGACACTGTCAGTAAGACAAAAAGGCTACCTTCTGACTGGGAGAAGGTCTTCACCAACTCCTCATCAGACAAGGTCTGATCTCCAAAATATACAAAGAACTCAAGAAACTAGACACTAAAATTCTAATTAACCCAATTAAAAAATGGGGTACTGAACTGAACAGAGAATTCTCAACAGAAGAACTTCGAATGGCCAAAAGACACTTAAGGTCATTCTCAACCTCCTTAGCAATAAGGGAAATGCAAATCAAAACCACTTTGAAATACCATCTTACACCTGTCAGAATAGCTAAAGTCAAAAACACCAACGATAGCCTACGCTGGAGAGGATGTGGAGTGAGGGGAACACTCATCCATTGTTGGTGGGAAGGCAAACTTGTGCAGTCACTGTAAAAATCAGTGTGGCGGTTTTTCAGGAAACTGGGAGTCAACCTCCCTCAGGACCCAGCAATTCCACTCTTGGGAATATACCCAAGATATGCCCTAACATACTACAAAAGCATTTCTTCAACTATGTTCATAGCAGCACTATTTGTAATAGCCAGAACATGGAAACAATCTAGGTGCCCCTCAATAGAAGAATGGTTAAAAAATGTGTGGAACATATACACATTAGAGTTTTACTCAGCGGTAAAAAACAATGACATCTTGAATTTTTGCATGCAAATGGATGGAAATAGAAAACGCTTTACTGAGTGAGGTAAATAACCCAGACCCAAAAAGAGGAATATGGTATATACTCACTCATAAGTGGATTCTAGCCATAATTAAAGGTCTTTGAGCCTATAAGTCATGATCCTAGAGAAGCTAAATAAGAAGGTGAACCTGAAGAAAATCATGTAGTTATCCTCCTGTATATTGGAAGTAGACAAGATTGCCAGGAAAACTTGGGTGTACGTGGTGGGGGAGATGGATGTAAGGGGAGATGGTTGGAGAGAAGGGAGAAGGGGAGAATGGGGGATAACTTGGGCGAATGTGATGGGGGAAGGGAGGAAGGATGGATATGGGAGCAGGGAAGTATATATCTCAACTAAGGGAGCCATTTTAGGGTTTGCAAGAGACTTGATTCTAGAGCGGTTCCCAGGTCCAAGGAGAGGTCCCCAGATTGTTCCCTGGGCAGCAGAGGAGAGGGTGTCTGAACTGGCCTTGTCCCATAACCATACTGATGAATATTTTGCATATCACCATAGAACCTACATCTGGCCATGGATGGAGATAGAGACAGAGACTCACATTGGAACACTAGACTTAACTCCCTAGTTCCAGATGAGAAGCAGAAGGAGGGAGAATGTGAGCAAGGAAGGCAGGATCAGAGGGAACCTTCATCTGATGATGGATGGAGATAGAGACAGAGACCCACACTGGAGCACTGGACTGAGCCCCCAAGGTCCAAATGAGGAGCAGAAGGAGGTAGAACATGAACAAGGAAGTCAGGACTGCGAGTGGTGCGTTTACCCACTGATACAAGGGGACTGATCGAATGAGAGCTCACCAAGGACAGCTAGACTGGGACTGAACGAGCATGTGATCAAACCGGACTCTCTGAATGTGGCTGACATGGGGGCTGACTGAGAAGCCATTGATAATAGCACTGGGACTTGTTTCCTCTGCATGTACTGGCTGTTTGGGATCCTAGTCTGTTTGAATGCTCACCTTCCTAGACCTAGAGGGAGGGGGGAGGAACTTGGACTTCCCACAGGGCAGGAAACCCTGACTGCTCTTAGGACTGGAAAGGGAGGAGGAGAGGGAGTGCTGCGAACGGGAGGGTGTTGGGAGGAGGGGAGGAAGTGGAAATTTTTATAAATAAATAAATGAAAAACTTTTTTTTATAAAATTATATTCTCTGGCTCCCCACATTATATTTTATTAAATTAATAAGACACCAATTTTTGTTATAATATTTCTACAATGATAAGTAGTAACCTGAGTACCAGGATCTACAAAAATCTTGCAAGGACAAATACTTGACAGGTGAGGGGGACATGACTTTCTAAACACAGTAGACTGCCTACAATACCCAAATACTAAATCACTGCATCACAGATTAATAATCTTTCATAAAGGCACATGGTATGCTTACTTTTCCTCACCAAGTATGGCTTCTTAAAAAATTCTGAAGATAGCCTCCCTTTCATTCAGTCTTTCCAAAGTCTCTCTGCTTGTTTCCAGTTGTTCCTTCCACATCTAAGCAGGAAAAAAAAACTCTGACAGTGAAGATGGAGAATGTTACATCTGCTTCCCAGATACTGTGCTCATCGTTGTTACTGAGCAAAACATAATGAAAGATCCAAAATTTCCCCTACCTCATTTCATCTGGAATTTAAAGAGGTTTCGCTGTGAGACAAATTCTTGGTTCTCCCAGGAATTGAAAATTTTCTGACCCCATGAGATGCTAAGAAATAATTTAACAATTTTGTGGAATTTTCTTACTTGTTCAAAATTGATAACATTTGGATGTTCATCCAAAATTTAGTTGTTCTCTTTTCAATTTAAGAAGGTCTTATTTATTTGATAATAATTATACATATACCATTAGTTTCAGAAAGAAAGGATAGTGTCCAGACTGGACAAATAAACAAGATACAAGAAAAAAGACTGCCAAAACTTGCCAACTTGCCAAGACAGGGTAAGATGGTTTTGAAAATTTTTCTGCCTCTGACAATGGTCTATCATTTGCTCTAGACCATAGCCAAAGTTGGTTGCTCCAACACTGCAAATGAGACTTTGGGTAATTGCCTAGGAAGCCAGTTGTCTCGATCATTTATTGAACATTTTGGAAGCTGCTTGATTGCACTTCTTGCCTACTCAAGTAATATTATCTCCTTTTTTGGGTCTTCTATGGGATTGAAGAGTAGATCATCATAGTTACTTTCTTCTCATAACTTAGCCAAGCCATTTATAATACAAGACTTAGACTCCTTAGGATAGAATAATTATTGAAGCATTTAGCAGATGTTTCTTGCTTAATACTGTTTATGATGGTGGTAATTCTAATTTTTATACTTGGTATATGTCCTTATATAGTTTTGCATTGGGTTTGGAATGTTCTTATTTTGAAAAAAGGAGGAGGTGCTGAGTGTTTATAGAAAAGGTAAAGACCAACATATTTTCTGATAGTGCCTTCCCTTTCTCCTTAGGCCATAACTCATTTCATGCCTGAATTATAAAATTCTTTGAAATAGTCAGCATCCCAGTCTTCTATATACTGCAACAATCAGATAGGGTAGGCTCTTCAATGAGGAACATAAAATAATGTAAAACATTGAATTAAAATTTTAATAAAGAAAAATTGGTTTAGTCAGTAAGGAAATTCTAATACAAACTGTACTGACATCCATCTCACCACTCTAGTAATGGCCATCAACAAAAAGGCACACAACACAAAGCACTGTCAAGTAAATAGAGGATGAGAGGTAGAAGCAATATCAAATATTGGTCTTTTCTATGAAATACTATAAAATTTGTGTTTAGGAAAAACCATCAAAGTTGTTTTATCTCCTTCACCTTGTAAGACTTTTATATAAATGTTACTCACATTGAGTAAACCCGTTGTTTATACAAAAGGCCATGGCTCTGTTCTAGGAATTCGATGACCTGAAGGAACTGCTTTATCCTTCCTCCTTCATTTTCTATATACCATTTTTGAATGACCACAAACTTATTTCTGACAGACAGAAGAATGACTTATTCTATGGTGGTGAGAACATGTTTAGATATTATTAAAATCAGTATGACAGTTCCTAAAACATTTAAGAACATAGAACATCTAACCACAATATGACTAAATGACTATCCAGTAAACAAAAGTAAATTTACAATGGAGGTGAATTTATACCCAAGCTTACCACACATCCACTATAGGTAAACTAGAGACTCAATCCAGGTGGGTACCAACAGTTCAACTAGTTAAAAATGTGATGAATACAGACAAAACATAATTTTATGTAATCATAAAATAAAATAAAATGGTATTTGTAAGAAAATGATTGTAGCAAGAGACGAATGAGTGAAGTAAGATAAGTCACTTCACAGCTCAAAAACCTCCCGGATTTTTATCTCATATGTAGATAGAGGGGATATAAAAAGGATAAGACAATAAAAGGTAAACTAATAGCTGTGAAGAATAGTATGAGGTGAAATTTAGAACAATTAGGGAGAGAAATGTGATCAAACACATTACATGTGTGCATTGAAATACTATACTATGACCTTTTATATTATACTGTTAGGAAACCCTGCAAAAGTGAAGGAAAGGTACACCAGGGTATCATGGCTTATTATACACTTCTAAGTCTGTTGAAATGTATATGCTTTATTTTGGTTTATAATGGTTTAAATGCTTTATAATGGCTTAAAACTTAATTCTTGTGAACTTCATAAGGCAACAATAAATGCAATAATTTCTGCCTTTTACTTTACATATTCTTAGAAATGTTGTGCAGTAATTGGGTACAAATCAAACTAAAAATGATAACATTGTGCCCACAGAAGAGCAACTACAATGTGATAACAATGCATATGATAGAATTTAAAAATTCCCCAGATCTGGTTACCCATAACAGAGTCCCCTGTTCATGATGGAGGAGGAATTCAAGGGCTTGAAAATAGCCACATGCTGGCCATAGGCCATGGCTGTGAAAACAAAAACTACTAAGGAAAAAGCAAAATAATTTAGTACCTCTTGGAATACTTAATTAATGCATGGTTTTAGTATTATTGGTATGGTAGGAGAGTTTGAACTGTAACTACTTTGCAAACTGGGATGAATTAATTTAAGGAATTGTAGGCACAATTTATCTTTTTTTTCATATTTTTCTTAAGACTGACTGTTTCTGTTCCAGAGGCTGACCTAGAAGTCTTTATGTTGATCAGATTGGCTACAAACTCATAGGGAATCTCCTGTCTCTACCTTCCAAGTTCTGAGATTACAATAAGCAGATATGTGGAAACTAGAATGGTTTCTTTATTGATAACTTCAAATAAAATTGTTTTCAGCTTATGTATAAAAGTCAAGAAGATTAAAGTCAGTGTATTAATTGAAATGCAATCCTCTTTTGAGAACTATTTTACTCTATGGTGTCCTAATGTTTGATGGTATCGTAGGGGTCAGAAGAGTCAACTTACTACATCTGCTGATCTGTTGATCTTAGCTGTTTTAGTTCTGTGGAATCTCTAGAATTCTTTTTAGAATCCTTTTGGGTTATTTTTCTAAGAGATGATTATATATAATTCTGGTGTCTTCCCATTTCCTTTCCCAGGGCTGATTGGCATAAGACATCTCTCAACCCAAGAAGAAAACATGTCCTGGTAGAAATGAATCAACCAAGGATTATCTCTCAAGATATCAAAGCATGATTCAAATTCTTTAACAAATGGAAAGAGACTCCCATTAAATATTGAAGTCATGAGAAAGAGGGGACCTATAGAACTTCTGTGAAGATTTTCTTTCTATCCCATCCAAATTATAGCTTTTATTGAGATCACTATCATAAATTGAAATTTCTTTGTACTGAAAATAGGTTTAATAAGATTTCATTAGAATGTATATAACATTTTGAATTTCCTGCAGACTTTTTTTTAAGAAGCATGGAGTTAATAGCCACTATTGTAGCTGGTGATTTGATTGTTTTCATATATTAGTAGATTCTAAATATAAAATTCAATTCTCTTTAATTTATACACATGAATATTGAGTTTCCAACTCAGTGGGCATGCAAGGGAAAACAGCATTCTCTAACACCCAAATAATGGCAGTTCAGGAGAATTACATTAACTCTCTATAAGTAATAAACATACTGTGGTTTGTGTGCAATAATTTTGACTTCTTTATTATTAATACTAATTTTGTTAAAATGAAACATTTTATTTTTCATCTGAATGCACTATCAATTTTTTCCACACTTTCCTTATGGCATTCTTCATGTCTTTATTTCTAAAAGTATAAATCATTGGATTAAGCAATGGGGATAGCATGGTATAAAATATTGCTACCACTTTGTCAAAGGAGAAAGCAGTAGGAGGCCTTGCATATGTAAATATGCATGGGACAAAGAACAAGACCACTACAGCAATGTGGGACCCACAAGTAGACAGAGCTTTCCATCGGCTTTCAGAACTGTGGGATTTTAGTGAAAGCAAGATAAAGCCATAGGAAAAAAGCAACAAGGAAAAGATTATGATGCAGATAAACCCACTGTTGGCAGCCACCAAAAGGCCAAAAATGTGGGTGTCAATGCAGGCAAGCTCCAGCAATGGGTATAAATCACATATGAAATGATCAATGACATTGGGTCCACAGAAGGGCAGTTGCAAAGTGAAGATGATTTGTATAATGGAATGTAAGAAGCCTCCTGCCCAGGCCACTGCCACCAGAATGCCACAGAGCCTCCGAGTCATAATGGAAGAGTAGTGTAAGGGCTTACAAATGGCCACATAGCGGTCATAGGCCATGGCTGTCAGAACAATCACCTCAGCCCCACCAAAGAAGTGTTCAAAAAAAAGTTGTATCATGCATCCTTCAAAGGAGATTGTTTTTCTCTCATAGATACAATCCACAATCATCTTGGGTGTCATGGCAGAGGAGAAGCTTGCATCCAGTAAGGACAGGAAAGCCAGAAAGAAATACATGGGGGAGCCCAGCAGTATAGGGCTGCAAACAATGGTCACCACAATCGTCATGTTGCCACTGATAGTTGCAATGTAGACAAATAAACTTACAATTAATATCAATTTTTGAACATTTGGGTTCTGTGATAGTCCCAGGAAGACAAATTCAGTTACAAAACTCTGGTTTTTCATTGTCCAAGGAGAAGATGAATGTCCAATTGAGAGCATGTATTTTGGTAATGATAAATATTTGCTTCAATCTGATTTATGATTTTGAGATCAACAAAGACTTAGTACAGCTAAATACAAAATTACATTGAGTGCTTGATTTCATAGAAAATCAAAAAATATAAAAAGAAAATTTTACACAGCAATAGTTGAATATCAAACAGATTGAGGTAAAAATACATCATAGAATACTTAAAATCTAGTGGTCTGCACACATGGAAATTTAAACAGATACTTGTGTATAAGATTTTCCATTCATTTCCACTTGTCCACATGAATGAAAATGATTGTGCCCTTGCACTCTTTAATCACATGTATCAATAAGAAAGAAACAATGACAATATAGACATTTTTATAACTTTTGTTAAAGTGTAAACAAAAATAATATTGTTTACTGTAGAAATTAAAAATAATCTATGTTTATAAATTATATTTTCAGTTACTAGAAATCATTTCAACTATGGATAAAACTAACAAACATGCAAAATGTACAATAGTTTCTGTTTTCAGTTCTCTGATTAATTTCTCTTGGGTATCTCTACTATGAATTCTAAAACTATTTACAAACTATCACCAAGTAACAGTAGGATAAAACAAACTTCAAATGATCATGACATCAGTCAATACCTTTGTATCCTCAAGGAAAGTATGCCAGTACGTGAATCAGGGTCTGGCTTTTCCAGCTTAGGTATAAAACAGAAAGCAAATGGGGAAAATGAGTTAGAACACCAGCTACTGACTTTTGCAAGCCTACCCAATACAGATTTTGCTATTTGTTTTCTGGCTTGGAGCAGATTTCTTAAGGTTCTAAAAATTCTCAAAACTTGGAGTGACATTTCTCTGTTTGAACTTGATAAGAATATCTCTCAATTCATTTTTAAGAAAGCAGGAAATCATGATATGAATGCTGTCAGAATATCAGGGTGTTGAGTGGTAAGGGCATGCCACACAGTCAGAAGAATGGTATTCTACTCCTAGTCCTAGCTGTACTATCACCACTAGTGATGGACATTTTACTAATGTTCGCATAGATCTACATTTTAAAATTATTTTGACCTGTCTCAGCAAATCACAAACATTAAACATCTCTCCTTCAACCACAGATAAATGTACAACACTGCCCTCAGAACTCCTGCCCCAGATAGCTTCATTGTATCAAGAAAATCAAATTGACTGGGACAGTGAAAAAAAGACAGAACTTGTATTAATTGAATTATTCTTATCACCTAATTTATTAGTAAGTTTACTGAATTAAGATTATGCAAAATAAAAGTTAGCATTAAAAATGTTTAGTTGTTACTATCAAATACCTAATAATGATAGCTTGTTCATGTAGCAACCGTTGTTACTAAACAAACTAAGCTACGTCTGTATCTTCTGACATAATATAGAGAGACAGGATCACAGATCAAGCTCAGAGACTTGTAAAAGTCCTCCAGACAGTTACTTAATCACATTTTACAAAACATGTATCAATGATGATAGACAATATTGATATCAGCATTATTTTAACCAACATCTACATAAAAAATAAAAATTTCATTAGCATAAAAGAGAACCTGCCCTTTAAAAATTATGCAATCTTCAATTATAATTCAAATTGCAACAAAAGTCATCTATTAATTAAATCATTTTATAAAGAATATGCATAATAATTCTAAAAGTGTAAAGATGTTTGGAAACTTTATATTAAATATCTCAGCTTTATAAACTTACTATAAAGGTGAAATGAACAGGGAAACAATATCATCCAAGATGGTTCATTACATATATTAGTAAAATAAGCATAAAAGGCATTTATACGAATCAAACATTTATTCCTCATCCACCTAAGTAAGAATGTTCTTTCACATGACAATCTGGGAACTCTGACCCCTGACCCCTTCAGATTTCAGTACCTTCTCTCAGCTTTTCCTGATACTCTCGTGATTGCCTCAAATGCTTCAATTGTCATAATATTGATAATTCTTGAATGAGAAGGACTCTGACACCATTCCTGTATTTCCACTGGTGTTCATTCCAGAGGGTATGTGAAGCCTCTCCTTGTTTCTTCCTAATTCATCTGATTTAAAGCTAGGACCACTAAGCCATGGCCAGTACCAATTTAGTGCAGGGTTTCAGATGCTCAATTTTCCTGAACATTCTAAGGCGGGAGCCTAGCATTATTTAAAAACATCAAGTGAACACATTTAACTCAGAATACCCCACTATATGGCTTGTAACAGTTTTCTTACCTTAATGTCTCTTCCTAAGAAGTTGTTCTGTGTGTTATTGTGGACATGGTAAATTCTGTGCTGTATATTACTAAGTAGAAAGAGGACAGCATTCCATGGTTCTGCATCAGGATTCTGGATACATTCTAGGAAAATTCACTGTTTAATCTTAAAAATGAGGAAGTGTTAGAGGACGAAAATGTGTTAGAAAATAATTCCATTTCAGTAAAAATTAAATTATATGCTTGTTGCATTTCTGAGTTGTATTTAATTCACAAATAAAATCTCAATATAATATTAATTTCATTAAACCTATAAGAATGGCTGCTTGCCTACTACTTCAAGATTCTTATTAGTTTTTAAAAGCTTCAGTATTTATTGGATAATTATTATACATCAAGTCCTGTCCTACAGGTTTTATATATTTTGTTTTACCTGCTTCTCTCATCATTGATCATAGAAAACACAGTTTACACACTAGAGCCTAATTATTAATCTCCTCTGATAATAAAATTATTATAAATCTCACTCATGTTAATCAATCCATTAACAGATGGATTGTGATGTCACTGTCCTCTTTTATATGGAGTAGGTTTACTCAGTATCTGGTCAAACTCTAAACCTATTTCTAATCTTTTTTCCCATCTTGGACAAAGTACAGGGGCATCTTCTGCAAACCACTGCCCCTCACATTCTCTCTGCAACAGGTTATCAAGGAGAAACAAAAGAAACTGAATTTTTTTCTTTACTTGCAAGCAGAATTTAAGGAGTTTTCCATGTGATTTGAGAACTTGTAGCCCCACCCATCCCAGGGCTTGGAAACTTTCCATTATTGTGACCTTCTAAGACATAATTTTGAGCGCTGTTATTTTCTCACTTGTTTATGAATTTCTATGTCCTCAAAGAATTAGAGGGTTTTTTCTCTTTTGAACTTCTCCAATATTTTTGTTTGAAAATGCTTCCAAATATTATTCTAGTGCTGATACAAGATTACACTCATCCTCAAAAGAAGCATGATTTTTCTGGAACAAAAATATGTTAGGACAATGGTGGCACAAAACTTGTGAGAATAACCATCCAGTAACTGATTTGACTTATAGTCTATTCAATCAAATGGAATCCATACCCAGCATTATTTGGGTGACTGAAAACATGGTACTAGATAGTCCAAGGATTTAGTGTCAACCCAAATAGTACTGGTTTAAAAAAGAAGAGCAATGATAAAATAATTGACTCAAAATGCTATTCTACTATATTTATACATCAGTGCCTTGCATTTCCTCTTGTAGCATATGAGAACAAATATAGAGACCCTCAGTAAGACATTATGTAGACTGTGAGTTATCTGGGAGCACTTATGCCCAAATATGTCATCTCCATAAAATTCCTTCCCTCATAACTGAGGGTACACTGTGTAAGAAGAGACATAGAATGTTAAGAACCAGAGGTGGAGGAGGATATGGGTGGAGACTATTTTTTTCTTTTCCAGGCCCCCAGACCCCAAATAATCACACAGAAATTATATTAATTAAAACACTACTTGGCCTATTAGCTCAGGCTTTTTATTAACTAGCTCTTACATCTTAAACTGATCCATTTATGTTATTTGCTATTTTACCACAAGGCTCGTGGTTTACTGGCAAGGTTCTGGTGGGTGGGAAACTTTCTCCTTCAGTGTCTACATGGTGTCTCTCTGACTCTGCCTTCTTTTCTCCTCTATCTCTGCTTGGAATTCCCACCTTGCTCTATTCTAGGCTGCCATAAGCCCAAAGCAGCTTCTTTATTAACCAATGATAATAAAACATATTCACACTATACAGAGGGGAATCCCTTATTACCTCCCCCTTTCTTCTAAAGAAAAAGAAAAAGAAAGAAAGAAATTCCCACTCCCTCTCTTCCTCCCAGTCCCCTCCCTCTCCCTCCACAAACCCTTCCCCCACCCCTCCAACCCTAAGGGAGTGCCATGAACCCTGCCCTGTGGAAAGTCCAAGGCCCTCCCTACTACATCTAGGTTGAGCAAGGTTTACATCCAAAAAGAATAGGATCCCATGAAGTTGGTATATGCAGTAGAGACACATCCCAGTGTCATTATCTGTGGCCCCTCAGTCTGCCCTAGCTGTTAACCCCCTTCAGAGGGGCTTGGTTGTTTCCATGCTCATTCACTCCCAGTCCAGTTGGAGTTGTTGAGCTCTCATTAACTCAAGCAAACTGTCTCAGTGGATGACCTCCTCATGGTCTTGAATTCCTTGTTCATACTCTCCCTCCTTCCACTCTTCAACTGGATCTTGGGAGCTCAATCCAATGCTCTGATGTGGGTCCTTGCCTCTGTTCCCATCTGTTTTTGGACGAAGGTTCTATAGTGATATTTAAGATAATCATCAGTCTGACTACAGGGTAAGGTAAGTTCAGACAACTTCTCCACTATTGCGTAGGGTCTTAGCTGGGGTCATCCCTGTGGGTTCTTGGTTCCCAGTTGGGGGTCCTATTTGTGAGGCTTAAGAGGTACAGCCTTGCTTCAGAAAGTTTGTCACTCACCTGGCTTGGGGTAAGCTTGGATCTTATATGGTCTTGTCATACTTCTGGTTCCCTTTCTCTACCTCCTTCTTATGTAGAATTTGCCAACTCTTAACTTTCTGTTCCTGTAGTCATACCTGCAACTTTTTTCCAGGTTTCTCAACCAAGATGGGCTGTGTAGAACTATAAGCTCCAATAAACTGTCTGAAATTTGAGAATCTTCACTAACAAAAAGCAGAAAGCAGTTTGGAGAGAACTATGCCCAAATTGCCAAATATTGTTTATAAATATTGTTTACATTTAAAGGAGTATATGAGAGATATGATGAAGGAATGAATGCATTGCATTGATATAGATATTGGTTTATTAATACAAATTTAAAGTCAATTTTTGCATGTATATTTCTGCTCTTCATTAAAGTATTGTGTTTGAGCTGCTCATTTATAAATGTAATGTATAATTAAGAAATACAGATTAATAGATAGTCATCTATAATAGTCAAGTTTGTATTCATGTTATTTAGGTTTTCTAGATATATAGAGATATATTATAGTTGAATAGCTAATCTTAAAACCTTTCAAAGATGTTTGGAATATTGCATTTAAAATGTTTTAAGAACTTAGGACATTTCATAACAATGACACTCATCTGTCTCTGGCACCACCAATCTACCTAAACAAGATGATGGACATTGGAAAGGCTCCTTATAGAGTTTGCTAGCCATTTGGAAAAGAAAATGTTCTTTCCTGGACTGCTTGATGTTATGATATATGAACTGGACATACAAAACTCACAGAAAAATTATTGCTGAACTTGCCAGGGGCGAGACCATCCTTCAGGTTTTCTGCTTCATGAAAGAGTCTGCCAGACATTCTGCAGGACACAGAAGAAAGCAACTGATGAAACTTGCAAATATAAGGCATAATATATCTTCAAATTTCCTGCCTTATGGAAAAGTCTGCCAAATGCTATGGGCCTGTAAGCTAAAGATAGGTGTACCCATGTTTCAGAAGAACTTTGGGTGACTGTCCAGGCAATGAGATGTCTCCATCAATTCTAGAGTTTTTGAAGTTGCTTGCAATGACTCCCTAATTACTTAGGCAATAATATTTCATTCTGGAGTCTTTGATGGAGTTTAATAATAGATAGTTATAGTTTTCCTTTATTAAGATATAAGATGAAGTAGGAATATATAAATATTGAAACAGTAAATCCTGCTTGATACCAGTTTTATTATATATAATTTTACTATGTTAACGTTAAAACCTTTTTTATTTAGACAGAAAAAGGGAGGTGGTGTGGGATTCCACTCTGTATAACATTGGTTAATAAAGAAGCTGCTTTTGGCCAATGTCTTAACAGAATACAGTCAGGCTGGAGAAGACATATAGAGAGAGTAGGCAGTGTCAGTGAGAAGTCATGTAGCTGCCACAGGAGACAGACACCTCTGCTGTAGTCCACCAAAACTTTGCCAGCAGGCCATGACCTTGTGGTGAAGCACAGATTAACAGAAATGGTTAATTCAAGATGTAAGAGCTGGACAAAGTTTCTGCGTGATTATTTTGGGTCTGAAAAGCAGTTTCCCCCACTAAAGGTCTGAGCCTGAAGCATGAGAGAAAACTGGTATTTAATTCAGTGGAAATTTCAGAAAAGACCATAGAAGGAAATACATCTGATTTATTCTATTTAAATATTACATTCTACTTAGTTTTTACGCCTCACAAAGAAAGGTACAATTGGAGTCATACATACAAAAAATTAAAACCAAGAGTATCATCTCATCAACAGTCTATAAAATTAATCTGAGATTTGTTTTCTTTGTTTTGTTTTTTGTTAGTTAAAAATTCACAATTGTGTCTTAATGCAAATTAGTACCTGGCATGACCACACTGCTAATGCATTTTGTAGCCTTGCTGATGACTTTGAAACATCTAGATTTTCTACTGTTCCTATGACTTCCTTGTCTTAGTTTATTTTTATCTATTTCAGTGAAAAGAGTTGAGTTAGATTAAAATGAAACATCTGAAATGAAATAGGTCAGATAATGTTACCAAATACCACACTAATCTTAGTTAGAAAGATTTAGATTGTTGCCAAGATATGAGTGGCACTACTGGACTAAAGACCTACTTTAGAGATGTAAATCATGCCTGGCAATGGAAAACTAGACAAATAACAAAGGCTACTAAAACCTTGGATCTTAGAAGGGAATCTACAATGACCTCTTTAGCAAGTCAGCATAATCCAACACGCATTCTAAATATCTGTCCTTATACCCAGAGATAAGTCTACCTCACCCTTCATCAAGTAATCTTCACTTTGCAACAGATGGAGACCATTACAGAAAAAAACACAATCAAAATGCAGACTTGTAAAGCCCAGTCCCAGTGGCTATATTTATATTATAGTTCCTATACCTAAGGCTCAAGAAGTCTCACAGAAGGAGAGAAAAGATTGAATGAATCAGGGGATCTGAGAGTTTGCTGTGAGATTGTGTCTCCTGGAATTTCCAGAAGCTGTACCCATGAAGTTTCACCAACATGACTGCCTAAACATGGACTGAATAAGACTAAAAATAGACATACTAAAGAGAACAACTGAAAAACCATAGGGCCTCAGTGCTATACAAAGAACTTCAGGCAGCTAAGAAATACTGTGAGTGAAAAAAATAATCTTCAGCAGGAAAAGAACACCAACCAGTTATTGAATACCAAACAGTTAGGAAAGCATTCAAGTAGCAGTATATAGAATGTATATGGTATATTATCTTCATATGTTTTTATTGCTATAACATTTATTCATATGTAGGCAAATATATAAATTTTAGAACTGCCTTACCAATTTCTATATGAAAATATTTTGTTCTGTGGAGACAAAAAAGAGAGTATCCAATTTATCAAAAATTGTGCATAAATCAGGAGTTAAGTAGTTATGAACAGTCCCTTCAGAGGATGCAAAGCATATTCCTATTATTCACATATATTTCTCACTTCTCAGACCTAGTGACTATTTCTTGCTTTTCTCCACAGAAATTTGTTCCTGTTGAAACGTAACCTCCTTTGACACATTCATTTCACTTCAATTACTATTGTTACTGCAGCACAGAACAGGCTGCTCATCTTCACTGACTTTCAATGGTTCTCCCAGAGACATTTTATTTCCTACTTTTTACTGAAATATTTTTTTCTACAAACAGAACAATATTTCCTCTTAACTCTTATCAGTGTTATCACTTGGAATTTCATAGCACAGTAGTGGCTATCTAGCTTCAAACAGTGTCTTCCTTGGAACTTAGACTATGATCCCAGAACTCATACACCAAATATGAGTGTATGACATAGTCTAACCTACCCTGAAACCAAAGTTTCATGAAAGATAAAGTAAAGACATGCAATAAAAAGTCATCTTAGTCATGCAAGTTTAAAACCTCATCACAGGAACCCAAGATCAAGGCAGGTAATCACATCATCATCATATTGAAAGGAAACAAACAAACAAACAAAACCCATCCATTCAGCTAGTGGGAAAAGGTCAAATCAGAATTGCAGAACAATATTCTTAAAATAAGTTGAAGGTGATAATTTCACATACCCACCTAAATCTTAGCATAAATTTTTAAAGGATTGGGATGAGCTCTACAGGTGTTCTGTGGAAGGACTCACAGGATAAAAAAAGTTCACTACCACTACTCAGAGTAGATGTGGTGCTGTGAATACTGGCACTGCAGTTAAAGTACTAAAAAGTGAAGTTTCACCAGGCCCAACACATAAGGTCAGTTCCAAAAGTCAGCAGGGAGTGTGGAATCCCAGAATTTTAAACGTATTCTTTATCTCATAAAAATCACCGTGCTGATGCCATTGTCACTACTATCATAGTACAACTTTCTAAAATATATAATTAAATAAACAAAATGGAGGCCATTATGCAAGTTATACTCCCCAATTATGATCCTGATTATAGGAACTGATTCAGCTTCCTATGGATAGCAGTCAGGGATTGTGGATACAATCAGTAGATTCCAAAGGTAGATTCTTCAGGTTAGAGATAACTTCAATCAAAAGAAAACCAGGATGAGACGTAGAAGTTAGTTAGAACGCTTCAGAAGAAGCTACCCAGTTCAACCTACTGAGGAAAAGCTTAGACAATTTCAACATGAGTCCTCCAAGTAGTACGGAGTCAAGGAAAACAGTCCCTCAAGCTCAGGTAAAAGAGCAAAACTTTCTGACATATTGGTTCTTTGTATCAGCTAATACACAGTAAGTTAGTCACAAAGATGGTTTGTAGAATATGAAATCCCTATAGCAAGAGCATGCCTTTCCAGAAAGAGGACATAAAAGGTACCATACACAGTTTGATTAAATATTAATATTTCACTTTTTTACAGTGCATGTCAATAATATCTGTTGGAAGGATGCTGTTTCTTGGTTCCTGGCCGCTTAGCCCTGAAATAATCACACAGAAACTATATTATTTAAATCACTGCTTGGACCATAAGCTATAGCTTCTTATTGGCTAACTCTCATATATTAACTTATTTCCATCAATCTGTATATCTTCACGTGTCTGTGGCTTACTAACTAAAGTTCTGGCTACTGTCTCTGGCAGGACTACATGGCTTCTTCTTAAGTTCTCTTTCTTTCTCCTAGCATTCAGTTTAGTTTTCCCTGCTTACCTAAGTTCTGCCATATCAACAGGTGAAGGCAGTTTCTTTATTCATTAATGGTAATCACAGTATACAGAGGTGAATCCCACATCAGATATCTGTTGAGATCTGACTTATGAGATTAAAAGATATATCTGAGTGACATGCTGAGGTTCAAATATTAGAGCTGAGATATCAGTGAAATGGGAACCAAGTACAAGTAGTGGGTAGTATTAAGTTTGACCTTTGCAGGACATTGTTAGGTAGACATTCTACTTCCACTTAAAGTGGATGTGCATCCTTAATTTATTTTAACTTCAATTTCATATCATGAATACTACCGAATTTTTCATGTTCTAATATACGATCATATAATTTATAAGCTAATCAATATTTACTTCATGGGTCAAGATATTTACAAAATATAAAGTTAGGGAAAACTACAAAACAATGACAAGAAGACATTTTTGGAATTTCAAAGGTTGCAATGGTCATATGAATGTCCAGAGCAGTTCTAAAGTGTATAATTGTAAGAGTCTCGGCCTACTTATTTTACTTTAAAAATTATCAAGAAGATCACAAATATGTTAAGTTAGGGATCTCATTATGTTCCTTCTGCTATTTTTTTAATTTATAATTGAACAAGAAAATATGTTCTACATAAAGTTCTTATACAGACCAAAATTTTCATATTATTAATATCACATTCTTCATTGAGACAAGGAAGAATGATAAAATTTAAATCTGGGAATTATGCTAAACGATTGGTATAAAATATGAAATACCATTCTCTACTGTTAATACATAAAGGGCAAGCAATTTGTCAAAAATTTTTGATCTTCAGCTTGTAAAGCCATCAAATCCATGTTGGATTTGTGTGTTAGCTGTAAACTGAGAATGTATCTTTGATAAATCTGCTCTTGCTGAACTTAAGAATCAAAAGAAAAAAGCCTCTGCTCTGGGCATCACCTCTTTTCATGCTGCCTCTCCTTAGTACTCAGCTCTGCTCCTTCTTCACTTCACTTGTTTATCAACAGGTTTTCCTGTTTTGTTCAGAGTGCTCTTTCCGCTGGATTGCCTGGGGTGGTCTCATCATTTGGATCTCAGTTTAAAAGGAAGCCTGGGGAAGGGACTTTGTTAGCAATCGAGTTCCCAATGACTTCAAAGGAAGATTAATGATAGATATTCTGAGTAGCCCAGTACCTATGTAGGAAAGAGATGTTTTTTGGAAAAGACTTGAAATTTTTTATGTAGGTTTTCTAAAAAGGCAGCCAGCAAAATACCTCACAAAAATCACCCACAGCACTAAGCCTACCATTTGGTTCTATTCTGATATAATTAGTAAACTTCTCCCAAAACACATTTTAGAAGGAACACTATTAGCATATTGTCTCTTAGGTAATGAATTTGTGGGGGAAAAGGTCAGAATATAATTTGTTAGAGACAGATTTCTAATATGTGCATGTTTGCCTCATTTTAATCACATTCCTATGTGATCATGTCTCCACTGCCTGAGACTCTAATCACTTTGCCAATAATTTCCCATCTTTCCCTATACTTAGGAAACATTTCTCAGAGGCAGAAATAAACTGGAACAAGGCCAACATAATACTCTCCAAAACAACCAAAATTCATAGATCATAGTAGGAGCCATTCAGTTACTTATCCCAGAACTAATTTATGTTCTTCATGATACTTAATGGTTGCAGGACCAGGTGGGACAGAGACATCCATCTATATTGAGGAGGTGGAATTTGGAGAGGAATTCAGTAAAATCTCACCTCTGAGCATGCTGTTACACACAAGACATGGCTGTTCCAACATAAGGTCTTCAGAATAATAAGCATGTAATTATATGATCCTGATTTTCTACCCATTGCTTATAAGTTAAAGGCATTGATGACTGTTAATGGAGAGTTATTTTTCTTGGAGGTATCGAGAATTGTGAGCTTGCTCATTCCTCAGTAGATGACCCAAACCATATACTTAAAATGGCAGCACCAGTTTCATCTACTGGATTATTTTTTTAAAAGTCTGGAAGGAGATCAGAAATATATAGGGGGGGGGGGGAGAAAAGATGTGGTCAATATGTATTATATAATTGTATAAAATTTTTAGACAACAAAAAAGACACTTAAGGCTGATATTATTTTCTTCCAGTTCAGTTTTCTCATCATCTTTGTTTTCTGGTGTTGAGGTAGATGTTAGTTTATGGAATCTTTATAGTAAAAGTTGTCTCATATTTTATAAATATCTTTGCTATATTTTAAATACTACCTTAATTTTTTATTTATAGGCTTTTCTCTGTTTTTATTTTTATATTTATTTATTTATTTATTTATTTATTCATTTTGCAAGAGTCCTCCATGTAGGTTGACTTCACTTGCATTTATTTTTAGAAGAAAAGTTGACTAAAGTAATTACTATGATGGTTTGACAAGAAAAAAGCTTCAATGATAATTACAGGAGAAGAAATTGTGCTCATGACTGTCTTCCTGTAATATATGTAGACATGAGTATGAAATGGAAAAATGTGGCATATTTAAGTAGTTGGGGAGAGAAAGGGTATGGAATAAAGGGGGCATGGGGTAAAGGAAAAGTATATAGACTAGAAATACGAAAATCTATAAAAATATTGTATAGTTGGTCTAGGAAAAAACAGACATAAAAGGGATTTTTATAACAACCTATACCTTACAACACATTAAATGCTTGAAGTGCAAGGTTGTATATAACCAGTCTGTCCAACAATAACTGCACCAAGTTCTACACAAGTTTCTGTGTAGCCCTTCCATGTCTCCCTCTGGATATGAGACCATGAACCAAAGAACTGTTCTCTTTTTGAATTTTCACAAGTTGAGTTCAGCTCCTGCTGCATTCTAAACTTTTCTTGAAGTTTAGATCATTCCCAGGTTACCTATCCCATTACTTTCTCTTTTGTACCATGACAGAGGAGAAAAGATGTAGGCATTGTTAATCTCTCTATTTTAAATCCCCATATCAGCCATTCAGCACTATCCAGAGATCTATTGAGGACTCTTTAATCTCTGGATTGGATTGCTGTGGAGGCCCAAGAATGTGAGCCTATTTCCACATTGACCAAAGGTCAGAGAGTTGGAACTTACCTATATTCCTTTAAAGTTATTGTGTTCCTACCTCAAAGGTCTCACTTAGATTAAGATCAGAAAGTTCTCCTCTCTCAAGGTTATTGTCAACAGATGTGACTAATATCCAGACCTTGTATTTCAGGAATATAGAAGTATATATGTTTCTACCTCAAACAAAATCTAAGGGTCCAACTAAGATTCCAGGTCCTTTATGAAGATAACATTTGATTCCACCCAGGGAGTGGTTTGCATACAGATTGTTTTGGTCTAGGGTGTGGGCATGACTTGCTTTTTTTCTAGCAAATGAAAGTTTAACTATGGATGTAGCCCACAACCTTCAATTGGTCTGTTCATTTCCTTGTATCATATTTTTTTTCAAATTAACTTTTATTTGAAATTACTCTTTCCCACATGTATTTTAGAATTCTATACTATACAATAACCCACAAAACCAATAACCCAATACCAAAATTTCTAACAGCAAGTTATACAATTTTCTAGGTAATAAATAAAGGTTTTCCTTCAATGATTAAGGGAATACTTAAGTTTCTGTAAATTTAACATAAAAATCACACTTTAAGTTCATAAGGTTTAACATATAACTTCAAATATAGCATGTTTTATAGGAATCTACAAGCTTTTAATTCCTAAAAGGTGACTTAATTTTTTTAGGTCCAAAGTTACATTCTTCGTATTTTCTCCTACAACTTCAAACTTTCTACACTCAACTAATCAACTGTTCCATGCCACTCCAGACAAACTTGACATGACAGATCTACTTAAAGTGTTATTTATCGTCCCCCAAAGAAGGTTAAAAAACAGTTTGTCATGACTGCAGATTTTTACTAATAGGATGTATTCTACAATATCCATTACAAAAGCTTTCAAAGATCATTTCTTTCTTGGTAGTAATGAGTTGATCTCCATAAATGCAGAAAGAACCACACAGTATAACACTGGGCTCCTTTTTTACTCAGATGTTGAACAACTTAAATGACAATCACACCATTAAGAGAGTAACAAAGGTTGGAAAATGGCAACACAACTGGCCACAGTACAGATTAAATAAACCAGGGTTTTGTTTTGTTTTTAGGACTAGGAAGCATTGGAAGCTTGGAAATCCAGAATCAAAAAGAAAAAGGAGGAAAAAAAAGTCCTTAGCCACAACCACTCCATTACCATTATCAATAGCGTCTTGGGCTATAGGAACGAGATCTTGACCGTGACCTGTATCGACTGTAATAAGGAGAAGGCGACCTTCTTCTGTACCGGTAATCGTAATCTTCATATCTGTCATAGCCTCGATCATATCCTCTATCATAGTAAGAATCTCGTTGTCTACCGCCGCCGCCACCTCCGCCACCTCCTCCTCCACCACCACCACCTCCACCACCACTATGAGTTGGTCTGCCCATGTAAATGCCTGGTGTAGGTGTGTGAGCTCTCTTGGTTATAGAATAATCCACCCGAATTCTTCTACCATCCAGCTCCATTCCATTTGTCCTTTCCATAGCCTCCTTAGAGTCATCTATCCTCTCAAAATACACAAAAGCAAATCCACGTGACCTGCCAGTTCGCTGATCATAAACTACATTGACATCACTCAACGGTTCATATCGAGAAAATACTTCACAAAGATCTCTTTCTGTTGTGTACAAACTGAGGTCAAACACTCCCAGGCAAGTATTGGGATCTGGATTTGCCCTGCTGCCTCTATGTCTTCTGCGATTAGACATTGGAGAGTGACTCCGGCTTCTTCGTCGACGATACTCTGGCGTATAGGATCTACTTCGAGATCGTCTCCTATGAGAGTGGGACCTGGACCGACTGTAGCGTCTATGAGAATGCCTCCTTGACCTTGACCTGGATTTTAATCTTGATCGAGAATGGGATTCAGAATGTTTGGAAACCCTTGATGGACTACGAGATCCTGACCTGCTCTCTGATTTTACACAAGCAGGAGTTCCCGTTGGAGATTTTGACTGAGAGCGAGACTCTCTGCCCTCGAAGTTGTTCTCCTCTACATCAATCATGTCGGCCAGGAGCTCCCAAGAACTAGACAAGAGACAAGTCTCGGCTCGAGGGCCGACGGCCTCGTCACCCGCTGTCTGGACTGTGGGGAGGAGGAAGGCGACGGCAACAACAGCCGGGGCGCTCCACTCCCACTAGCTCGCACGCTCGGGCAAAATGGCCCCTTGTATCATATTAATGCAGTTTTTTTTTTTATTTGACTCTTACCTTTTAGGGCCAGAAATATTTTAAGCAATTGGAAATTAAATGTGGCTGATTTCAGTACTCACTGGAACTCCCTCCCAGTACTATTCTATATGTTTCTGTTTAATTATTTTTATTCACCTCTTCGTATTCTTTAGTAATATTTGTAAATTCCCATGCCCCTACCCTGACAAGTGGTATTTTTGTCAAGGCGGTCCTCAACAGAATGTTACAAGTGCCTGAATCCTGTTGCAATTCCCTCTTTGGCCTCTGAAGGAACTGGCTCCATGATCTATTCTTGGCCCCAAGTTACTGGCTGAGCTGGACTGGCAGTAGGATTCCTCATCTTATCTCTGATGGCAAGTTCTCCATAATTACGTGGGTTTTGTTTCATTTCATTCTGCTTTTCTTTTTTTCATGAATTTCCCAAGTTCTTAAGATTCTCTCTGTGGAAATCTCTTCATTTTTACTATTTCCTTGTTTTCAACTCTCCCTTCATTGACTCACACTGAGAAGAAGCATATAGTTTGCAATCTTATCCAGAAGTCCAAGTTTGGTTTTGGGTTTTTTGAGAGTGGAAGCTGTTTTCTTTGCAGAGTGTGGTCTAATTGAGGTACCATACTAAGTGTTGGCCATAGAAAATTAGTTTTGAAGTGCTTTTCCTTCTCAGTTTTCTGGAAGAGTTCAAGAAGTGCTGTTATAGTCCTGCAAGATGTAGGTAGAATTAATAAACATAGCCATCTGGTTCAAGAACTTTTTTCATGAAGACCTACCTTAGTCTCAAAAAGGAATCAAATTTAAGCCTATAATCCAACATAAGTGAATTAAGGTCATTACTCTAAATGAAAGAGGACATAAATAAGGAGGGGCTATATGAAGTTCATTGGCAGAACACTTGCCAGAATACAAGAACCTGAATTCAGTTTATAACTCAAATGAATTTCTGAAACTAGCCACTGGTAATGATGTCTGGTGAACCAAGTGGGGTTAATCAAAAGACCTTGGTGAAGATTTCATAGGAGACAATTACCAATCCTCTGGGTACTTGCTAAACCAAAACATCACCAGACCTTTTAGAATGCAAATCTATTTAAGTATTTCTTTAGTATCAAGAATTAAAACAAAAGGTCGTTGTGTTGATGACTGAAGCACAGTGTGAATCAATAAAGTGAAGATCTGCTCAAGAGGATCTATTCTGGGTATGGACAGGTTTCTAGGGAGATGGAGGTAAAGAGAAGCTGGGGTAGAGGAATAAAAGGTATTCTCTCTCCATGCTGTTCATAGACTCTTAGAAAGCAGAAAACACGCTCAAAAGTATAAGGAAAAGAGTCTAAACCATTTGGTTTTACTCTCTTATTCGTGTCAAAGTTGAATATACTAAGATTTTCCGATTTGAGTAATTAGGCTTTATTCACAGCATTGTTATCTGGAAAGAATATAATCTACTACTGTTGAGTATGTGTGGGTACATGTGTGTGTGTTTGTGGTGTAAGTTCATGTATATTCACACCACCAATCACACAAAATCAAGACAAAAGGAAGTAAACACTAGTAATATCAAAGTTCCTAACTGAAATAGTTCATTTTTTGTGTAAATGCTGGCAATAAGAGCAAAAGGTAAATAAATAAAAATGTCTAAATTATGTAATTACATAGAAAAATGATAATTTCAATGTTAGTTTAGAGAGTCTACTGTACTGGCTGTGCTTAGAGGGGAAGAAACAATGACTGCAATCAATCAACAAACAGAGCAATCCACAACCAACTACAGTCTGGTAAGTGAAACCTAAATCTTTTCCCCAAAATTTAAGATTAACTTAATTTAGCCTATTTATTCTCCCTGAAGTAGACTTTACAGTTATATGCTTGACTTGAAGTTTTCTATTTTGCTATGAAATTAATTTAAACACAATTGTATGGAAATACTATTGATAATTTTACTTAATTAGGTGATGTTGAGAATGATTGAATCATTTCTAAAATGCAAAGTTTAATGTCTATGTCTCACTAAATGCATTCATTCTAGATGGTTGTTTGTAATGACTTGAAGATTTTCCCTCTTCATGATTTATGCACTGTCATTATAAATTTAAAATTTATGAACTAAATTTATTGAGAATTATTAACTATATTATCCCAATCTATAGACATCATGCACAGTGTAGAGACACTCTGGACGAAGTCAAATTGAAAACCAAATGGGCTTCTTCTCATTTCTCCTTCTCCTCACTTTGAAGAGCCTGAAAAATTATGCTGATGGGCACTCTATCCAGAATTTTATTTTTTGAGGCTGGGATAGACTGAGGAAATTTTTGGTTTGATTTTGGGTAGGTATTAATGAAAAAGATAAAGAAGTATAAAATATCTCAGCTCATTAGTAACAACTCTAATTCATACTTGAAAATTTCATCTAGTTCATTGAAAAGAATACATTATACTATCCTCACCATTTCTCCAACTAGGCAAGGAAAACTGCAAATTATTCTATTTTGGATTTATTTACTGTTAAAGGAAAAAGGGTGGTGTCTTAACTAATACTGACATTTGTATCTTATCAACAAGAAATTAAGGGTAAAAAAATATATGTGATTAGGGAGGAGAAATGTACCTAAATCTGAGAATAATCCTATAATTGATCAAAGTCCAACCACAAGAAAAATTTATTCATGAAATAATGTGACGTTTAGGAGATATTTTGTGGTACTTACATGGAAACATACAGATATGGAGATAAGAAACATTGAAACAATGAAAATAATTGCCATAGAGAACCAGGCAAAAAATATGGTTTCTGGAATTCGGTATGCTCATTGAGGTAAACAATGAGAGCTTTAAGTGTAGCAACACTTGTCCTTTTAGTGTGTAATAAACAGTTGTTGTTCATTAAATACTGCATTTGTATAAAAAAATCTATGCAAATAGACAAACAAAGCTTCAAAATAATTGATATTAATGATATCTGCTGTCCAAAAACACAATGAAATATGACAGTTAAGGAACTAGTTAGAAGAAAATTTGGAAGTCACCTTTGTCATCAATTTTAATGACAGTTTTCTTGTAGTATTTATATAAGGTCCTGTCACTATTCCACAAAAGTTCATTAGGAATAATAGAACCTACTTCTGTTCTTTATAAGGCAAAGGATGTGATACTATTGTGAGATGAGAAGAAGTGAAGCTATATTGACCTCAGGGACCAGACGTAATGAGGTGATTGATTTTTTTCAGTGTTTCCTTTTAAATATCATCACTGAGACAGTCTATGGTTTCTTTTCAGATGACCATTTGCTCACAGTCTGAACTAAAGTGGTGAAAAGAATGAGGAATGTCACAGAATTCATTCTCCTGGGCTTGACTCAAGACCCAGATCTGAAGAAACTCTTATTTATTGTATGCTTAATAATCTATTTGATCACACTGGCAGGTAACACACTCATCTCAGTCACCATCTTCATCAGCCCGGCCCTGGCTACTCCCATGTACTTTTTTCTGTCCTACTTGTCCATCATAGATGGTTTCTACTCTTCTTCCATAACACCCAAAATGATCTATGACTTGATCTCTGAGAGGAGCAGCATATCCTTCAATGGCTGCATGACTCAGCTTTTTGCTGAGCATTTTTTCGCAGGAGCTGAAATCATCTTACTGATTGCCATGGCCTATGATCGCTATGTAGCCATTTGCAAACCCTTGCATTATATGACCATCATGAACCGTTCATTGTGTGTTTCCTTGGTGGTAGCAGCTGGAATTGTAGGATTTGTTCATGGAATGATACAGATTACATTTATAGCCCAGTTACCCTTCTGTGGCCCCAATATCATTAATCACTTTATATGTGATTTAATACCAATCCTGGAGTTGGCCTGCACTGACACTCACATTATAGGGCCCATGATTGCTGCCAACAGTGGGTCAATGTGTTTACTTATTTTCTGTATACTTATTGCTTCCTATATAGTCATCCTTCACTCCCTGAGGACACACAGTTCAGAAGGACGTCACAAAGCCCTATCTACCTGTGCTTCTCATGTCTGTGTTGTTTTCTTATTCTTTGTACCTTGTTCATACCTGTATGTAAGACCAATGACCTCCTTTCCCATTGACAAAATTGTGAGTGTGTTTTACACCCTAGTGACACCTCTGTTGAACCCTTTAATCTATACCCTCAGAAATGAAGACGTCAAAAAAGCTATTAAGAAACTCCTAGGTCAAATAAAGACACATTATGGTTAAAGAAGTTTAGTGATTTTCTATATTTATATAGTAATATCTAGAAATATTTCATATGGATTTCTTTTTCCTAAGTGATTTTAATTGATAATGTGTATTATACTCTGCATCAGAATTTACAAATGGATGATTGCTGTATTAAAGAAATAGGAACAGTGTAATAATATATGTAGATAAAGTATATGAAAATCTCAGAATGATAAGGATTTCAATGACATCAAAAATTAATCATCTCTTTGTGTTTAGAATCTTTAAATTCTGTTCCATTTTGAATAATATAAAATAAATTATTATGTATTATTGTCACCCTAGTCTGCTTATAACATACTTATATCAAACCATATTTAGTAATATGTTACCCCAGCTCCTGTTGTTCATTCTCTTTCTCAGTTTCAGTTTGTAGTGACTTTTACTCTGTTCTCAACTTCAGTGAGTACAAACAAATGACAACAAATGCTGGTGAGAAATCAGTTACGGTTTAAAAAAATCAAAAATTGAACAATGTGACCCAAGTATAACCCCTCTAGGTATTCACAGAGATATCTGTACATTTGTGTTAGTTGCTGCTCTATTCACACTAGCTAAGAAACAGGATTAACCAAGATGATTATTCATTGATGAATGGATAATAAATAATGTGACAATATACATAATGGAATTTTATTCCACACTAAAGAGACATGAAAATAAGCAATATTTATATAAATAGTTGATTCTAAAAATATTATACTGAATGAGATAACCCAGGTCCAGATTGAACAAATAATGCATGTTCTCTTACACATGAGATCCTAGCTTGAAAGTTTGCTTTTCTGTATTAAGTTAAAATCTCTTAGATAGATCTCTAAGCAAGAAAAGAAACAAAAAGTGTGTGAAGAAAAGAGGGGATTTAGGGAGCAGAAATAGTAGAACACACATGCTGTAATGTAAACTTTTAGATACTAGAGATTGAAATGTTTAAATGGGGCAGGGATGGAGGAAAGTGAGTGTGATGAAGAAGGTTGAACAAAAACTAAGAATGTAGGAAAAACCATATGGAAGTCTACAACTTTATAAACTAACTAAAAGGCTACAAGTAGCTGACCTGAGTCAAAGTCACTATTGGTTGATATTTGCTTAATTTTATTTGTATTTTTAATTTCTTATTTTATTTTTTGAAAATATAACACAATTACATCATTGTTCCTTCTCTTCCCTCCCTCTGATCCTTCCTGTGTATCCCTTCTTGCTCTCTCTCAAATTTATGACCTCTTTTTTGCTAATAATTGTTGTTACATACATATATGTATATACATATATATTCCTAAATATATACACACAAACTATGTATATATTTCTACCAATAAAGAATTGGTAGAAAGATTATAAGAGCCAAAGTATCATGGAGTTTGCTTTGAGATTGTCTCTATGGATTTCTTCATCATGATCATGAACCTCTTGCTCATATAATAATCCCTCCTAATCCCTCCTGCCTCTCTTCCACTGGGCTTTCAGAGCTCAGCCTGGTGCTTGGCTGTGGCTCTCTGCATTTGCTTCTGTCAGTTACTGGATGAAGGCTCTATCATGACAGGATATTCTTTTGGGGTGCCAATTAAGACGCCCTCTCCACTACTGCTAGGAGACTTCTCTGGGGTCATTTTAGTGGGTTTCTGGGAATTTCCCTAGCACAAGTTCTCCCTAACCCTATAATGGGTCCCTCTATCAAGATATCACTTTTATTGTTTCCCTACTCTATCCATTCCCCACCTCAACCATCCCTGTCCATCATGTTCACATCCCTATCTCCTCTTCTCTACCACTGCTAGGAAGTAGCCTTGAATGCATTGGCACAGGAGACCACTTCTTAAACATAACACCTGTAGCATAGACATTGAGACCAATAATCAATAAATGAGACCTCATGAAACTGAAAATCTTCTATAAAGCAAAGGACATGGTCAATAAGACAAAATGGCAACCTACTGAACGGAAAAGATCTCCACTAACCCTACATCAGACAGAAGACTTATCTCCAAAATATATGAAGAACTGAACTAAACTGTACATCAAAATACCAAATAATCCAATTAAGAAATGGGGTACAGATTTAGACAGAAGATTTTCAACAGAAGACTCTCAAATGGCCAAAAGACATTTCAGGAATTGCTCAAAATCCTTAGTCATCAGAGAAAAGTAAATCAAAATGATTCTGAGATACCATCTTATACCTGTCAGAATGGTTATGATCAAAACCACTGAGGAGACATGTTGGAGAGGACGTGGAGTCAGACTGCTGGTGGGAGAGCAAACTTGTATAACCACTTTGGAAATGAGTATGGCAATTTCTTAGAAAATTGAGAATCAATCTACCTCAAAACCCAGCATTACTACTCTTGGGTATATACATAAAGGATGCCTAATTATATCACAAGGATACCTGCTCATCTATGTTAATAGCATTAATCCTACTTCCAGAAGCTGGAAACAACCTAATGCCCCTCAACCAAAGAATGGATAATAAAAATGTGGTATGTTTACACAATTATTACTCATCTATAAAGAAAAACGATGACATCATGGAATCTGTAGGCAAATGGATATAACTAGAAAAAAATCATTTTCAGTGAGGCAATCCAGACCCAGAAAGACATACATGGTATGTACTCACTCCTAGGCGGATATTAGATATAAAGCAAATAATAACCAGAATACAATCTTCAGATTCAGAGAAGCTAGGTATCAAGGAGTACCTTAGATGAATGCATGGATCTCCATGAGAAGGGGAAATGCAAGAGTCTAGGTCTTATGTATATATAATCATATGTTTATATGTGTATGACACAAGAGTAGAAGACAACTGTCAATAGTAATAAGGAGAGATGGGGATGAGAGAAGTAGGAATGGGAGTACCAGGGTAAGTATGTTCAAAGTACTCTATATACTCATATGGAAATTTCTTTATAAAATCCAACACTGTGCACAAGGAACATATGCAAATTCAAAATATTGTTAAGATAAAAACTTGAGTTTGAAAGTTCTCAGTGGAAGAAATATGGTATGAAATCAGATATAGGATGGGGAGAAGGTTTGAGAAAAGGCAGACATGAGAGAGCAGTAGGGAGGAGACACATTAAGAGAAAGCATGTGTAAAATGCCACAGTGAAATCCATCATTTTGTAAATATGCCAAATTGCAAATTGTTTTAATAAAAGAAGGTTTTCTTGGGGAAAGCATGAAGGAACACTCAGGATTCTCCCCTCTCTTGGTCCTCTGGAGGAAGGAGGAGACTGAACACACCAGAATCAGGACCAGATTTCCTTCTGTGCTAAGCTTGTGGTTTCTGTGGGGAGCTCAGATATATGTCTGATCCAGAGACTGCATTATCTCCTGGTGCCAATATTCCCCATGTTCTCAGACTTTGCACCAGGTCAGATCATATGCAGTACATTGAAAAGAACAGGTGTCAGGTTATGATTTCCTACGAATGCCCATCTTGTAAACACATGAGAGCAATAATATGTGTAATGAGTCTTTCTCTGTTCTGCCAGTCAGCTTCCAAATAATGATGAAGAGACATATTATTAACTTTGAAAGTTTAGTCTTAGCTTAGGCTTGTTCCATACTAGCCCTTATAACTTAAATTAACCCAAAATTTTATTAATCAAAATTATGCCAGGTGGCTTTTACCTATATCCCATTCTTTCATTCCAACTTATTCTGGGTCTGGCTGACTTCTCTATCTCTTTTCTTTCCAGAGTCTTCTTTATACCTGGAAGCCCCAACTATACCTCCTGCCTAACTGTTGGCCATTTAGCACTATGTTAAACAAATCAGAAGGCTCCTTGTCAAAGACACATCTTCAAGTCTACAAAAAATATTATTCCAGAGCAAATATGCTTTTAAAAGTCCAACTCATCTCCTTTAAAGATCCAGTTTTAGTTACCAAAGCAAAACCAAATGAGAAAAACAATAAGATAAAACAAGATGACATTTGTACATACCCATATCATTAATCATATTCAGCATGTTATAGTAAGCAAGTATGTAACAGTAACGATAGATGACATCGTCAATTTAAAATAAGAACACAGGCAGGGTTGCAAGAGGGAGGGGTAGAAATGATGGACATACAGTGTTTTGTGTATGAAATGTTCAAAAAGGTAAAATTAAAAATTTCTTTAAAAAGTGAGATGATGTTGATAGTTATCATTATTAAAATGGTTTGATGGTGAAGGTAATAATGAAATACTATTAAACCATGCTAATTATGCTTTAGCTCATCTGGTTATATTTTGTGATATAAAGACATATAATTCAAATTGTCTTACAAGTTGTTGAGCTTAAGTTGGTCATGATACAATTCAAGTCAATAGTTCTGTAACATAAAACCTTTCTGTTCTATCAGCCTCCACGCTGCTTCTCCTAAATGTAAGCAAAACAAGCCATTTTTTAGAATTGTATTCACTCTCTTTTTTAATTTGAAGATAAGTTTGTTAATTTAAAATAAAAATCCAAGGGAAGCAAGCTATAAATGTTAGTAGCTGCTCAAAAGGGAAAGGTAACAAGGAGAAAAAAAACATGTCATTTGGATTAAGCCAACAGAGAGGCCAGTCACATGGCAGATAGGGAATATTCAAGAAAGTGTAAGGAAGTCCAGAATTCCAGAGAGCATGCTTGCTTTACTCAGAAACCAGAGGACAGAAAAAAATAAGTGGAAAGAATAGGGAAGGTAACATCTTTCTTAAAACTCAGAATAGCAGGCCAATCCAAAAGAACCTCACAGGGGCTCTTTGTGGCAGTCTTCAATCCACGAAGAGAAGGTTGAGCAGGGGAAGGAATATCAGGAAAAGAAGCAGGAGAAGGAGCACGAGAAGCAAGAGGAAGAGGAGAAGCAGGGAAAGGAGGAACAGGAGAAGAAGGAGCAGGAGGAGGAGAAGAAGGAGCAGGAGGGGGAGCAGCATGAGGAGAAGCCGAAGGATGAGGCGGAGCAGGAGGAAAAGCAGAAGGAGGAGGACCAGGAGGAGAAGAAAGGGGAGTAGGAGGAAGAGAAGAGGGAGAAGGAGGAAAGGGAAAAGGAGGAGTAGAAAAAGGAGGAGCAGAAAAAGCAGGAAGGGGAGCATGAGGAGGAATAAAATGAGTAGGAGAAGGCAGAGGACAAGCAGGAGTAGGAGGAGGAGGAAGAGGAGGAATAAAAGAAATCCTCCAGTAGAAGGACAAAGATTCAAGGGATGAAAAAGAAAAACCAATTTAAATAACTTTCCATAACCATCGAATAATGTTGTGGCATAAAAAGTCTCAAATATGACTGTTGTCTTTTCATCACCCTATATATTTTACACAAAATTTAAATAAACCTCATTCTCATGAGTTTATATACTTCTATTCTTCCATTTTAATGATCATTTGTGAATGAACGTAAGTCTGCATTTTAATGAAGTTATAAAAAGCAAAATCTCCTCTTTTGATCTCCTGAGTAAACAGGGAGCAGGTGGAGATGAGACCATGAGGGGTCGGGTGGATGGGTGGGTGAAGAAGGACAGTAATAAAATAGATAAATTGATTAAAAGTGCATTTCAGGGTTGGGTAAAAATCTGATGCAAGGGGAACTCGCATGAATCTATGAGGATGACCTCAGCTAAGACTCTTAGCAATAATAGATAGGTAGCCTGGACTGGCCATCTTATGCAACGAGGTAGGTTACTGCCCTAATAGTCATCAGAGAGCCTTCAATGACTGATGGAAACAGATGCAGAGATCCAAAGCCAAGGTCATGGAATCTCATTGAAGAGAGGAAGAAAGGGTTGTATGACCCATGGTAGGAAGGGGTGTCAAGGTAATCACAAGAGAATCCACAGAAACATATAATGTGGGCTCATAGGAGCTCACAGACTATGAATTAACAGCTCAGGAGCCTGATAGCACCAAGATAGGTCCTCTACATTTGGGTTACAGTTGTGTAGCTTGATCTATTTGTGGAACTCCTAGTTGCAGGAGTAAGGCCTATTCCTAAATGCTGGCTTCCAGAAACCTGTTACTAATTGTGAGGTACTCTTGCAAGACTTAATACACGTGGAGGTTCTTAATCGAACTTCAGCTAAATATGCCAGGCTTTGTTGACACCCATAGGAGAACTGCCTCTTTCTGAACAGCAACAGAGGAGGAGTGGATTGTGGAGGGAAGGTGAGGAATGACTTGGGGGAAAGGATAAGATATAGGAAACTGCATTTTGGATGTAAAATAAATTTAATTAATATTAAATAAAAGATCATCCTATCTCCATCCCAAGTGCTGGAATAATAACCAGTGTTGTATCAGCCTTCAGGTACTGTTTCACCCTGTGTTGTTTTCCAGATCCATCTCTGTTGACAGATATAGACCTGATTTCTCTTTCTTTGCATGACTATAAAATAGCTAACCATATCAGATATATGTTACTGATGTATTCATTTATTTAACTATTTCTCTCTTTTAACACCCCCCAAAAATGTTTTATTACAAAAAAAATTCTATGGTGAATATACTTGTACATGTTTCTGTGGCACATTCATGAAGAAGTTTCCTTAAAATCTTTAAGAAAAGCAAACGTTTAAGTCTCATTTTTTAATGCATAGGCACCATCAAATGACTTCTTGTCGTGGGTATGTTACCAGCAGTGTGAGAGACAGCTGCCAGTTCTCATCTTTAATAACACTCCCACTGTCAAGGTCAAATGTCTTGAACTGAAGCTGCACATCTTATGACAATATGTTTATCATATGTGTGCCTATGAACCATAAGGTCTTCCTCAGTCATGTGCTCATCTACTAGTTGATTAACTTTGCATTCATCTTTGTAAAAGTGCTCTTTGTATTCCACTATTTCAGCGATGGAATAGACTGCAAATATCTCTCTTAAGCAGTGACTGACTTTTAACCTGCCTGTGCCATCTTACCATTCAGAAGTACAGAATGAGTTTGCTGTTTTTTAAATTTAATTAGCATACACAATATGAGTTTAGTCTATGGCATTAAAAATCAGTGTGTTCCCATATATAATCAAGTTTCCTGTAAACTCTAAAATGACTCCCAGGTCCAAGGAGAGATCCCCAGATTGTTCTCTGGACAGAGGAGGGGGTGCCTGAACCGGCCTTGGCCCGTGACCATACTGATGAATATTTTGCTTATCACCATAGATCCTTCATCTGGCGTTGGATGGCGATACAGATGGAGCCCCGCGTTGGAGCACCAAACTGAGCCCCCCAAGATCCAAATGAGGAGCAGAAGGAGGAAGAAAATGACGAAGGACTGCGAGGGATACTATCACCCACTGATACAAGGGGTCGGATCTAATGAGAGTTTACCAAGGCCAGATGGACCGTGACTGAACGAGCATGTGATCCAACCAGATTCTCTGAATGTGGCCGGATTTTCTGAATGTGGCTGGCCTGCAGTCTTTCTGAGAAGCCATTGACAATGACACTGGGACTGGTTTCCTCTGCATATACTGGATTTTTGGGATCCAGTCTGTTTGGATGCTCACCTTCCTGGACCTGGAGGGAGGGGGGAGGAACTTGGACTTCCCACAGGGCAGGAGACCCTGACTGCCCTTGGGGACAAAGAGGGAGGAGGAGAGGGAGGGGGGAGTGGGAGGGCGTTGGGAGGAGGGGCGTAAATGGAAACTTTTTATAATTTAATAAAATTACTTTCAAAAAAAAATCAGTGTGTTCTGTACTTCTCCCTCTCATTCCCCTAACACAGGACCCTCCCTTTACATCTTCCATTCCTCAGAGAATGCTTGCTCCTTTCAAGTCACCTCTACCATACTGCTCTCCCCAGTCTTCATTAGCACCTTTTTCCCTCCCGTAATCTGCTGTCCAATGTCAAAGTCTGTAACCATGGTTCACTCTCTCTCTCTCTCTCCCTCCCTCCCTCCCTCCCTCCCTCCCTCCCTCTCTCTCTCTCTCTCTCTCTCTCTCTCTCTCTCTCTCTCTCTCTCTCTCTATATATATATATATATATATATATATATGCATATAATTACCAACTAAGACCTATATATGGAAGAGAGAAGGTTTTTTTTTTTTGAGTCTGGATTATCTTACTTGAAATGAAACATTTTTAAAAGGCAGAACTTTTTCTAAAAGTATTTGGCAGAATTGTTCTGTGACATCTACTTCTGAGATTGCCTTTCACAGGAGACCCTATATTACTGAGTCAATCTCAAAAATTAATATAACTCTGGAACTAATTCCAGAACAAATTAATCAAAAATTCACTACAATTGATGAAATGGGATATACACATAAAATCCCTGTGTGCTATTATCAACAAAGTCACTATTTCAATCCTTACCACCCCCATCCCACAAGGATATGTGCATAGGGTAGATACTGTGTTATTTCAATATACAATGTACTTGTGTGGATGGATTCATACAGACAGAAACTAGCACAGTAGCTGGCAGGGACTTACAAAACAAAAGATAAGTGAATATCTGCTTAAGAAACAAGAAAACAAGAACGTTTTCTAGAAATTGTTGATCTAGATGGCTTACAATAATAAATGTGCTTAATGTCACTTAACTTTACACTTCAATTAATTAAAATAGCATTCTATGGATTTATATGCATATTCATTTGTGGAAATACACACAACACACACACACACACACACACACACACACACACATATATATATATATATGTATAATGACTTTAGAAAATAAAAAGTAAAAGGAACTCATGAGTGAGGTTGGTATCAAACAAAGGCATAGAAACAAACTAAACAAAAGGAAAGGATGACTGCCAGTCACGGAACCAAAAGCTTTGCCTTGTGAGCCCTGGAATTTAGGAGTATGTACTAATTTTATTTAAAATCAAAAGTTGTTAGGAAAGAACAAAGATTCCATTTGCAGTTACAATCAGTTCTCTATCAGCTTGGAAGCTGGAGAAGAGAAAATAGTAGAATCTCATTTGTAGAATATTTCTGTGCTTCTGCCCCTAACTGATATATATTTTACACAAATCCTTGGGTGTGTGACTTTCTCTATGAATACTGATCTAGAGCACACTAAGCATCCTCTGCCAGTAAAGAGAAAAAGATACATGCCCCTTGGTTTAGCAGAAGAATATGGCAGTTCTTTGATTTTTCTTAATTTCTACACAATCTTTGATGCTGGTAATCCTGCCATTGAATATCTTCAGTCATTCACTGATAAGGTAAAATAAAATAAATAAAATACATCACATTCTATAATAGTAATCAAGCACATAATTTTGAATACTAACATTTCCATTCATGGTTCAGGTTCCACAATGTCACAATCACTAAAAAAAAGCCATAGAAGGAAGCTCCCAAAGTCCTGCAACTGAGTTTACTTTAAATTACAACCTAGATTTCTACCTAATGCCAGCTGCATTTCTAAAGCTAGTCCTTGCTAATGGTCTTTGTGGGTGCCAAATGGGAGTAACACAAAGATCATGACAGCTGCTTTGGCAAAGACTTCAGCCTTAATTATTTACCAATCCTCTGGGTGTTTGAGAGGCCAAAGCATGACCACATTCTACAGACTGTGGAAATCTATTTAAATCAGTGTTTCTCAACCTTCTTAATGCAGCAACCCTTTAACACAGCAGCAACCCTCATGTTGTGGTGCTCCACAACCATTAAATTATTTTCATTATTATTTCATAACTGTAATTATTCTACTGTTATGAATTGTAATGTAAATATCTTTGTTTTCCAACAGCCTTAGGCAACCCGCCCAAGGAAGTCTCAAACCACTAGTTGAGAACTGCTGATTTAAAGTTTTTTTTAGATCAAGGAAGAAGCAAAAAGATCTAGAGTGGTCAGTGAGCCAGTGACTGAAGCAAGTATATATCAACAAATGAAGTTTTGTTTAGGAGAAGCTGCAATTGATGTTGGTGAGTGTCTATGAAGACAGAGATAAAGGGGAATTTTAGTTAAGTGTTAAAGGAATTCTCTATGCACAGGGTTCATAAACTCTTAGGAAGCAAAGCTCAAGCAAAATATTTAAAGAAAATCAAGTTGTTTATTTACTTATTTATTTTGTAGTTGAATATAGTAGTATGTCCTGATCTCAATAATGTTTGCCTTTTGATTGAATTTAATAAGAAAACAGAGAAAGGCCATAAGAATGAGGTCCTAGAACTATTTAAATGTTGTAAGGTCTATCCCATAGCTTATATTTGGAGCAATCTTGACTTTGAACGGGATAATAATATCTAAATTGGATAGTGTCTATAAAAATATTAATTCCAGTTTCAGTTTATGGAGTCCACTGACTACCATGCTGTATATGCCCAGGGAAAAATGATGTATTCAATCTACAAACAGGAATCCACAACCAACTAGTCCCAGGTCAGTTTAAACTACATCTATGCCTCTAAATTTTTAAATAGATTGACTTATTCTCAATCTATAGAACTTGTAGTTCTATAGCACTTAAAGTTTAGTATTTTCTATGAAAATTCATAAGTGTCACATGATAATATCAACTTATCCATAGAAAATATTTTCTGTAATTCATCTAAATCGGTTAATATTGGGAATGAAGGTATTTCTATAACATCTCACAAGTATACCGTGTACCTTGTAACCATTTGAAATTTCTCCCCTGTTCATGCTTTTCACAGAGTCACTTTGAAGTTAGGATTTGTGAATGAAGTAAACCCATTTAGAACTATTAGCAACAAAGCTTCCATCTACAAGAGCATAAAACGAATAGAGACACTCAGGGACTTAGCCATCCTGAAAACGAAATGTGCTTTTTCTCACTATTATTGGGGGTGAGAGATCAGGATTCTGATTTTGGTAGCCAAAATGTTGTAAAAATTATGTGGCATTTTTGACAGATAATGAGGAAAGAAGAAAAATTTGGACAGAGAAAGATTAAAATCTGAACATTGACAGCTCTTGAAAAGCCTAATATAGTTAATTAAAAAATACACTGCTGTATAGCCTCAAAATCTCTATCTCTTGACAATGAAAACTACAGGTTCACCTTATTTTTCACTGAAGTTATTCCGAAAAAGGAAAAAGTTTATGATGTTATCTAATTCTCTCATTTATGTAATATCATATGGTTATCTAAGCCTCTGTTATGTCATTTGTAAATGTGAGTGTAGCAGACAGTTTGGCCTAATAAAAACATATTACTAGACTAGATGTGTTAGAAGTTTAAATTCAAACATGCTTCTTTATAAATTCTGAGTGCCGCTAAGGAGGCTTTATACCACTTACGTGTATTCATTAAAGATATAGATGAAAAGAACATGACAGAGTAAGTGTGAATTGTGCATGAAACCAGTGGCATTGGAATGAGTGACATTTAAAGTACTGTAACAAAGATAGATCCAGGACATTAAGAAATGGAAAAGTTCAGTCTGCAGCAATGTCTGTCTTTAGGGATATAGTATTCATGTGATAGAGAGGCACAATAGGACACAGAGTGCATGTACTTTCAATTTAGAAAGATTTGTTTTAGTATGGTGTCCAGAGTTGACTTCCTTAGAATACTGCTATTTCCAAACTGACATTAGTAGAGAAACATAACTTCAAAATAATTGATATAGATATTCATCCTCTAAAAAAAAACCACAATGAACTATGAGGGACTGGTTAGAATTTGTAAGTGACCTATGTTATTAATTACGACAGTTGGGTTTAATTTTATAGATTCTTCCCTCACATAATACATCCCAACAAACATTTTCACCTTCCACCATTCCTCCGAGCTCTACCACCAGCTCCTCACTCTGCTCCCAGACCCACTCCCCCTCATTTTCCTCTTCAGAAAAGAGCAGACCTCCAATAGCAATAATCAAACATGACCAAACAGTGTACAATAAGGCAAGGTAAAAACACTCATATTGAGACTGGACAAGGCAACCAAATAGGAAAAAGGGGAGTTCTTTTTTTGTAATTTTAATGTCCTGTCACTATTCCACGAAAACTCATTAGAAATGATACAACCTACTTCTGTTCTTTATTACTGCGCGGGATGTGATACTATCGGCAAAGGTGAGAAGTAGTGCAGCTACATCGACTTCTGGGACCAGAAGTAGTGAGATGATGGAGTATCTCAGTGTTTCTTTTTAAATATCATCACTGAGACAGCCTATGGTTTCTTTTCAGATGACCATTTGCTCACAGCCCTAACTAAAGTGATGGAAAGCGTGAGCAATGTCACAGAATTCATTCTCCTGGGCTTGACTCAAGACCCAGATCTGAAGAAACTCTTATTTATTGTATGCTTAGTAATCTATTTGATCACACTGGCAGGTAACACACTCATCTCAGTCACCGTCTTCATCAGTCCACTCCTGTCTACTCCCATGTACTTCTTTCTGTCCTACTTGTCTATCATAGATGGTTTCTACTCTTCTTCCATAGCACCCAAAATGATCTATGACTTGATCTCTGAGAAGAGCACTGTGTCATTCAATGGCTGCATGACTCAGCTTTTTGCTGAGCATTTTTTCGCAGGAGCTGAAATCATCTTGCTGATTGCCATGGCCTATGATCGCTATGTAGCCATCTGCAAGCCCTTGCATTACATAACCATCATGAGCCGACCTTTATGTGTATTTTTGGTGGCAGCTGCTATAATTTTGGGTTTCATCCATGGAGGAATACAGATTTTATTTATGGCCAAGTTACCATTCTGTGGCCCCAACACCATCAACCACTTTATGTGTGATTTAATACCACTCCTTGAGTTGGCCTGCACTGACACTCACATTCTTGGGCCTCTGATTGCTGCCAACAGTGGGTCACTGTGTTTGCTTACTTTCTCTATGCTGGTTGCTTCGTATATAGCCATCCTTCACTCCCTGAGGAATCACAGTTCAGAAGGTCGTCGCAAGGCCCTGTCTACCTGTGCTTCTCATGTAACTGTCGTTGTCTTATTCTTTGTACCTTGCTCATACCTGTACCTGAGACCTATGACTTCCTTCCCCACTGACAAAGCTGTAACTGTATTTTGTACCCTGGTGACACCTATGCTGAACCCTTTAATCTATACCCTCAGAAATGAGGAGGTAAAAAAGGTTATGAAGAAGCTCTGGGGTCAAATGTGCAGGGCTGATGATACATAAAACCAATGATTTTTATTTTTAAAAACAAGGTCTAGTGCTGTTTCATGAACATTTGTTCTCCTTATGAAATGAATAAAACTTAAGGTAGTTAATTTTTTTCTGCCTCAAAGTTCAATTGGCACAATCACTATAGTTATTGATAATGTAGTCTCAATACAATAGACAAAGTCTGTATTTAAATCAGGGCAGCAAGTTTTCTAACCCCATTAAAATTATTTGTCATCTACTGGTGTTGAGACTCTTTAACTCCTCTGTTCTTCTTCATAAAATACATAACAAATTGTTGTGAACATAGTCACCCACAGTATTTAGAAGTCACTGTTCCTAAATAAGTGTCTTATGGATCCTATTATCTAACTTTACCTTATCCTTTTTCTTTTCCAACCAGTGTAGCCTCGGTGACTATTATACTCTCAACTTCAGTGAGATCAAATGCTTTGACTTTGACATATTAGTGAGAATATGCAATGTTTGGCTTCTTGTGTTCGCCTAATGTCTAGGTATTTCCACAATGCTCAGTTTCTTATATGATAAAAATAAATAAACACAATCTAAATTCAATTTGTACTATAACCATCACTTGCCAATGCAGTCATAAAGTGAATTTTTTACTATTTTGTTATGCGAGTACAGTTTCAAGGGTTCAAACAATTACTCTATTTAATATGAGACTATCAAATATCTTGCAATATATTTTGATCATATTCAACATACACTCTATTCATATCTTCCCCCACCTGCTGATAACCCCAATTTCATGTTCTTTATATTAATAGCACACTGAGCCAAAATTTTTGCTGCCTATACATACTTACATACATATATGCATACATACATACATTCACATGTGGATATATATGCATGCATGTAGTCATGGTTGTGGAGACATACACTGGAGATGGTGACCTACCAGAGTTCACACCCATACAGAGTCTGTCTTTCCCTTCCCCTGAAGCAGTCAAGTCTAAATAGCACTTTGCTTAGGTGTTCAGGCTTGTGAACCCTCCTTCCTATATGCTGGATTGTTGACTGTTAGGAAATAGACCAGCATTAACTCACTTGATATTTTTACGGTTAGTACTGCAGCTGGAATGAGGAAGGAAAAGTTGTGTTCATCAAATAATCTTCATTTTCCTAAGTTTAAGAGGTTTGCAAATGCTCTAGTGAAGCAAACAACTGTTTCCTTCTTTACATGGTTACAAGAGTGCACAAAGTGCACACACACTGTTGTCTTACAGTTCTCCTATATGTCTGAACAGTGTTTGAAATTGCTTTTAACTGAGTATTCATTTATCTATTTATTCATTAATCATTCATGTTTATTTTTATGTGTGTAGATGTATTTTTCCACGTATATATCTGGTTGTCACACATGCTTTCAAAGGCCAGGAGATGACATCAGATACCATGGAACTAAAATTACATGGCTTTATGTCACCATGTGAGTGTAGAGATTTGAACCCCAGTCCACTAGGAAAGCAGCCTATGATAGCCATTGACCCATCTCTCCAGCCTGAAATTTATTTTGTCAATCTCTTGAGCTTTAATTTTCAGCATATTTTGTAGATAGGCTTGCTTTCACATTGGCTGTGGCCTAAAATGCAGAGTCTTAGAAGACTGGGGGAGACTGGAATGCAGAATCTGTGTAAATCACAGCCTCTACAAATGCAATTATTTTCAAGTAAAAGAATTTCTCTTGAAAACTATTGTTTCTTCCTAACCTGTACCATTTTGTATATAAACAGAGGGTCTTATAGCCTCATATATATATGCCCACTTAAAAAAGCTTGCATTCACTCGCATACCCATTCAAACTCTATGCTCTATTTATGGAACATGAAGAAAACACAGTTTTAAGTTATTTTCTAGGCCTCAAGAATGCTGTACATAAAAGTTTCAAATGTGGCTACTCTCTTTCCATTACTTGGCATGTTTTCCACAAATCTTCAAATTGAAGTTTTATTTATTTCAAGACTTTAGTCTTTCATTTCTTTGTCTAACATGAACCAAGTCCAATTGACATCAGTTACTATTCCTCGCATAGCCTCTTTCCTTTTATCAGTCGTAGTCTAAGGATAAGTGCTCATTTGGGGACAAGGAAACAGCATCATGAAGGTGTAGATGCCTAGGCTGCATTGTTAAGCTGAGCAATGAACACTTTATCCCAAGGATGTAGTTACAACCTTTTAGGCAAGGAGAGTCTTAACAAACTTTTGGCTGTATCTGATGTTATATCAGAGAAGCAGTGGATGTGGGAGTTCCCTCTGTCTATGTGTTGCTTTTATTGGTTAGCAAATAAAGAAACTGCCTTGGCCTGTTGATAGGACAGAACTTAAGTAGGCAGGGAAAACTATACTGAATGCTTGGAGAAAGCTATGCTTGGAGAAAGGAGTCAGAATCAGGGAGACACCTTGGATCCACTATTTTAGATAGACGTGCTGAAACTTTGCTGGTAGGCCACACAACCTCATGGTGATACACAGATTAATGGAGATGGGTTAAATTAATTCTGGAGTCTTTGATGGAATTAACGAATAGATAGTTATTATAGTTTTCCTGAGTTATGATAAAAGATAAAGTAGATATAAATATTGTAACTGTAATTCTTGCTTGATACCTGTTTTGTTATATGTAATTTTACTATGTTAATGCTAAAGCCTTTCTTTTTTTATTTAAACAGAAAGGGGGAAATGATGTGGGAGGTACTTCTGCCTGTGTGTTTCTTTTATTGGTTAGTGAGTAAAGAAACTGCCTTGGACTGTTGATAGGGCAGAATTTAGGTAGACAGGAAAACTTCACTGAATTCTGGGAAAAAGGAGGTGGAGTAAGGGAGATGCCATGGATCCACAGACAGTGATAGGCATGCTGAAACATTGCTGGTAGGCCATGACCTCATGGTATACACAGATTATCAGAAATGGGTTAAATTAATATGTAAGAGTTAGCCTATAAGAAGTTAGAGCTAATGGGCCAAGCAGTGATTTAATTAATATAGTTCCTGTGTGGTTATTTTGGTTCTGGGTGGCCAGGACAAGCAAGTGACCCTTCCCCCAACAAGCAGTAATTGAAGAGTAGAGAGAAAAATAAAACTGGTTGAAGGTAAAGAAGTCATGGTGGTGAGATGTGGAGAGATCTGCAGAAAGGCTAACATCAGACAGGATGTGTCATGGGTGCAGACGTGCTTCAGTGTATGGAGACACGGATAATTCTTAGCACTGGCAGCTGACTTGCAACAGAATATCTTGGGTTTTTTAAATATTTACTTTTTATTTTATGTGTATGTGTTAGTGTCTAAATGCATGTGTGTGTACTACATATATGCCTGTTGTCTAAAGAAGTCAGAAGAAGGCTTTGGATTTCACAGGAACCAGAGTTACAGACAGCTATGAGTTAACAGGTGGGTGCTGGTAACTGAACCTAGGTCCTCTTGCAAGAGCAGTAAGTGCTTTTGAATTCCAAGCCATCTGTCAAGCACTAAAATGCCTTGTTTTTTGAGAAAAGTCAATTGTCATTTTCTGACCATCGATAAGCAGCATTCTAATGAGTATCAGGTGTCTTTAATTTTATTTTTCCATTTAGAATAATCATATATGAATGCACTCACATGTGGAAAAATCTTCTCATATTTTCTGTGTCTTAAATAAAAAAATACTATGATGAATTTTATAGTATTTCTTCAATCCTGTTTAATTTACACAAATATAAACAACATAAACTATTGATGCTCAATAATTTTCTCATTAATATTACAGCACACATATATATATACATATACACATATAATGCAAAAAGTATCCACACATACATATACATACACACATATTATGCATACACATATACATATAATCATATATACATATACACATACACATATCTATATAAATATACACATATTTGTATGCATATAACTACACACACATATATGTATCGATATACATATATACATGTATACACACACACACATATATATGCCTACACACATAAATGTATACACACACACACTGTTTCTTTGTTCATTTGTTTATTCATTTTATCCCTGGGTTTTGTTTTGTTTTTGGCCTTTCAAGAGAGGGTCTCTCTGTGTAGCCCTGGCTGTCCTGGAATTTTCTCTGTAGACCAGCCTTGCCTTGAACTGAGAAATCTGTCTACATCTGCTTCCTGAGTACTGAGACTAAAGGTGTGTAATACCACAACCCGGCTTATTTCTGTTTTTATTTCACTAAGGTCTGGCTATGTAACCCAGGATGCTCTCAAAACTTAAGATCCACCTATCCCTATTTCTAAGTGCTGGTATTACAGTCATAAACCAATACAACCAATTAAATTTGTGTACAACCTATTTTTTCACTCTATATTGCTTTCCAGACCATCTCTGTTGGTACATGTAGACCTGACTTAATTTTCTTAGAATGACTATAAACTAATTCATCATATATACTGTATATTATTAAAACATTTCCCTACTTGATTGTTTCTGTCTTGTTATTTTTTGTTGTTGTTTCTGTCTTGTCTATTTTTTTTGAGGTTTCTTTATTATGAATACATTGTTCTGCCAGCATGTATGCTTATTTGACTGAAGAGGGCACCAGATCTCATTATAATGGTTAGGAGTCACCATGTAGATTCTGGGAATTGAACTCATGACCTCTGGAAGTACAAACAGTGCTTTTAACTGGGCCATCTCTCTAGAACCCCCTTCCCAAAATCTATTATTTATTAACAAAAAATAAATAAATAAAAGACAGTTCTGTAGTGATTCTGTGGTGAATACACTTGTTCGTGATTCTGTTTGCATATGCATGAGATTCTTTAAAAAAATACCCATAAGTGAATCAAACAGCTTAACTTCATATTCGATTAATATCATCCAATGGCCTTCCATACTGTCACAAACAGAGTGTCAGATAGCTGCCAGTCCTCGTCTTTGGCAACACTGACATTGTCACATATTTTAGTCTTATGCTGAGACTGGACATCTTTGACAATGTATGTATAAACTATAAAATATATTAATACTTTTAAAAAGTAGAAAACACTATCATTCAATGCAGCATGAGTAGACACAGAAAAGATAATGCTACGTGGAATAAACCAGACACATGAAGGTAAATAAGACATGATCTCACCATGGACTTAAAGGCTTTTGTTGATTATACAAGATCATTAAAGCAATAAGCATAGGAATTAAAAGAGAGAATCTGGTCTGTCTCCAGAGCCTAGGTATTGACCTGTCTGAACTTGTGTGAAAGCAATATTGTCAATGTCACAAAGGACAATGATGGATATGACCTTGTTTGCCCACAAGATGCTTTATATGTGACTAAGCCTGGAGGATTTTCAGATGTGCTTTTCCTTACTTGTCTGCAGCTCAGTTATCACACAGACCCAGCTTGTCATGCCATTTAATGACAATGATAATGCTTTCCTATGTTTGGAAACTGCATTCAAAGTTTTGTCTAGATCATTTATTGAAATAACACTTGGAAACATAAATTGTCTTCATATATGTCTTGAGTTTATTGAGATACACAGTTAATAACTTTAAAAAGTAGAGAACCTGTCATAATGTGTTATAATTGCCCCAAAATAACTGATTGGGTTTTGAAACTAGATAACTTTGAAAAGTCAATTGATCACATCTGGTAACATAGTTTTCTTATTTCCAAACCAGTAATGAAAATTCAGGTCATATATCTTAAAAGCTAATCTATGATAAATCTGTGCAACTTAAGTGAAAATGATTGTAAGCCCTATAGCCTATGATGATGGCAGGATGGAGAGATAACTGTAATAAGGTGATATTTGGTAGTGAAAACAGCAGCACACTTTAGTTGTTTCATTCAGAGATATAGAGTCACTGCTATTACCTTTCATACCACTCAGGTACCTACAATTTCTGAGTGTGTAAAGAGCTTTCTCATGGCATCTTTCACCTCTTCATTTCTCAGAGTATAAATGAGTGGATTCAACATAGGTGTCAGAATACCATAAAATACTGCCATGTTTTTGTCTATAGGTAAAGTAGTTGATGGACGCATATAACTAAATATACAGGGCACAAAGAACAATGTAACAACAGTGAAGTGGGCCCCACAGGTAGACAAAGCTTTCCGTCTACCCTCTGCACTGTGGGACCTCAAGGAGCGCAAGATGACAATGTACGAGGCAGCCAGCATGAGGAAGTTCAGCAGGCAGATCACACCACTGTTGGCCACCACCAGCAGGCCAATGACATATGTATTGGTGCAGGCCAGCTCCAGTAAAGGGTACAAGTCACACACAAAGTGATTGATTACATTGGGTCCACAGAAGGGCAATTGAAGAACCAGAAAGAGCTGAACCAATGAATGCAGGAAACCACCCAGCCAAGCCACTGCCACCAGCACCACACAGAGGTGCTTGGTCATGGTGGTTGTATAGTGTAGGGGCTTGCAGATGGCTACATAGCGGTCAAAGGCCATCACTGTGAGCAGAATGATCTCAACACCTCCTAAGAAATGAGCTCCAAAGAGCTGGGCCAAGCAGCCCTCATAAGAAAGAGTAGTCCCTTCATACAAGGAATCAGCAATGAGTTTAGGGGCCAAAGAAGAGGAATAGCAGGTGTCAATAAAGGATAGATTGGAAAGGAAAAAATACATGGGGGAAGCAAGGTTCGAGCTGAACGTGATGGTGACCACAATGAGCATGTTGCCACAAACTGTGACTGTGTAGATAATCAAGAATACCACAAAGAGAGTTCTTTGGACCTCTGGCCTCTGGGAGAGTCCCAGCATAAAAAACTCTGTAATATTGTGTGGTATTTCCATAGACTCCACGGGTACTGAGTGTGCAAGTGCAGTGTCGCCTATGAAGTGAAAAGAAACATATGTGAGAGAATTAACTCCGGGGGTCGGGAATGCTACAATGTTCCTTTTGACTACGCCACTCTCCTCTTAACATGCTCTTTCCAAAAATGTTAGACTCATTTATTCTGTTATTCATTAAATGTCAACATATGCCCTTTACAACTGTGCACAAGTTATCAGCTTCTTTAGTTACAGCTTTGATTGAACTTTTAACATCCAGTAATTTTCTAGTTCCAAGTGAGATGCACCTCTGACCATTTTCATGGTCAATTTGATGGCATTTGAGGAAATATTTAGGCTCTCTGTCAACTTCTGCTAATCCCACACACACTTTGAAATGAAAGCATTCCACTAAGACTATTCAAGGATGCTTGGTTTTCTGTGTGTCAGTCTATCTGAGGGTAAAGCTGACTGAAAATAAAGGAGTAGGAGGAGCAGACTGGGAGAACCCCAATGAGGAGATTTGCATGGCCCCCTCTTCTCTTCTTTCCTTTACTACTGTGCTTCCCCATCCCAGGCTGTGGATGGTATCTAGGAAGTCAATGTAATTTACCATCCCTGCTTGCATGTTTTACATTCTTCTGGGTTTTGCCTGTCTTGCCTTACTAAAATCCACCTAGTTAAGCCTGTTATTCCCTATAATGACTACAAGGCAGACCTGAAATTTGTAAAAACTATTTCACCTCCTTGCAATAAAGAATAAACAGTGAAAAGACACACTTTCTGATTAGCATATTTTTCTGCAAATTTAAAAAAAAATCTTTTAATTTTTGTCTTGTCTTACCCTTTAAGGCAAAATTTTCTAGACAGAAGCCCAGATAGCAGTGGCAGAGCCAACACCTGCATGCACTTAGCCCTCCCCAAGAACTTTCCAAACTGCACTACATAATCAGATCATTTAACCCTCACAACATGCCCGCAGAGTAAGTTCTCACATTGTACAGGAAGAATTAAGATACTGCATTCAACAACTATGGGGTTGTCTTGAGCACGACATTACACTCTATCTCCCCTAGCTTTTAGAGGTTTGTTTTGTTTTGTTTTGTTTTGTTTTGTTTTGAGTAATACAAATAGAAAATTTGTGACAGATGTAAGACTTTCCCCCAGGAAATCTTGTTACTGTGTCTGTGGGCTGGACTGTGGACTGGTTGGTTAATATCTCTATATTTGGATCTTGCCATTGTCAATTGTTCTTAGTGGATAATGGACAAATTCTCAAAGCCTCAGAGTTTTTATCTATAAAATAAAAGCAAGCATGCTTGCAATTATTTTGTACCAATGTTCATGTCAATGCTAACATTTTAAAATGAAAGAGTTCTGGAACAGCCTAATGTTCAGAAAGGACATGAAACCACTGCATAGTGGGTTATTATAAGAAGCTAGACATGATCAATGTTCAATCAATAATATCTGTGACTGTCACAATGATCAATATCATGAACAATTCTTACTGTGATTAAAGGAATCAAGACATTTGGCATTTCAAAGTTATACACATGAAATGTGAAAAGTATCTAATCTTTATTCTCAAACAGAAAACAGAGTACAAAATCATTCTGAATATTATAAAATATAGCTGAACAGTAAAATAATATGCAGCAAAATAAAAATAGCATGTTGATTTATCTCTGTGATTCATCTTTGTGACTGTAGAGAAAAGTATTCATTTAAAACTAGTTAAAAAAAACAATAACAAAAACTGAAGAAACTTTACTGTTTGGATCACCCATTCCATGTAACATAACAAAACCCTACTAGAATTACCCTTGTGGTTTTTTCTGGATATTTTTATCTTTTATTTTAAAAATAGACTATCAAGCCATGCTTAGTGACACATGCCTATAACTATGATATTTGAGATGTTGAGACAGAAGGTTGCTATGAGTTCAAGACCTGCCTGAGCTACACAATGAGATCCAGGCAAGCAAGGACTACATAGCAAGAACCTGTGTCTAAATAAGTAAAATTTAAATTATAATAAAAATAGAATATATAAAACTTACATTGACTGGATCTGTGCACACCACAGGAGCTCCACAATTTTCTCATATCCCAACATCATGGACTAGTGAACCTGGAAAAGTTCATAAAGGATCATCCATGATAGTCGAGACATTTGATCTGAAATTGATAATTTCATATTTCTTCTAATCTTAGATGAGAGTTAAACTATTTTTTACATTGACACAAAGCAATTGTTAAGTAAAGAAAAAACAACAAAACACCTGTAAATGAGTAAAGAAATTTGTCTGAGCTGAAGACTTCCTGTTATTAACGAAGTAAATGTAAAGTAAAAATGGGATAGGTCATTCATTTACAAATTACCAGCAAATCATTCATCACCACTTCTCTTTTATTGATGAAGAACATAACTTTCAAAATCGCATCCTCTTGGTGGCTTTGAGAATCAGGAGAGCAGTTGTTTCAAAGTTGCTTAGGAGATTTGAAGCAGAAGTGTGACTGGATAGTAGGTCTTTCCTCATGCCAAGTTGTGCCCTGTCATTATAACCTTGAACTCTCTGCTTCATCTAGCTTTTTCAGGACAGAATGACAGTGCTGCTTAAGGCCAGGGAGACAAGCTTCACTGAAGGGTTAAGTGGCTTGGTCACCCTGCTTTATGCACAGAGTTTTCATCCACACAGTCTCAGAGAAAACCCTTCCCCTTTGAAAAGGGTTATTTTTTACGGTGGAAATATGACAGGGAGATTATTAGCCCCAATGCTCTCTGCCATCTCAGGGTGATCTCCCCACCCCCACAGGATCAACTGCTGGAGCAGCATTAGAAGCAACTTCAGGTCACAAGTTGGGACAATGTGGAGGCCATCATTTAATTAATCCCTGTGAATACAGTTTGGTCTCCTAAGGAAGAAACTTCTATTCTGTTTTGTAAGATGCTCAGAATCTTTCCAGTATCAAGAGAGAGAGAGAGAGAGAGAGAGAGAGAGAGAGAGAGAGAGAGAGAGAGAACACAAAGTGCCATAAGGGAAACAAAGTTCATATATTTCAGAAACTGATAGTAGCAGTCAGGAATGAGGCCATTTTCAGGCATCATCTCTTTCATCTGCACCCTACAAAGCTAAGAGACAAAGTCACTGTCCATTATCCACATTTCTACTGCCAGTTGTGTTAAAAGACCAAGGGAGGTGAAGTCAAAACAACTTGAGCAGGCATTATTCCTAAACCACGTCCATCCTCCAGTAAGTAATCCAGGTAGTCATCAAAATACTGCATGGCATTTGCACATAATGAATACATTAATTTAATAAATGAATTAGAGGCACATATAACATGAGAATACCTCACAAGCTCATTGCTGAGCCCAAATATGCAGACGTCAAAGATTACATGTCATACTTATGTTTATCTTAAAATTTAAAAATGAGCAAAGATAGGAATTAATTCTTTTGTGGTTAAATATTCAAAGGCATAAAGAAAAAGAATTTTGTCATCATGTCCTATTAGTAATATTGAGTTTTCAAGAAGATAAACGGGTGGATGTTGACCTGACTAAGTCTATTACTTCTTAAACTCATTTGTGAATATCTTGACATTTCAATTTAACATTCAAACATTTTTTACTTTGTCATGGATTTAATTGATAAATAACGATTTAATGTGTGTTTATGACTTGCAATGTGGTGTTTGGGTATGCATATACAGATTTTTTAAATTAACATTTGATTCTATCCCAAAATTCAATCCTAACTCGGAAGAACCATATCAAAATGTACTTAACACAGTTAATCTACTCAACACCATGACTTAGCCTCACATATCTCATAAACTCTCAGAACACTTACACTATCTCATTGTTGGGCAAGTTTTCTAACAAGAACACTATTTTATAAACAGATGTATAAATTGTTAAATTAAAAAACAAACAGACAATTTGTAGAGATGATAGAATGTGAAAACACAAGACTCAATCTCCAGATACATTAGCAAGACACAGCTCTATAGACACTGGCTGTTTATTCTCATGCATCTTCACTCACCAGGAATATTAGGCTCTAGCTTTTGTTGTTGTTATTTTTGTTGTTTTTGCTGTTGCTGTTGCTCTTGTTATGTATTATCTGGTTTAGGGATTAAAGTAATACTAAAATAAGTCCAGAAGTGAACCTTCTCTTCCTTCCTTCCTTTCTTCCTTCTTTCCTTCCTTCCTTCCTTCCTTCCTTTCTTCCTTTCTTTCTTTCTTCAGAGTTAACAAAGATTTATTGTTGCTCTTCTTTGAAAGTCTGATAGAAATCTGTTATAAATCCATCTGAGTCTAGTCTTTTTCTAACCAGAAGGCTTTTTATTACCCAAATTTTGCTAGAGAAACATAATTCCTTACTGCAATCTAAATTTTATCCTTTTGCGCACACATAATTGTATCTACCACCCCTCATCAAAGAAGCCTTTCTTCACAGTAAATGGAGACCATTTCTGAAAACAGGACAAGACAACAGAAATGAACAGACTATGGGCATCACAGCCCCAACTGATATATGTACACTACAGGTCCTGAATTTATGAACAGGAAATTAAAGGAGAGGGGAGTGGAGAGATTTTAAGAATCAGAGAACTAGGAAGTCTGCTGTGAAACAGTGTCTCCTAGAAATGGCTTTATAAATAATGCCAGAACAATGACAATACTAGTGGTAATGTAGAAGGAGAAAGTTTTCATGGGGTCCTACCTCTAGACAAAGAACTACAGGAAAGTCATGACTGCTGTGAGAAGGAAAATTAGGCTCTCACAGGCATGAACTCCCTTGTTGTTGTTCAGTGCAGAGTGATCAGCCCTAAAATCACATATACACCAACAGTCAAAATGAACTCAGTAGGTTGGATAGATTTATATTTGTATTTTTTATATTTACAAGTATTTGTATGTATATTTACATATGCAAACATACATGTCATGTGTGTGTCTGTGTTTGTGTGTGTGTGCAAAACAGTAATAATAAAAGAAAGAAAGGCTATTCACTGTAGAGTGAAAGGACCCATTGGTCAGTAGATGACCTAATCTACAGCAAGAGGTAGGTACGACTGGTGTTTTTTCTGAAGGTATTCATTGAACATTCCTGGGTCTAGGGCAATTTTTGAATTCAGGTCAAGTAATATCAGAAGAGGAAACATTAAAAATTTCAAATTATGATTTATTTCTTCAGTCTTTTCACTATCCTCAAATAACTTACCGACACATCAGTCAAAAAGGGCAAGGATTGTGCTTAGTCAAATTTGTCTGGAACCATAACTCTTTGGGATGGAATATATTTTGATGTTGAGCTAACAGAATTTGACAATAGACTGGCTATTGGAAACAAGAGACAGAAATGTCATGGGCAACTCCACAAATTTAAATCCACAAAACAAAAGTGAATAGAAGACGAATGTGGCAAATCCCTACTGGAAAAGGGACAGGAATGTAGCTGTATCCCCCTAAATAACATATGACCTGAGCTGACACCTTCCATATCTCATTCATATTTGTACAGCAGAAAGTGTTATGTTGTAAGCAATGAAGAAGAACTAGAGTGAGTTTCATTTGGGGCTAGGAGCATGGAATGACAGATTGAGGCTCCAACCCAACAACTACAGGTACGTCCAGGGGCATAAGCTCTAGGAATAGCGAAGCACTCTTGTTAAGCAAGGACAGAAAATGCAACAGAATTGTTTTCATTCTTTCTGTTTTGTTTTAGAACTAAAGTTACAGAACCGTAACCAGCAACCTGTTTGGCTCAATTAAGTTCTCAGCTCTCAGGTGAAAATGAGTGATCGTGATAAAGCGGATCATTTTCACGGAACTGGTTTGATGAACAGTGAAATCCATGCCCCGCGCAAAACCAAAATATTCACAATATATTGCCTCATAAAACTTATAAATACTGCACAACCTTAATTTATGCCATAAAATGCATTTCTCCTACAGTAAATATTTTCTCCCAGTCTTAAAGAAGAAAATACTTAAATATTGGTTATAAACAAGCTGACAAAAATTATCCCTCACTGTGTAAGGCTCCATGATGTGGGATTTCCCTCTGTATGTTGTGAATTCCATTGGCTAATAAAGAAACTGCTTTGGCCTATAGCAAGGCAGAACAGGGCTAGGCAGGAAAAATTAAACTGAATTCTGAAAGAAAGGAAGCAGAGTCAGGTAGCCGCTGTGGAGCCGCCAGAGGAGAAAGGCGCAAGCTGGTAGCTGAAATCTTGTCGGTAGGCTACGAGCATCATGGTAAAATATAAATTAACAGAAATTGGTTAATTGAAAACATAGGAGTGAGCTAGAAATATGCACAAGCTAAGAGGTCAAGCAGTGTTGTAATTAATAGAATTTCTGTGTGGATATTTCAGTTCTGGGAGTCTGGGACTACACAAGAGGCTCCTAACATTGCTCCAGTAATTTTAAGTCTTTCACATAAGACATAATTCTGTATAAATCTTAAATTGGAAAAAAGTCCCCAAATAAAGCAAGCACCATGGATATCATTTATCCTGCTCCATGCAATGATGGAAAATATGCTGAAACTATGAGTAACTTAGATAATTCTCAGGAGATTCGATGATAAAACAATGGAAAAGACTCTTTACAGTTGCTGGCATTATTTGGAATACAACATTGTTTTACTCTCTTGTGACTGGAAATAGACAATCAAGAGAATTGGATGCTATCATTTCAAACTACCTTTTAAAAGTAGCTGAATTTATGTGTATACATATATTTATTCAAAAATATTCAGCTAGAATATATATATGTGTGTGTGTGTGTATGTATTATGTCTGGGGGTGGGGTGTGTATGTGTGTATATTGTGTGTATATGTTCTAAACAACAAACATGTGTGTGGTGTGTATATAAATAATTTTAAGGGATATATATGAAACCATAAAAGACCTCCCAATAGCCAAAACAATCCTGAAAATAGAACTATGCTTAAGAATTTATAATCCCAGATCTTAAACTATAGTAATAGCTATAGTAATAAAAACAATATGGTTCTGACCCAAAAATAAATGTGTAGATAGATAGAACAAAATTGAAGACCCAAACATGAATATAGACAATTTTGGCCATTTAATATTTGACAAAGTTGCTGTGGTAGTTTGAATGTAATTGACCTCCAAACTCATAAGGAATGGCACTATTGGGAGTTGTGACTTTGTTGGAGTAGGTACAGCCTTGTTGGGGGAAGTATGTCACTCTGGGGATGGATTTTGAGGTCTCATATATGCCCAAGCCACACCTAGTACCTGTTGCTTTCTGATCAAGATGTAACCAGTACCATGTCTGCCTGCATGCCACCATGTCCCACCATGATGATAATGAACTGATCCTCTGGGACTGTGAGTGAGTCATCCCAATTAAATATTTTTCTTATAAGTGCTGCCATGGTTGTGGTATCTCTCCACAGCAATAGAAACACTAACTAAGACAGAAGTTGGTACCAAGGACTGGGGTATTGCTGTGATAGGCCAGATGATGTTTTCGTTTGGAGTAAAATGGACTTTGGTACTTTGGGATGCTTTAAGCACTGCAAATGAGCCAGGTGTGGTGGGGCATACCTTTAATCTCAGCACTCAGAAGGCAGAGGCTGGCAGATCTCATAGTTTGAGGTCAGCCTAGTCTACAGAGCAAGTTTCAGGACAGCCAAGCTTGGGCAATGAAGGACAGAAAACTGGTGAAGATGGAATTGAATGAGGAGATTATATTCCAGCCCCAGAAAGTAGCAAAACTTGGCATCTTTGGCCATGTGGTTCTGACTTTAGAGTCAAAGATAAAAGAAACAAGTTATGAAATTTGCCTCTATGCCTAAGGAAAGCTGCTGATGCCAGGAATGTGGCAGGGTGTCCCTGAATAGAGGCCTAGAGAGGCCATTTCATGAAGCTGTGAAATTGAAGCCTGGGTCACTTTGGAGATGCCAAGATGTTAGAGATGCACAACGTGTAGGTTGAAGCATCAGAGACTAAAGGAGAAACAGCGTGGAGAAACAGGTTACTAATCCTCAGCAAAACCACCCTGCTCATCACAGACACTCAGTATCACAGGCTGTGAGAGATCCCTCTTAAACACAGGTGAGGAGGACAAAGATTGCACCTCCATATTCTTCAGTTTAGGGTAAACTCTTAAAAAGGAACTGAGCTGTGATATAATCATTTAATCTGATAATCGTGAGTATGGATATATGCATACATTTAAACATTCATGCAATTTTTTTGGTTTTTTTAATTTAACGTAATTTCTTTATTGATTCTTTGGGAATTTCATATCATGTACCCTAATTCCACTCACCTCCCAGTACCCTCATATCTTCCCCTCAGCCCTGCAGCAATCCACCCCAAAAATCTTTAAAAATCAAACCAAACCAAACACACAGACAAAAAAAAAAATACCCTCTTCAGTACTTCATCTTTCCCACCTCTCTAACACCTTTTCATTAGCTGTGGTAGCATTGGGAGCCATGGTGAGTCACACAGTATACACTTTTGTCCAATCAGCTTTACTTGCAAATGTTCATTGCAATGAATCACTGATTTGTTTCAAGGCCTCTGGTGTCTGACACACCATCTTCACTGGGTCCTCTCTGGAACTCCTCCGGGATATCCCACAGCTGCCCTGAGACATGGAGATTCTGCAGGTATTGTTCCACAGGACCAGTCCTTTCACAAGCTCCAGAAGGTACCAAATGGGGTAGATGTTAGAGTGGGCCAGCCCCAGACCCAGCTGTGGGCCTAATCCATAACTGAGCTGGTCAGTCCAGGCTCTCCAGACCTCCCAAGTCATGCCAGGGGTGGAGACAGCTCTCCTACACCCATATCAATAAGGTCAGTTTTCCCTTGCCTGTGGTGAGGGGTGGAGCCATCTCTCCTGAGTGCAGGAACCAGATCTCCCATGAGGGTCGACACCAGCTTTCTTGCTACAGTGTCCATCAAAAGGCAGGATCAGCTTTCCCAGGGCCAGCAAAGGGTGGGGTTGGCTCAACATGGTCCTCTGTTTTCATCATGCATGGTTCCTATGAGACCCCTGAGGTGACACAGGCCACAGACACAAATACAGATCTCATTTGCTGCTGAACCATGGACCCAAACATGACCCTCTACAGCAACCTGGGCCTGGACAGCATTGGCTCCAGGTAGAAGAACAGGCCATTAAGATCAGGATGTCTCTGGCAGCAGTGTGTTCCCCAGCCATCAACAAGACTACAGGTTGCAACCCCAACCCTGGGCTTCTGTATGACCTTTGGTGGCAACATGGACCTTGGACTTCAACAAACACCCCAGCAGTGTAGCAACTACAGTAGGACCATGGACACAGACATGGTCCTTGGCAGTGGTTAGATATGAATCTCACCATGGCCCCAGGCAGCAGATTGGCATGGCCCCCATAGCAGTATGGTCCTCAGACACTAGCATAGCCCCAGACGTCAAACATCCTCATGGCCTTCAATGATAACAGGAGTCTTGGACATCATCACAGACCCAGTCTGCAATAGGACCACAAACCCAGACATCCTCCACCAGCTACAGCCCTGGCATGGAGTCACCATGACATTGGATATGTACCACTCATATCTGTATGGCCCTGGATGTAGCACGGTTCTTGGACACCAACATGGATTCAGGTGACTGATCTGACCTCAAGATTCCCACATGACCCTTGGGGGAAACAAAAGCCAAGGACATCAACTTAGACCTTGGCTGCTATAGAGCCAAGGACACAGACATGACCCTCGGCAGCAGCCAGGACCCTGACGACCAATGGAATCATAGGCCATATATATCTGTGTGGCCCTGGCTGTAGCATTATTCCCAAACTCCAACAGGGCCACAGGTTGGAACCCAGACTCTGGACCTCTACATGGGTCTAGCTGCGAGTGGGACAACAGAATTCATACTTTGTATAGGACCTGAGTAATTATCAGAATTTGGGGATAAGTAGCTAGCACCTGCCTGCATTCTTGCAGTCTTATCCTGAAATTTTTGACAATTGCTCCTAGGTCCATACAAAATATGAATTCTTATATCAATGATTTATTTCCCCACTGTAACTTGTGTCCTCCACTTAAAATTTCTCATTTTCTCCAGAGATTCTTCATGGCATTTTTCACTTCTACATTTCTCAGAGTGTAAATGAGGGGGTTGAACATGGGTGTCAAAATGCAATAAAACACAGCTACAATTTTGTCTATGGACAGAGTAGATGACGGCCTCATGTAAATAAATATACAGGGCACAAAGAACAAAGCAACAACAGTGAAGTGGGCCCCACAGGTAGACAGAGCTTTCCGTCTACCCTCTGCACTGTGGGACCTCAAGGAGCGCAAGATGACAATGTACGAGGCAGCCAGCATGAGGAAGTTCAGCAGGCAGATCACACCACTGTTGGCCACCACCAGCAGGCCAATGACATATGTATTGGTGCAGGCCAGCTCCAGTAAAGGGTACAAGTCACACACAAAGTGATTGATTACATTGGGTCCACAGAAGGGCAATTGAAGAACCAGAAAGAGCTGAACCAATGAATGCAGGAAACCACCCAGCCAAGCCACTGCCACCAGCACCACACAGAGGTGCTTGGTCATGGTGGTTGTATAGTGTAGGGGCTTGCAGATGGCTACATAGCGGTCAAAGGCCATCACTGTGAGCAGAATGATCTCAGTTCCTCCCAATAAATGAGCCACAAAGAACTGGGCCAAGCAGCCCTCAAAAGAGATGGCTCTTCCCTCATGCAGGGAGTCAGCAATGAGTTTGGGTGTCATACAAGAGGAATAACAAGTATCAATAAAGGACAAATATGAAAGGAAAAAATACATAGGGGAGCCCAGGGTGGGGCTGAAAATGATAGTGATAATTATAAGTAGGTTGCCTCCAATAGAGACCAAATAGACAAACAGAAAAAGCACAAACAACATCCTCTGCACCTGGGGGTTCTGGGAGAGTCCCAGCATGAAAAATTCTGTGATGTTGCGTGGATTATCCATGAAGTCCCAGCAGCATCCAGAGATTTACCTGGGAAGTTCAGCTACTGTCTCTTTGAAACATTTCAAGAGATTGGGGGCTGGAGGAAAACAGTTTGTATGGAAGATAATTAATCTAAATTCTAGATCCCTAAGTAAAGACCCATTAGTAATGTAAATCAAGTTATTTCCAGCTAGTTATTTTAAGTAAGTGTAAAGTAAAATAAATACCTGTCAAACTACTGCAATTTTTGTTTTGGGGCATGTAAGAAACAGTTCTTTTTAGCGTGTGTCTCTGTGTGTGTGTGTGTGTGTGAGAGAGAGAGAGAGAGAGAGAGAGAGAGAGAGACAGAGAGAGAGAGAGACAGAGAGAGAGAGAGAGAGAGACAGAGAGAGAGAGAGAGATGCATGCATATATGGTTGTTCACCTGTGTGTGTGCAGAGGTTGACATCAGGTGTCTTTCTCAGTCGCTCCCCATCTTATGTTGAGACAAAGTCTCTCTCATTTGAACCCAAAGCTTTCAGAGTCAGCTAACCTAGTTAGAAAGCTTGCCCTAATGGCACTGAGCTCTCTTTCTCCTGCATGCTGTGGCAACACCTGTCAGCTTTTACTAAAGTGATAGGAATCTGAATTCTGGTCCTCACACTCACACAGGAAGCACATTTCTTGCTGGGTCATCACCTCAGTTCTCATTTTTTTTATTTTAATGGGGTTTTGTTTGTTTGTTTGTTTGGTTGGTTGGTTGGTCTAGGGTTTTTTTTTTTATAGACAGGGTTACTCTGTATAGACCTGGTATAATAGGTATAAAATATTCTGGTACACACTGTTGAGTTGAAAGTCAATGAAATCATAGAATATTTAGACCTTTTCATAACCAGGTATTTTTTCATTTTAAATAAAGCAAATTTCTTCTTAGAATAGTTTTGAAAGACAGAGGAGGGTAAGATACCAGAGTTTGGCCTGAGTTCAGTGTTACTTGGATTGTAAGACATTTTATCCTTAAAAAAAGCACTGAACAAAATTATAATTATAACTCCACTGAAAGAAGAACACAGCTTTAAGTAGGTCAAAGACAAGTACGAGAAAATTTAAACCTGCTGTCTTAGTAAAGATAGTCCTACTGATAGATTTATGAAATAATTCAAATCTTACAAAGCCAAATCCATTCTTTCTCTTTTTCCTTAAAAGCTGGTAGAGTGGGCAGTATTATTACTGATTCACACCAGGAAAGGTATCTCTAGTCACTCACTAAGATGTTATTCTGCCACCTTGAGAAGAGATGGGAAACCTGCGGTCTACATGATTCAAGAATGAGCACACATAGTATTCTGCCTCCAAATCTTTTCGACATTTGCGTGTTAATCCTTTAATATATGTCATTAACATAGCATAAATCATGTGTCTCAAAAGCAAGAGATAAAACTATATATGAATTAAAGATATCTATGAGATCCTTGTTAAACGTGCCTAGATAGACTGCATGCATCTCATTTCTCAGTGTTAGAATAAGGATAAATTTTAATTTTAATATAATGGAGAAATTAATCTTTATATCAGGAGTGAGGATGTCTTGCTATTTAAACAGTTGAATATTTTATAAAGTTAAGAATTTTGTACTGTATATTAAACAATTACATTGTATTCACAGAAATATATTTGAAATTTTAGTATTAAAAATATTTTTTCTATGAGGAAGAGAGGATGTCTTCATGGAGGTTTTGTAAAGGTATCCTGCAGTACAGTGCTGGCACTATACTTCATGACTATATATGAAATATATAGTCTATTATATATTTTATGAAGATCCAGATGAAAGGAGTTTGAAGGTTCAAAACACAAAGAAAATTTAAAGAGAAGGAAAGCATCATCACCTTTGTGTGATCAGTGCATGCTATACACTTCTGTTGAAATATCACACCACATTCTGCTGATGTAAACTATTATCACATACTCAGCAAAATTTGAATATGGTAGGGAAAACCACATTATATACCATAAAAATATTATGATTCAGGCAGTGGTGGTGCACACCTTTAATCCCAGCACTTGAGAGGTAGAGGTGGGTAGAGCTCTGTAAGTCTGAGGTCAGCCTGGTCTACAAGAGCTAGTTTCAGAACAGACTCCAAGACTATAGAAAAACCCTGTCTCAAAAAAAAACAAATAAATAGAGAATTTATTATGCAATATGTTGTAAACAATAGTCAGCTTAATAATAAATTAAATCCAAACTTTCATTAAAAATAACTAGCTGTAGACATTTTCTCTACTTTCTTTTGTAGTGTGACCTCTAACTCACAACTCCTCTTTCCAATTCAAATGGACATTTCCTCAGTTTGAACTTATTCAACCCTATCTCTACTTACTCTCCAAGTTTCATGTACTATCTCCCAAAAGCCTATAACCCACCCTTACCTATCTCATAACTTGATCACCACATCTAATCAAATTTTGTTCCTATTAGAGGTTGGAGATATTGCTCAGTGGGTTAGAGAACTTACTGTTCAAGCCTGAGGACCTAAGTGCAGATTCCTAGCACCCAGGTAAAAAGAAAGACATTGCCAGGCATTTTTGTAACCTCCAGCTCTGTGGAAGTTAAAGGAAAGAGGGTAACTGCAACTTTCTAGCTACCAACTTAACTCCAGGTTCAGTGAGAAACCTTTCTCATGGGGAAAAAAGTGGAGATTGGTAGATTACACCTGGCATTCTTCTCTTGCCTCTACACACCTACACATACATGTATGAATACACCATACTCATACATATGCGAACATGCACACATGTGCATGCACAAGGAGAGAATCCCTTCATTATTCTTTCATTTATTCTTGTATTTATTCTAAAACTTTCCACAAACCACTACCAAGGAACAACTATCCTCAATTTTTGGTGAAGGTCAATTCTTGAAATGAGCTGATGCTCCAGTATTATCATAGACAGTCTCTTCTACCTTATCACTCACTCAAATACTGGCTCAGCCATAAACATTGTAGTCTTAGTGACATTTGTCAGTCATCCAATCATATCATTACCCATTTTAATTGCCTAAAGCTCTCTTTACCATTGAAATAAAATTTCAACATTTTGGCCACATCACTAGGTTGTTGTTGGTGGTGGTGGTGTGCCCATATTATTCTTTAGCTTCTATTCTTGAATATTGCCATGTGCTATGGTCATGCCACACTGCTCTAAACTCCCTCACTAAGCTATGATCAGTCATAATTTTCCAAATACAATATCTGAGAAATGACCCTGGCCTTATAACCATTCTATTCCAGTAGATTCCTTTAAAACTGGGTGCTAATACCATTCATCTCTGTAAGAAATTTAATCTCTTCCCCTATATTATAAAACCACTAATGCTCATTTAGTAGTCAGATGTATCTCCATTCTAGCTATTTGTATCCTGTGTCTCATTAAAGCACAAAAAATTATTTTCATTAAAATATCTATATTGCCAGACCTCCAATGGTTCATAATGAAATGGATGCTGAATGATTGAAAACGAAAACCAAAAGATTTAGGAAACTTAATAAAATCAAAAGTTAAGCAGTTTAGACCTTCTTAGCAAAATTCTTTTACATCTTGACATAGCAAGTGACAAAATAAAATGGATTCCTTCCACATCATCTGGTCTTTCTTCTCCTGTACTGAATGTTGCAGTCATTAAATGCCTATCTGGGATTAATGAAAATTCCCACAAGGAGAGAAACTCAATGAGAAGTTACAGTTTATTATTTTCTTTTCTAGTTTGGAAATCTATCATAGTCTAAGCAACCTTTTTCACAAACCAAAAAAAAAAAAAAAAGAATTTCATCCATGTTTGAGCTGCAGGATACCACTTAGATTGTCACGTCCCAGTTTTTTCCTTCAAAAGTTCATAAAGGAAAGGATTTTTAGGATTGTGATGGCCATTTTTGTTTGTCAACTTGACTATATCTGGAATTAGCTAAAACCCAGATGGCTGGGCACAGCTGTAAGGGGTTTTTTTCTTAACTAAAATCATTTGAAATGGGTAAACTCACTTCTAATCCAGATCTTTGAGTTGGGAAGATTAAACAGATCTTTTGGGGCAGGAAGATCCACATAGAAGAGGTAATCTCACTCTCTCTTTGCCTGATTACTCTTGCTCTCACTGGCAATTCTATTTCTTCACTGGCATTTTAGAGCCACCTTCTTCAGAATTCCAGAATATACTGAAACCAACTGACACATCCAACCTTGTGGACTGAACAATTGCTGGGTTCTTGGACTTTCCATCAATACACAGGCATTGTTGACTAGCTGGACGACAGTGTGTAAACCATTCTAATACCTCATGTATATGGGGATATTAGAATTGTATATATATGCATGTATGTATAGTTATGTGTGCATATGTACACACACATATACACAAACAGAGACAGAAAGAGAGAGAGAGAAAAATAGAGAGAGAGAGAGAGAGAGAGAGAGAGAGATTCATTCATTCTGTAAGTTTTATTCCTCTAGAGCAGTGGTTTTCAATCTTCCTAACGCTGCAACCCTTTAATAAATTTAAGTTTCTCATGCTGTGGTGACACCCAACCATAAAATTATTTTTGTTATTATTTTATAACTGTGATTTTGTTATTGTTATGAATCATAATACAAATGTCTGATATGCAGGATATCTGATACGCAGTCACAAAGGGGTTACAACCCACAGACTGAGAACCACTGTTCCAGAGAACATTGATTAAGATAATGGTTATCTTACCTAACCCTTTTGATTCTTAAAGGTTAAAAATTTGACTCAGAATGACTAAGTAGCCATTTCAAGTTATTTGCCCCAGACAGTTTTGAAGGGTCACATAAGAAAATATATGAGCACACTGTGGCCACCAAAAACCTTCCAAACAAAATCAAGTTGTTAAACTAGACTGTCTCATTTCTAAGTTCAAACTTTTATATCAAGTATAAAAGAGAATTTCAGAAACATCATTGAAATTTCAGAGAGAAAAGTAAACTTAGAGTTATTTTAATAGCCAAAGAGGGGAGTGAACTCAGTCAGTAAAATGCTTGTAGTGCAAGCAAAGGGACCTAAGCTCAGCTCTCTGCCATTCATGTTAAAAGATAAACAGCACACATCTGCAGCTCCAACACTGGGAATAATTCTAACATTAACCTCTGCCTTCCACAAGAACATGTATTCATGCGAGTGCACATGCACACACACACACACACACACGAACATAGTCAACACATATATACCACACACACAATTTTCAAATAGACTATGTTGTTGCATTATAATATAAAAACAAACATAAAATAGAACTAAGCAAAAAGTTAACAACACAGGAAAACTTACTTGTGGTGAAAATTGAAAGTCTTAACTAATAATTTTATCCTCGTGCTGAAGGTTTGAAATTTTCTGAAGTTTCAGTTGTAATTTTGGGCTCTGACTATAAAAGTAGTTCCCAACATGCTTCATGTTACAACACAGCCTCATCTTGCCTACAGGTGCCCTAAACCCTGGACTGTGCTTTTCCGGCTCTCTGAAGCCAGGAGTAAGAAGAGAATTGGGGAAATAGATGGCTGTTTTTCCTCTCTAAAGATCTCAGCCCTGAAGCCCGATGTTTGACATCTTGGATGAAGTTACTGATAGATGATCAGCCAGAGTAGGAACGGTGTCACTCTGTTTTCATTCCTGTTCTGAAAACCAGAGTAAGTTGAAGATGTCTTCGCTAGGTGTCTGAAATGAAGATCCAACTCTTAAAAGAAAACAGTCTCTTCCACATCCCAAGCTGGAAAAAGTTGGCACTAAACCAGTAATTTAAGTATGATAGTCCTTCGAGGCCCTGTCTTGGCCAACGCCCAGGTGTGATATTATAGAGAGGTGGACAAAGTCTGAAAGAACTTGTGACCCCAGATTTTCCAGCTTTGCAAAGTCACACTTTACCATCCAAATAAAAGTTCAGTGCCCAGTCTTAGATGCCTGTGGGTTTATTCTCACCCAGATCTTCATTCCTAGCTTTTCTATTTGGGCAAATGATTCAATTTGCAAGCTTGTGTCTTGAAGCAAGTCCTGAAGAGACACCTACTTTTCTGCTGCCTTCACTTTGAGCTGGCAAAACAATAAGAAATGAATATTTGTGGTTGAGCTATTTCAAATTAGTATTCTTATTGTAGCCTCTCAGGTAAACTAAGAATGTACATTGCATGAATGCCTGAAACTACCAAAAGATGTCATGGTGATACACATGTTGGCAAGGGTGTATAGCAATAGGATCTCTTAAATCATTGCTAGTTGTAGTGAATATTGATCTAACCACTTTTAGAAGCAATTGAGCATTAACTTTAACAACAATTTTACACCTAACTACATATGCCAGAGAAACCTTTCCAAACTTAAGATAAGGTATACAACAGCACCTATATATGAAAAGTTATAAGCTTACATGTGTCTTGTTGAACCAAGACACACTTACAAGAAAATAGTAAAATAATTATAATACACTCATTCATTAAGTTATTGTATAATAGTAAGTGGTAAAATATATGCGTGGCTCTTTGAAATATGTTAAGAGAAAATCACAAGTCATAATACTATTTGTATATGTTACTCTTTAAGAAAATCAGGGACAAGAGAAGCCAATGTGTTAGTGAGTAACACACACACACACAATATATAACAAAGTTTTAAAAATTAAAATTATATATGTGTGTGTGTGTGTGTGTGTGTGTGTGTGTGTGTACGCACACACGCAGAAAGCAGAAAACTAGTAAGGGACAATGCAGTGCATGGAAAGTGAACAAAAAGAGATAAAAAGCATATTATGGGAAAAAGAACAATAGAGCAGGAAGGATTACATGAGAAGAAGATAGGAGGGCAGACTAGAGGACAGAGTATGGAGAAGTAAGACTTAACATGAAAGACATTTGAAAATGGTTTACGGAAAGCTTCTTAACATACATACATCATGGCAGTCTCCGCCAGCCTTCAGGAAGTGAGATACCTGTCTTCAGGCTGTGCCCCACCATCACCATGCACTGAACTCGGTCCCTCCAAAACCCACTCTGACACCCAAACCCCATGCATCTGAACATCCTCCATGTGGTCAGTCTTCCACCACAACCCTAACAGACTACATAGGAACAGGCACAAACCTCACCCATTGGAAAAACAGCAGACTACATGGGCACAGGTGTAAACTACAGTAGCTGGAAGAATAGGCACAGGTATAAGCCATACCAGATGGAAGAAAAAGTAAGTAAATGCCAGTGTAACAATACATTCAAGCACTGAAAGTGCAGTATGGCACCACCAGAACCCAGTGATCCTGGGTTCAGCGAGACCTGAACATTCCAACGCAACTGAAACACAAGCAAATGAACTTAAAAGTATTTTATGAAAATGATAGGCTCTGAAATAGGAAATGAAAAGTTCCCTTAGGGAAGTTGAGGAAAAGAAACAAAAGAATAGAAGAAATCAATAAATTCCTTAAAGAAATAAAAAAAAAACAAGAAAAACCAATAAAACAGATGAAGTAAACAGTTAAATACTTGAAAATTGAAATAAAAACAGTAAAGAAAACACAAATCCAGGGAGTTCTGGAAAAGGAGAATCTGGGGAAGTGAATAGGAACTACAGATGTATTCATTACCAATAGAATACAAGAGATGAAAGTGAAGATTTCAAGCATTGAAGATACAATAGAGGAAATAGATTCAGCAGTCAAAGAAAATGTTAAATCCCATAAGTTCCTAACACAAAACATTCAGGAAATCTGAGACTCCATGAAAAAAACCTAAGAATAATATGGATAGAAGAAAGAGAAGAATTCCAACTTAAAAGCACAGAAAACATATTCAACAAAATCACAGAAGAAAACTTCCCCAACCTAAAGAAGGACATGCCTATAAATGTACAAGAAGCTTACATAACACCAACTAGAATGAACCAAAGGAAAGAAAAGTTCTCTCACCATATAATAATTAAAACATTAAACATACAGAATAGGAAAAGAATTTTGAGAGCTTCAAAGGAAAAAAGTCAAGTAACAAATTAAAGCAGACCTACCAGAATTACATCCAACTACTCAATGGAGATTCTAAAAGCCAGAAGGACCTGGAAAGACATTCTACAGACAATAAGGGGCAATGGATGCCAACCCAGACTACTATACACAACAAAATTTTCAATCAACAAAGATAGAGAAAACAAGACTCTTTTATAACAAAACCAGATTTAAATGATACCTATCCAAAAATACAGCACTGCAGAAAGTACTAGAAGGAACTCAGTTACATTCACAAAAAAACCCACAGGCAATAGATAATTTCACAACAGCAAAATTCAAAGAAGTGAAACATACACACTACTACCACCACCACCAAAACCAAAAAATTAGCAGGAATTAACAATCACTGGTCAAGAACATCTATTAATATCAATGGACTCAATTTGCCAATAAAAGGACAGGCTGACAAAATGGATATGAAAACAGGATTCATCCTTCTGCTGCACACAAGAAATACACCATAACTTCTAAGACACAAATCCTCAGAGTAAAGGGTTGGAAAAAATTTTTCCATCAAATGGACCTAAGATACAAGCCAGTGTACCTATCGTATATCTATACGATAACGTATAACAAAAGGTACTTCAAATTAAATTAACCAAAAGAGATGAAGAAGGACATTTCATATTTCATCAAAGGAAAAAAATTCATCAGGATGAAGTCTCAATTCTGAACATCTATGCCCCACATACAAAGGTGTAAAAGAAACATTTCAAAAGTTTAAATCACACATCAAACTCCCACATGTTAATAGTGTGAGACTTTAACCAACACCCCACTTTCACCAACAGACAGGTATTCCAGACAGAAACTTAACAGAGAAACAATGGAACTAACAGATGTTATGACTCAAATGATCCTAATAGACATCTACAGAATATTTCACCCCAACACAAAAGAATATACCTTCTTCTCAGCATCTCATAGAACATTCTCTGGAACTGACCACATATCAGTCACAAAACAAATCTAAACAGATACTAAAAATTTGAAATAACTCCTTGTATATTATCAGACCACTATGGGCTAAAGTTAGAGATCAACAACAACACAAGCTACAAGAAGCCTACAAACTCATGAAAACAGAACAACTCTCAACTGAACCACCACTGGGTCAAGGAAAAAATAAAGAAATTAAAAACTTTCTAGAATTCAATAAAAATGAATTTAAAACATACACAAACTTATGGGGCATAAGGAAAGCAGTGCTAAGAGGAAAGTTCATAGCACTAAGTTTTTACATAATTAGGAGAAATTTCACACAAGTGACTTAACAACACACCTGAAAGCTCTAGAACAAAAAGAAGCAAACTCATGCAGAAAGACTAGATGACAGGAAATAAACTCAGGGCTGAAATCAATAAAGTCGAAATAAATAGAACAATACAAAGAATCAATGAAACAAACAGTTGGTTCTTTGAGAAAACCAACAAGATACACAAATCTTTATCCAAACTAGCCAAAAGGCAGACAGAGAATATCCAAATTAAGAAAATCAGAAATGAAAAGGAGGACATAACAACAGACTCTGAGGAAAAACAGAAAATCATTAGTTCATACTTCAAGAACCTGTACTCCACAAAATTGGAAAATCTTAAAGAAATGGAAAACTTTCTTGAGAGATACACATACCAAACTTAAATCAAGTTCAGATAAACAGCTTAAACAGACTTGTAACCCCCAAGAAAACAGAAACAGTTATTAAAAGTCTCCCAACCAAAAAGAACTCAGGGCCAGATGGTTTCAGCCAGATGGTTTCTATCAGAATTTCAAAGAACAGCTAATACAAAATCTCCTCAAATTGTTCCACACAATAGAAACAGAAAGAATATGACCAAATTTATTTTATGAGTACACAGTTACCCTGATACTGAAACCAAGCAAAGATGTACAAAAGAAAGAGAATTATAGACCAATCTACTTCATGAACATTGATGCAAAAGTACTCAAAACAATACTAGCAAACTGAATCTAAGAACACATAAAAAAAATCATCCACCATTATCAAGTTGACTTCATCCCAGAGATGCAGGATGTTTCAACATAGGAAAATTTGTCAATGTAATCTACCATATAAACAAACTGAAAAAAAAACACATATTTATTTCATTAGAATCTGCAAAGCCTTAGCTCTAACTTCTTATTGGCTAACTCTTACATCTTAATTTAACCCATCTCTGTTAATCTGTGCATCATCATGAGGTCATGGCCTACCAGCAAAATTTTGCTGTGTCTATCTTTGGCGGTGGCACCAAGACTTCACCCTAACTCCACCTTCTTCCTCCCAGAATTCAATTTAGTTTTTCTTGCCTAGCTAAGTTCTGCCTTGTTATAGGTCCAAAGCAGTTTCTTTATTTACTAATGGTAATCAAAGCATACAGAGGGGAATTGCACATCACAATAACAACTAGTCTGGCAAGGTTTGCCCAGTAGTGCAATAGTGGCATCAATATTATGACAGTAACCAACCACCTGCTTAGATTTCAGACCTACTTCATGAGACAGAACTCATTTGTGTTATGACCAACATAGCAAAGAACACATTGCTAGGTATATCATAGGCACATCTGCAACACAAGTCCTGTACCTAAGGTTCAGAGATCATTGTAGAAGAGGGACCCCATAAGAGCCAGAGAAGCAAGGCGTTTGCTGTGAGGTTGTCTCCTAGAAATGTCAGAAATTACAACCATCAAGTCTCACCCTTCATGGCTGCCTTAACAAAGCTGAACAAAGATGACACCAATGGACATGCTAGCATGGAAGAGGGAAAGCTCACTAGGCTTCAACCCTAGACAAAGAACTGCTGGCAACTGAGGCATGCTGAGAGTGGGAGAAGTAGTCTTTGCTTGGGAAGAGCACACCAACTGGTTATCCAAAACCAAATGGTCAGCCCTGAAAACATAAAAATACAATTAACATTTATACAGGCTGAATGGGCTGTGTTTATTTATTTTAAATACATACACACATACACACACACACACACACACACACACACACATATATATATATATACATATATATTAAAGAAAAAGAGGACATAAATTTTACAGGAAGTGGGGTAGGATGCTACATGGGATGGTTGGAAGGGAGGAGATGAAAGGGGAAATTATTTTCAAAAGCAGTACTTAGGTGCTGTTAATGCAGGATTTTAGTTGCTTTTTCTCAACCTTCTACCAATCTGCCCTTGACATTGGACTTACAATAATTCTACTACTCCAGGTACTGGTGCACTCTTAAAAAAAAATTCTGATTTTTAGTTATTGATTCATACACCCAGAAGAAACTCAGTTTTTGGGTCAAGGATTCATGTTCTCTGTCTCTGTCTCTGTCTCTCTCTCTCTCCCACACACACACACACATTTTATCACTACAATATTCAAGGTGCAGGGAAGCATTTGATATGATTCTGAATAGTTTTGGTGAATCTAATATAATTTAATTATATTTGTTTATTTACAGTTACTTTGAATCTATGACATTTGTTTGTTCTTTCATATATTCATTCATTTACAATAGCTTTGTTATTTTCTCAGAGTTTTGAATTCTGTTTGTATTGTGTTACTACACAGCTTCTAAGTCCCAAGATAAGAAAATATATTTCTGTAACATCTTTTAGTTGCTTTCATTGTTTTCATTTTCCATAACTAGTATATATTCATTCACTCATTTGATCAGTTAATATTAATGGAATACCAACAAAGTGCCAAAAAATGTAGCAGATACTTGAGATACATCGGAAAACAAAACTATGAACACTGGCTCTTCATTTTCCTCTTTTTTTGTCTCCTTCCTCAATCTTCCCAGACTGGCTTGGGATACTGAAGAAGTTCACATTTCCAGACTTGCCAATCTACCTCAAGGCCATTCTGGCACTAGAATATCCCTCTTACTCCACTCTAGATATCTTCACTGTTTTCTATGGACATAAATATGAGGGAATGTAAATTTCAATAAGACCATTGTCAAACAAGGCAGAGATCTAGGGAGACCTGAGCTACCCCCCAACTTCCCATCTACTGTCCCTGTTTTGCCCAAATTTTCTACTTTTCTTCCCAAGTCGTCTTCCTCCATGCAAGTCTCTTCATGGCATTTTTTACCTCAGAGTTCCTGAAAGAGTAAATAATGGGGTTCAAGAGAGGTGTGACAACTGTATAAAACACAGCCACGATCTTGTCCACAGGGAAGGTGATGCAGGGTCTCATATAGACAAAAGAACAGGGTATGAAGAACAGACCCACCACAGCAAGGTGAGAGGCACAGGTAGAGAGTGCCCTACGCCGTCCTTCTGCCGTGTGGCTCCTCAGGGAATGCAGGATGACCACATAAGAAGCCAGAAGCACTGCAAAGCTGATCACTGAGATGGAGCCACCATTGATGATGATTAGCAGACTAATGAGGAAGGTGTCTGAGCAAGCCAACTTCAACATTGGGTGGACGTCACAGAAGTAGTGGTCAATGATGTTGGGACCACAAAAGGGCAGTTGGAAAATGAGGAACGCTTGTCCAGCAGAATGCAACAAGCCCCCACTCCATGCTGCCCCTACCAGTAGGCCACATACTCTTCGATTCATGATGGTGACATAGTGCAAAGGCTTGCAGATGGCCACATAGCGGTCATAGGCCATCACTGTCAAAAGAAAGATTTCAGTGCCACCAAAGAAATGGAGGAAAAATATCTGTGTGATGCAGCCCTGAAGGGAAATGACTTTCCTTTTGAGCAAAGAGTCAAAGATGAGCTTGGGGGCTGTGACAGAACAGTAACAGAGCTCTACCAATGACAAGTAGCTGAGGAAGAAATACATAGGGGAAGAGAGTCCTTTGCTGGTCATAACAGTTACCACAATGAGGCCATTGCCCAGCACAATGGCTACATATATCAGGAGAAACATCACAAAAATAACCTTCTGTACATGCTGACTCTGGGAAAACCCCAGAAAAATTATTTCTGTTATATTGCTTGTAACTGCCATGTTTTAAAGCACTGTTTCTGAGAACCTAGAATCACAGAAATTAGAATCAGAATTCACCAGAAATGAGAGGCATTCTCTTGGCTTTCTGGTCTGGTCTCTCTTCTCCCTCCCTCCCTCCCTCTCTTTCTTTCTCCCTGTTTCCCTCCATCTGTCTCTTCTTCCCTCCCTTGTTCCTTTCCTCCCTACCTCCCTGTTTGATTTGGGTTTTTTCAAAGTAAAGATTCCATGACACAGTGATTAAAATAGCAATTACCAACTGCTGGATATTAGTCTCAGGTTGAAATTTGACTTTGTAATTCTCTTCATACATAGGAATTACCTGACTATCCTCAAAAATGGAGGGAAGATATGCATGATCCAGCTCAAATCTTGAATCTCTGACTCGTAGTGACTTAACTGATGACACAGTCCTGCCCAACAACAGAACAGGATCACATTCTACAAGGAGTGATTTCTCAACTCTAATTATTCTGCAGTTGGCAAAACTTACCAGCCTCCAGAATTTATATATGCTAAAGTCAAATTATATTGTATCAAAGCATAATTGAGTATACTTCAATCTACATTATCTTAAAGTACTCTTGCAGTGTAGGCATGCATAACATTACATTTAGAAATGTTCAGTGTTCCAGGATTCTGATACAGGAATCTTCCACCCAACACATGCACAGAAATGATGTGTATAGAGGCCAGAGGTAACTCTCAGGTGAAATTCCTCAGAAGTGCCATTCACATTATTTTTTGAGACAGTGTTTCTCACTGGATCATGGGTCTTGCGCATTCTGCTAGATTAGCTGGCCAGTAAACCTGAAATATCCACCTGTCTCTGCCTCCTCAGCACTGAGATTATAAATAAGTACCATCACATCTTGTTTTTTACCTGGTTGTTCGGAATCAAATTCAGGTCCTCATTCTTTCATGGCGAGCACTTTCCCAACTGACCTATCTCCTATCCCTGATTTCATTTGGATTGGGCTGGACTGGGCTGGTTTGGCTTAGTTTGAGTTTAAGATTATTGATATGTAATATATCTTTATAATACAAATATCTTAAAAAGCTATAAATTAAATGCATTTGGGTGGGACAACAATAAAGGAGCCAACATCTAAGAGGAACTAAAAACGTGTTTGAGGGAATTTCATAAAGGGTCATCAGCCAAGTTAAACATGGACAAAAATGATGACATATCACCTATGGGGTATAAATAATTTTAATTATAATTTCTTATTTATTGGAGACAAAGTAAAAGACTGAAAGATAAGTGAACATTCTTATCAGGCAGAAAGCTAACTGGATACTTCTAGGATTTGTAGCTAATGAAACTTTAAACAGAATTGAACATAGAAGCTTAAATTAAATTCACCCAATAAACAATTTCCTTGAGAACCTTTCAGATCTTTCTAATGAATCCAACACCTACTTTGTGACTTCCTGCCTGACACTTCTTATCTTAGAATCTCATGTTCTGTGCTGTTCTGAAAGATGAAATTGACCCAGCTGCCCGTGTCCAGTATTCCCTCTCTCCAACTTTTTCTCCAAAGACATATCAATGAGGTGTAGATAAATAAAACACAGGGACCTCTTCCTCCATTTTATTTTGCTCAATAATCATAAACTGTGCTGCACTAGCACTCAATCACTGAATACCATCTCCAGACCCAAAATTCAGGTTTCTGCATAGGCTGAGCTCCATTCAGGCTCAGATGACGTTAATACCTTTGTGTCCTCTAGAAAATGTCAGTCTTAGCCAAGGTGCTTAAATTTCTCAAAAGAATATTTTTTAAAAAAAAATGTAGCAGCAATTATTTATAAAACTATCATTGCAAATTATTCAACCAGAATCTTGTTTTAAAAAAAAACTAACTCTATCATCTGCTCTAAATCAAGCTGCAAGCTTTTTAGTCAGACGACAAGACTCTGACAAAATGATACATAAGGCGATCTCATCTGCTAATAGAGAGCAATTCTGAGACAGGCTTTCCGTTTATGAAAGCTTGTGAAGCAGGGATATCAACAATGAAATAAGCCAGTGAAGGGATTAGGTGTGCTGTGCAGCTGGTAGAGTGCTTACCTAGCATGTAGAAAGCTCCAGCATCACATAAAACTGGATGTGATGGTTCATTCCCATAATCCCAGCACTTGGAGGTGAAGTCAAGAAGATCAGAAGTTCAAGATGATCCTCGGCTACCTAGAAAGTACAAGGCCAACCTGGGATATGTGAGACCTTGTTAAAGACTGAAGGAGATAGGGAAATAAGAAGGAAGGGGTAGAAGAAATGTGCCAGTGTTTGAAAGGCCCCACCCTAGTGTCTGTTCATCCTCGGAAGAGCTCAGTGAATGCAAGACTTGAAATCTGCTCCACCCAAAGAGACTCACCAGTTGTCATTAATGCTGATACCCCTGTGTGTCAACTCTAACACTTAATGACCTCATTCGGAAAATGACAGGGAAATACAATGGGACAATTCTACCCTAAAGCCTATGAAAAGGAAGTTAGAAATGTTTGCTGGACCAAAAGTCCTGAACCATTTAGGTGTGAGGGATGAAGAATTTAAATCAGAGAGCTGAATTTCCTGAGCATAGCATGCCCAGGGAGTTCCTAACAACAGCAAAAGCCAAGTTCATATTTACTTCATTCAGAGTTAAGAGAGCTCTCTCTAATTAATCCAATTAGAAAGCCAAGATTTCTACTTGCCCCTTATGATTGGCCCCGGCTGATCTGGCCCCAAAGGTCCTCCATTCTGTATTCTGAGGTGAGTGACAGAGAAGGATCCACCATCTCAGCCCACTAGGACATCCTTGTGGGGGCTCCAGGTGGCCTCTGCTACCCTCTCACACCTCATTGTACCCATGATGTCAACAATTGCCAAGAAAACTTCAGACAAAGAAATCCAGGCTACCTCACACACATACTTTAAACAACACAGACATAGAATGATCTCTGAGATCATCTACTCAATCATTGTGAAGATGAGAGAGTAACCAATGTGGACATAGTAGCACAGCTACGCCAACTGTCTCTTAATAACTGTTGTAAGAGTCTTACAATTATATATTTTTACAATTATAAGCATTTGCCAGCAAATTCCCAAACATGGTGGAGGGGCATCAGAAAGAGTAGAGTTTCTTTACTACAAGGTGTAATTTCCAAAGCAACAGCACACTGAATTTGCATTTCTGTATCTTTCTACTTTTCTAATGTCTCATATAGGGAAAGTGACAACAACGGGCATTCCCAATTGATAGATTGAGCAAAGAGAGCTCAGAAAGGTAAGGAAAATTGTTCAAACCTATAAAACTCATAAATGATTCTATTGAATCAGAAAGAGGAGGAAGAGGAGAAAGAGAAGGAGAAGAAGAAGGAGAAGAAGAAAGGAATGTAGAATAATTAGAACAAGAATGAACTGGAACAGAAATTTGTAACAGAGAATTGGAATTGAAACAGAATAAGAGCTAAAAATCTGTAGACAATTAGGACAAGAAAATAATAATTTAAAAAAAAACAGTGAACAAACCTGACTGGAACTACAAGCATGTGAGCTCATTCCATTTCCTCTTAGGCTAGAAATTTTCTAAGTTCCTTTCACTACACTGAGGCAACCTAACCAAATCCCGGGAGAAAGTCAGCAGAGCTGGACTCTGGTGGCTTTTGATAAATAAAAATATTCACAGCAAAATAAAAATAAAGGTTAGAGATAACCTTAATTTTCTTCATTGTACTGAAACTTTCATTGGGCATAAATACATTAAAAGAGTGTGTTGAATACCTTAAGCAAATATGATTGAAATGATGCTTCATTTTTATTTAAGAGTTATTTATATTTTCTGGGAATTTTATACATGAGCACATTGCATCTTTATCACCCCTTCTCCTTCTTTTACACCAAGTCCTCCACACCCCTTCCCAAATCATAATCTCTTTTTAAATTGTTCCAGTTATATACACATGCATAAGTGTGTGTACACACACACACACACACATATATATACATATATATGTATATATATATATATATATATATATTCACACCTGTATATATAACCTACTGAGTTCATTTAGCTTTGCTCATATGTTGTGTTCCCAACCATGACCACTTTGAATTGGACAACCTATGTGGAAATTTGTGCCTGAAGACAATTGACCCTTAGCAAATAATAACTTCATACACCTCTTCATCTAGGAGTAGAACCATGTGGAATTTTCCCCAGCTTCATTGGCACATCAACAAAAAAATAATTCAAAATAAATAAAATCTGTCCCTACTATATACAAGGCTCTGAGTTAAAATTCAGGTTCCTATCTCTAACTCACCAATAATAAAATAATTAAGCACATGACTTTCACAAACCTATATTTATACCCAAAATACCTTGAATACTTTATATGTTCAATTAGAAAGTTCCATATTTTAGGACTTTATAGTCTACATACGGTTTTAAAGAGTTTAGTAATTGTGCTGGCAAAAGGGCAAGTGTGATAAACAGAAGCACCACAAAAGTATTTATTATTCAATATTTAAAGTAGATTGCTTAAAATACTAATAGTATAGGTTTCAAATATTGATTTTGAAATCTTCAAGCAAATACAACAAATGTATACAATCAGAAGAGTTCATCTGTTTTAATTTTGCTTAATCATTCAGTTATGCTTACTCACAAGATTATAATTTGTGTTCAGTTCTAAAGATTTAATGTTTCTGTCATGAATAAGATATCATATATACAACATGTATATTATATTATTAAAGTATTTAATGTCATTGTCAATTATGCCTAATATAAAGAAAAGTAGTTCGTTTCACAGCTCTTAAAATAAAGAATCCAATTATCACAGCACATCTCCAAACATTTTATTGGGTTTATTTATTTTTTTTTAATTAAAAATTTCCACCTCCTCCCCTTCTCCCTATTCCCTCTCCCACTCCATCTCCCCCTCCCTCTACAGTCCTAAGAGCAGTCAGAGTTCCCTGCCTTGTGGGAAATCCAAGGTCCTTCCCCCTCCATCCAGGTCTAGGAAGGCGAGCATCCAGACAGACTAGGCTCCCACCAAGCCAGTACATGCAGTAGAATCAGAATGCAGAGTCATTGTCCTTGGCTTCTCAGTCAGCCCTCATTGCCAGCCACATTCAGAGAGTCCGGTTTGATCACATGCTCCATCAGTCCCAGTCCAGCTGGGACTCCCATTAGATCAGTTCCACCATCTCAGTGGGTGGACGCACCCCTCGTGGTCCTGACTTCCTTGCTCATGTTCTCCCTCCTTCTGCTCCTCATTTGGACCTTGGGAGCTCAGTCCAGTGCTCCAATGTGGGTCTCTGTCTCTATCTCTATCCATCGCCAGATGAAGGTTCTATGGTGATATGCAAGATATTCATCAGTGTGGCTATAGCATAGGGCCAGTTCAGGTGCCCTCTCCTCAGCTGCCTAAGGAACAAGTTGGGAACATCTCCTTGGACACCTGGGAACCCCTCTGGTGTCAAGTCTCTCCAAACATTTTATTGGATTTATTTTAAATCTAATTTTTACATTTCAATGTTTCTGTAATGGTTTATTGTTATCAATATATACTACATAAATCACAACTTTAATTTTTATTAATATCCATCCAGATAGTTATGCAAACCAATCACAGTTACTCTCCCTGCCTGCTCTACTTTATGTTACTAATAAATTGTTGTGACAAATGTATATATTTTAAAATTTTTGAAAACTTCCACACATTGTCTTTCTATCCCTAGCACTTCAGTGAGCAAATCCTAATCCAAAGATGCTCTCTAAGATAGATGGTGTCATTTTCAAGTTAGCAAACTAATATTTACACAATCCCACTGCTTCGTCTAGAAAGTCTGATCCAGAGCATGTATCACATTCAGTTGTCATCAGCTCATAAAGGGAAAAAAGCTCTTTTGTGTGATATAGCATGCCATTTCTTAGCCACTTGTTTCTCTCTTTTTTTCTCTAATAAAAAATAGATGGGAAAGACTCACAAGGTTCAACCTAGAAATCATCATTAGGAATTCTTTTTTTTTTAAAGTGGAAAACAAAAATACATTCATTATGAAGCTTGCATCCCTAAGAGGGAAGCCAGAGTGAACTGCTGGAAACACTGTTGACAGCCCAAAGAGAAGCTGAGGGAAACAGAGAAGACAGAGAATGCTAGAAAGCTGCATAAGCCTATCAGTGCCCCCAATCAGCAGGAAGTAGCCTGGAAAACAATGCTCACATTCCCAAGAAATGGATTATGGATGTTTTTCTTTCTTTAGAGAGTTGATTAGAAGTTGTTAAAAATAATGGTCAGGAAGAAAGCTAAACAAAGGAGACTAGATTCAGAATTTTTTTTTTGAAAAAAAGGGAGAAGTGCTATGGAACAATGGGCTGGAGAGAAACCTCTGTCAACAACTGGGTTTGCACACAGTTCTACATGTGATAAAATGTAACATGTAGCATCTTAGAGACATGTTCACTTAAGCATCTTCGGGGATACAGTTGAGTCCTGCTACTCAATTAACTTCTTCCTGAATAAACAATTTAAAAAGAAACTTCAACTGTAGGCATTTGTTGAAGGATGTTCAGAGGAAACCTAGGCTCCTACATGTGATTTCCTGGAGAGTCTAGACAGGATTTCCACAGCCAGCCATTGCTAACAGCTGGATCTTATTGTGGTCTGCCAAGCAACAAAAGGCATCTTCAATCTCTCATTAGAAAACAAATGTTTCGAAGGAATAAGAATAAAATAAAACAAAACAAAAACTAACACACAGGAATAGAACAAAACAAAGGAAAAGAACCAAAAAAAAAAAAGAAAGAAAGACAAATGACACAGATATGGAAGCAGAGAAACACTCATTAAACACTTAGGAATCCCATAAAAACACTAAACAGGAAGTTTTATATATATGCAAAAGACCTGTGACATTAAAAAGAATATTCATATATACATTTAAAAGAGTGTGTGAATGTGTGTATGTGTGTGTGTGTGTGTGTATGCGTGTGTGTGTGTGTGTGTGTGTGTGTGTGTGTGTGTGTAGACAGGGCTTTTTTGTGTAACAGTCCTGTCCTAGAACTCACCTTGTAGACCAGGCTAGCCTCAAACTCACTGAGATCTGCCTGCCTCTGTCTCCAAGTGCTGGGATTAAAGGCTTGAGCCACCATCACCCAGAGATAAAATTTTTAAAAAGAAAAAAGAAAGCTCTGACACATTATGAGACAAGAAAAGTCCAAAGATCTCACTGAGTTTGCTTTCGGTTGGCCATTTATTTCTGGGCATACAGCCTACCCTTAAGAGTAATTTGAAGGGGAAACAATTTTTCAATCTTTCTTTCTCTCTATTTTTTTTTAATAGTAAATGCCAGCATGCTGCAAAACACCATTGAGTTTGATTTTCTCTATTACAAAATTATACTTAGGTTGCATATTTTGGAAATAATAGCACAGTAATAATGTTGTGTGTCTCTAGAGCACACCATATAATGAGTTGTGCTCCATCAGTTTATCTTGTTACTGGAGTGATGTTCACTTTGGGAAATCGTGTAAGAGATAGTTAAGAAGTTACATGTTTCCTTTTGCAATTAACAAACATCTGTCAAGACAAGGTGAGATAGCTCATCCATTCATTCATTTCTTAGTCAAAAAGGATACTATTCTGTTAAGCGAAGTGTTTTTTTTTCTATCACGCTTACATTCGTAAGACAATTTGCTCAAAGTAACCGACCTTGTGAAGCAAAGGTATTTCTGTCCTGTGTCACAGTAAAATTACAATAGGAAGTGAATCTAAACTAAAATAAGTATAATCTATTATTCTGCTACAAATATTTGCTACAGTATTATGGAGAGTGATAGGAATGTAACAATCTAAAATAGTTATGTAAAGGTATTTCCATAAAAGGAACTAATTTACAAGTATTTTCTAAGATGCCAATTCTTCCAATCACAGGGCCCCATCAATTTGGACTCAGCACCATTACAATACTGATAACCAATATCCAGACTATTTCTCATCTACTTTGATTGTCCTGATCCATAGCATCTTCATGGCTTTCTTCACTTCCGCATTTCTCAGGGAGTAGATGACAGGGTTGAGGAGGGGAGTTATCACTGTGTAGAACACAGCTACCATCTTGTCTATTGGCAGTGTAGCAGAAGGTCTCATGTAGATGAAAACACAGGGACCAAAGAACAATATAACTACAGTGATATGGGACCCACAGGTGGAAAGGGCTTTGCACCGTCCCTCAGAGCTTTGAGTCCTCAGATGAAACAAGATAACCACATAGGATGCTAAAAGAACCACAAAACTGACCACAGACAGTGTTCCCCCATTGACAACAATTAGCAGACCAATGAGGAAAGTGTCTGAGCAGGCAAGTTTAAGCACAGGAAGCAAGTCACAAAAATAATGGTCAATGACATTGGGGCCACAGAAGGGTAAGTGGAAGATAAGAAGGATCTGGGCAAAGGAGTGCACAAAGCCTCCCATCCATGCTGTTCCCACAAGGACAGCACACACCTGTCTGTTCATGATGCTGGTGTAGTGCAGGGGCTTGCAGATGGCCACATAGCGGTCATAGGCCATCACCGTGAGCAGGAAAATCTCAGCACCACCAAAAAAATGCATGAAGAAAAGCTGTGTCATGCAGCCCCATACAGATATGGATTTCTTCTGAGCTAGGAGATCAAAGATGAGTTTGGGCACTGTTGTAGAGGAGTAGCAGATCTCCACAAAGGAGAGGCAGCCAAGGAAGAAGTACATGGGGGATTCAAGACTTCTGCTGGCTGCAACAGTGACCACCATGAGAAGATTCCCCAGAACAATGGCTGTGTACAAGAGCAGAAATATCACAAAGCAAACTCTCTGCACCTCTTGATTAGGAGAGAGTCCCAGAAAAATGAACTCAGTTACATTGTGTATGTTAGCCATGAGGGAGCAAGTTGGGTGGTATGATCTGAAATGATAGAAAAGACATCATAGAATAAGTAAATTTTTAATAAAATTCTTTGCAGGAAACCTGTGAACTAAGTATTTAAAATTGAGTAGGAGTTAATAATGAAAAGAAGAGTGCACCAAACAGATAAAGTGTTAATGCATTGTGTATGACTGGAATTCTGGAGAGAATAGCTAAATGTAAAACTGTGAGAAAAGAGCACCCCTGACATATGAAGGGGTGCATTGACTTCAGACTTTACCTATACAACAAGCAATCATCAAGGATGTGTCAGCTGAGGAGCATAGACTTGTTTCCAGACAGTGGAGTCAAAGAGGGATGACCAATTAAAAACTCAATAAATCCACTTATTGTTCAACATAGGGCATCTAGGATAGTATTGTCACATCCAAGTTAGATGCTTTTCTAGTACTTTTGAACATCTTTACTGTGCTTTCCCATACAGATTTCCTTCTTTGCCTTTCTCCAACCTCATTTTCATTTCTTGGTTTACAGGGGGGCTGGTATTCAATGTCTCACATACTCATTAGTGTCTTCAGAAGACATGTCCATGTTGTACCTCCTTGACACACCACACCCCTTAGAGAGACCTCAAGCCTGTACACAGTCATAGTCTGTGATCTTCATTCTGCTTCTCATTCGAATTCTCACTTTATATAGTTGTCTACTTGATGACATCATCATAGTTAAATCCATGCACAATTCTCTTCTTTGCTGGCATGCTCATTTCCTCCAAATCTGTGCCCCCATGTTAGTAGCCTGACATCGTTTATTAGTGTCAGCTGATGCTCTGGGGCATCATTTCCTAGAGACAGCTATCTATCCCCTCAGGAAATCACCCAGACTGCCACTAACTGACTTGAAACTATCCTGGTACTTGCTAGACTTTGTCCAAAGTAGTTGAGGACTGTATGTATCCACAGAGTCTCTCCTACAGCAAAATCCAGGGTACCTGACAGTAGGAGACAGATAACTTCGAATCATATCACAAAGCTTCCCCTCCTTCAGGAATCAAACTGGTGGTATGATTTAGTTCCCTACAGGCCCAAAGAGACATACTGGTACAAACACAGTAAAAGAGGGTGAAGACCAAAAAGTCCATTCATGGTAGAAGGCACTGATCATAAGATGGACTCACACATTTACGTTTTCTCAGGTGTCAATTGTGTGATATCTAGGAAGTTCTTTAACTTCTTAGAGGCTCAAATGTCAAACAATACCATGCAGAAAACACATGCTTCAGGGATTGAGAGCATAGATAAGTGCCACTCCCAATCTTCTGGTACAAATTAAGCTATCATCATATGACTTCTTGTGCCACATCCATAGGTTCTTACAGAGAATGATCTTTCTTATCTCATAACATTTTGAAATGATAGCACTTATCACACTGAATCATAATTATTTATGCAGTCATTTATCTAGCTATAGTGTGAGCTTCCTTAAGGTAGAGACTATTTCTTTCTCACTACTTCATTGCTAGTATGTTATGTATTGCATGGCACCACTCCCTTTACTTTCAAAGAACACTAAGTAATCACACATGAAAGAAACCCATGAACAAAAAACTAAAGTCACACCAGAGTTCTTCTGAGTTTACTGCTCTGAATATACATATGCAAAAGTCTCTGAATTCACACTGTTTCTTGGTAAGCCAACAGATAAACACTAAGCCAATTATAACCTAACCCTACCTCCCTGAAATAGCAGGATACATATGCTCCTCTTTCAGCTTTAGACTTGGAAATATAAAGAATATATATAGTTAAGGACTCAACTCTACCTGATTTTTAAGTAAAAGAAAAGTAGACTTACCTCCCAGATGTTCCATAGAAAACTGATCAATCAGACAGCCCAGCATTAAGTTCATGTTGCCTAGATGACACCAAGGGATAAGGCATGCTCAGGTGAGAGGAAGGAGCTCCCCAGAGATCTGTAGTCTCTTCCCTTCCAAATAAGACAGAATGCCTCATGGGAAGCAGAACCTCAAAAACCTCTATAGAAAACATTATATCGAGGGAAATACAAAGTAGTTGAATTTATCCAGTGTTCACAGAACACTGACCCATGAGGGTCTGTTAACAGTTGAGAATTTTTATACCCATCATAAATTTAATCTGGTGTCTTTGAATAAAATGACACTAATGATTAGGAAATATACATGTCAGTAAATTTAAAAAGGACATCTTGTCTGTGGTGGGAAAAAAATGAACAAACTGATGGAGGAGGGTTAACTGTCTATGTGCTACTTTCATTGGTTAATAAAGAAACTGCCTTGGCTTTTGATAGGACAGCAGCTTAGATAGGTGGAGTAGACAGAACAGGATGCTGGGAGGAAGAAGGCAATGAGGCAGTCGCCATGACTCTCCTCTCCTAGACAGCTGCAGGTTAGAATCCTCCTGGTAAGCCACCACCTCGTGATGCTACACAGATTATTAGAAATGGGTTAGATCAATATGTAAGAGTTAGCTAATAAGAGGCTACAGATAATGGGCCAAGCAGTGTTTAAAAGAATACAGTTTCTGTGTAATTATTTCAGGTGTAAAGCTAGCTGGGAGGCGGGCGTCGGGAAGTGGCCCACCGCTCCTTCTACAGAGTGGCGCCCAACGTGGTAACTAAATCCACTTAAAAAACCCGAGAGAGCTTAAAAATAAGGAAAAGAGAGTTTAACACAGAATTTGCTGTTTGCTAGGGCGTGTTGTAGAGAGATTTCCTGATTCAGCATTAGCGGCAGAAAAAAAGCTGCGCCATTTTAAACCGCGGCTTCCTAGGCCCTGTCGCCAGTGCAAACTCCAGCTATGGAGCATTTCTGGGCCCAGATGTTTGTGTTCCCACTCCGGCTCGGGACCAGGAGGAAAATACTCTGAGACCATGCCTGCTCTCCCTACCTGGGCAGACAGTGGGACCAGGCTTAGGCAGACGGGAGAGCATGGACGATTTCTGCGGCCATACAGAAAGGTGTTTGCAGGCTGTGCATTGCTCTGCGCATCAGATTTGGCTGTTACTTGGATGAAAAGAGTTTCTGTGCTGCACGCTCAGTCTCAGAATTAAACTGTTGAGTGCAGCTCCAATGTGGACCTGCTGTGTGCCTGGAACTGTGCTCGGCTCTGAGGCTGGAGTGGCTCTGGCTCCACTCCACCAGGCTAAACTGTGCTGACCTCAGGCATGGCTCTGGCTCCACTCCACCAGGCTAAACTGTGCTGACCTCAGGCAGGAACGATCGTAATTATCATAATAAAAGCACAGTTAAGGTTTAGACTGGAAATAGACAGTACCTTATTACCTCTACATGGTAGAACTTAAGTTTTTAAGAACTGCTTAGCATATTAAGAAGTGCTCCTGGATACTAAAAATATTACAGATTCACAATAGAACAGATTCAGACATACAAGACCTATAAATGGGTCACAGTGTTGGATGACTGTTCGTAGGCTTGGGAGAGAGAACAGAAAGAATATAGAGAATAAAGTTAATGCCTTAAAAAAAAGGTAAAGTCTTTAAAGAGACAGAGTACAGATAGTTATAGATTAAAAGAAATAAATAAAAATAAGCCACGTAAAAATGGAAAATTCACAGAGAGTCTGGATTCTGTACATTGTGTTTTCTTTAAAATTTTTGACTGTGAAGGAGCTAAGTACAGAGAGACATTTCATTATATGGGCTGCCAAGCTAAACCAGAATGGATATCATAAGGGTATAATGACTTTCAAATTTGGGTCAAAGGATATGATGCTTTGGAGAGGGTCTTCTTTTGTTTTCACAGAGGAGGAGACCCTGTGGATTGTTTCTATCCCAATATGGTATGATAGACCACATCCTCCTGAAAGGTTGCTGTGAACACCTTCAAGAAATTACTTCATTCAACTGCCAACTGAGATGAACCTAGCACACAGGTTATCATGAAAGACCTGATTAACAGCGCCCCCATACAGCAGGAAGAAGTTTGGAGAGAAATAACTGTGCCCATATTCCCAAATATTGCTTATAAATGTTCTTTTACATTTAAAGGGGGATATGATATAGATATTAATAATTTGCATTGGTATGGAATTAAGGTCAATTTTGTTATATATATATGTATTTCTGATCTTGATTAAGGTATTGTGATTGTGTAGTTCATTTAAAAATGTAATATAGGTTGTTAATGGATAATTATCGATAATAGTCAATCTTGTAGTCATGTTAGTTAGATTTTCTAGATATATAGAGATATATTTCAATTAGATAGGCATTCTTTATATCTTTCAAAGACTTCAGAATATGGCATTTAATGTTTTAATAACTTAGAACTTTTCATGACAATGAGACATGTCTGCTCCTGGCAGCACAAATCTACTTCAAGAGGAAGATAGACATTGAAGAGGCTCCTTAAGGAGTTTGATAGTCATTTGGGCAAGAAACTGCTCTTGCCTGGACTGATGCATAGACTGGATACAAAGAATCCACCGAGAGAGGACTACTGAACTTGTCTAAAGGTGAGATGGTCTTTCGGGGTTCCTGATTCATGAAAGAGTCTGTGAGACATTCTGCAGGACACAGCAGATAGTGACTGAACTGCCTTTGAAATTTCCTGCTTCATGGAAATTCTTCTGGAAATTATGGGCCTGAAGTCTGAAGATGGATGCCTCAACGGTACAAAAGAACTTTGGGTGACTGTCCAGGCAGCGAGATGTCTCTGTCATTTCTAGAGTTGGAAGTTGCTTATTTCTTGTTTGCTTAGGTAATATTATATCCTTCTGGAGCCTGTGATGGAGTTGAAGAATGATTAGTTATAGTTTTCCTTAGTTATGATAAAAGATAAAGTAGATATAAATATTGTAACTGTAATTCTTGCTTGATAATTGTTTTGTTATATGCAATTTTACTATGTTAAAGTTAAAGCCTTTCTTTTTTGTTTAAACAGAAAAAGGGGAAATGATGGAGGAGGGTTAACTGTCTATGTGTTACTTTCATTGGTTAATAAAGAAACTGCCTTGGCTTTTGATAGGACAGCAGCTTAGGTATATGGAGTAGACAGAACAGAATGCTGGGAGGAAGAAGGCAATGAGGCAGTCACCATGACTCTCCTCTCTGAGACAGCTGTAGGTTAGAATCCTCCTGGTAAGCCACCACCTCGTGGTGCTACACAGATTATTAGAAATGGGTTAGATCAATATGTAAGAGTTAGCTAATAAGAGGCTACAGATAATGGGCCAAGCAGTGTTTAAAAGAATACAGTTTCTGTGTAATTATTTCAGGTGTAAAGCTAGCTGGGAGGCGGGCGGCAAGAAGCGGCCCACCGCTCCTTCTACAACAAACAAAATGCTACAGAACAGACTCTCTGCCAGGATGGCTTTGCCTCAGAGGAGGTTTGACTCTGACTAAAAGTACTTTAGCATCACCCAATCTAGTTGAGAAGAGAAAATACTAATGACATTAATAAAGGAAGCAGAGAAACATCATTACAAGGAATAAGACATTCCCATATAACAAAGAATAGCCATAAAAAAAGTGAAGAGGCCATAGACCTGCCCTTGAGATATCATGGCATAGAGAAAATTAATTTGCCCTGATATGATAACCGTTAGAGTTGTTATGTGGTATTTATACTGCTTTGAGTGTGACTGTATAGACTTTAGGTTCCTGCAATAAAACATCTTAGAGATGACATAAACCATTTTTAAAGAAAATATCCTTTGTGTCAGTATAACTCATAAAAACTCAATCTTGAATAAAGATTAAGCAAAATACAGTAAATTTAAACAAATCAATAAGACAACCATAACACTTATTAATATTTAAGAACAAGTTCTTTTAGTATATTCAACTCCTGAATCAAATATTATCCTTTAGAACTAAGAAATCACTAGATGGATAGATAGATAGATAGATAGATAGATAGATAGATAGATAGATAGATAGATAGATATAGATAGATAGAAAGAAAGAAATAGATATATGAATAAGTCAATAAATAAATAAACATGAATAATTAGGGCTGGAGGAATAGATACATAGTCTAGTAAAAAGCACTGACTGTTCTTCCAGGAGACCCAGATTTGATTCCTGGAACATATATGGTAGCTAACAACCATCTTTAACTACAGTTCCAGGAAATCTGATACACCTCTACCAATCTTTTATTTTGGTTTGGTTAGGTTGGGTTGATTTGGAGTTTGGGGTTTTGGGTTTTTACAGGGTCTTTCAATTCTAGAATTTAATATGTAGACAAGGCTGCCCTGAATTCACAGAGATTCATCTGCCTCTGCCTTCAGAGTTTGGAATTAAAGGTGTACACCAACACTTTATAGGTGTAGCTTCTGACATGACTACTTGACACAGTTTCATGGAAAACTCCCTGATCTTCTAGCTCTAACAATCTTTCAAACCCCTCTTCTGCAATGTTCCTTGAACCTTAGATGCAGAAGTTTTTAATAGATAAGCCTATTGGAATTAGGTGCCATGACTACATTTTGGTTGGTTGTGATTTTCTTTAGTATTCTGTCTGTTCAAAAGAGAAGTATCCATCATGATGGGTCAAGACTATATTTATTTATGAGTGTAAGGGCCAATGTTTTTAGATTTCTGGGAGGGATTATGCTCGTTTAGCAAGTTAGTGTCTGTAGACTCTCCTTGAGTAATCATTATTGCAACAAAGGTACATTTCTTGTAAGCAATAGATTAATGAATTTTGTTTCTTGATTCATCCAGACTGTCTTTTTATTACAGAATTGAAGCCACTGATATTTGTGATGTTTGAATGAGAATTTCCCCCATAGGCTCATACATTTGAATGTTTAGTCACCAAGGAGAACTGTTTGAGAAGGACTAAGAGGTGTGGCCTTGTTGGAGGAGGTGTGTCACTGGGAGTGGGCTTTGAGATTTCAAAAGCCAACACCATGCCCAGTCTCTCTCTCTCTCTCTCTCTCTCTCTCTCTCTCTCTCTCTGTCTCTCTCTCTGTCTCTCTTTCCTTCCCTCCCTCCATCCCTCTCTCTGTCTGCTGCCTACAAATCATATGGTGTAGAATGTCCTTCTGTATAGGTGTTGCTTTTATTGGTTAATAAAGAAACTGCTTTCATCCAATGAATTAACAGAATATAGCTAGACTGGAAGAGAGAGAGAGAGAGAGAGAGAGAGAGAGAGAGAGAGAGAGAGAGAGAGAGAGAGAATAGGTAGAATCAGGGAGAAGTCATATAGCCACCCTCAGGAGACAGATACACCAGAACCTTGCTGGTAAACCACAGCTATGTGATACACAGATTATTATAAATGGGTTTATTTATGATGTAAGAGCTAGCTAGAAATATGCTTAAGCTGTTGGCCAAACAGTATTGCAAATAATATAGTTTCTGAGTGATTATTTTGGGTCAGGCTGGTTAGGAAATGAATTAATGGCCTCCCTTTACATCACAGTGTAAATCTCTCAGCTATTGCCTCTTTGTCATACTTTTCTGCTTCCTGCCGTGATGACCATGGACTACTCCCTAAAACTTTAGGCAGTCTCCCAAATTAAAGGCTGTCTTTTATAAAAGTTGCCTTAGTTGTAGTATTTCTTCACAGTAATAAAACACTAATTAAGGCAATATTTAAAGTTATTATTTAAATGTGTGTTAGTTGTAGTTATGTTGTTGATTTTGGGAATTGTGTTCTCAGTGGTATTTTTTGTCACCATCTAAGGTTTTGTTTAAATGAATTATTAGGTCACAATCATACTGGTGGTAGGGAAACCACCATAGGGTTGGGGCAGGCTTTTATTTTTGTTGTTTTAGGAAAATAATCATCTTGAAAAAGTCCAGAGACCCTGGACATTTAGCTGCCTAAAGAGGAAAAGATAACTATCCAGAAAATATCACTGAGCAAAGAGAAATATGACTTATGAGGATAAATCATCTACAGGGTAAAATTTCATTACCTGAACATGTACATATCTCTACTCAAAAATCAAAGCTGGCTTTGGAGTTGGACAGTGGCTGTCCTTCTCTAAATCCAAGCATGTTCTTAAAAAAATCAGAATTTCTGTCTCATATCAGGAGCCATCTGGTATGGGAGTGAAAAAAAGAAAGAATTTAGGAAAAATTTTACCTCTTTCCATACCTATTTTCTCTATCATACCTTCCATTGAGTTTATGTCTATATGAATAATGTTTAACTTTTCCACAATGAACAATGAATTTTCCTGTAGTATTCTTTTAAGTTTCTAAGAAGATGAGGCCCCACAACATTGATTACACCTGGTTGATATGACATCATGATGCTGATAGCACTATATTTAGAACTTCAAATAAGATCTTAAGAAAAACCCTATTGACTACTCAGAGACTACTTGCAATCATACCAGAGAGGAATATTGAAGCTTCACCATCTTTTTATTTTTACATGATCCCATAGAAAAAACAGCTGGAAGCATTCTAGAAGATGGCATCCCTTCTCCCAACAAAATTTGTCATCAGAGTTAGGGACATCAATTAGGGGTTTATTATAACTGGTATAGGATGGGGGTTGGAGTAGATATTATGTAGAATCAAGAATCTCTTTGAAAAAACGGAAATTGAATGGGATAGTAGGTAGATTAGTGTGAGCTTACTTACACTAATAATAATAGTGAGTAATAAAGTAAATACTTGTGAGCTATTATTTATAGACAATTTACATTGGTATAGATTCTTATATATTGATACAAGTTCAAGTAATATTTATTATATTGAATATGTTCCTATTTCTGTTTATAACATTTGTACACCTAGGCAAAGTTATTTTGTCATATTGTATACATGTACACTTCTACTTCTGCTTAAGACATTTTTATATTGACACAGTTTTAAGATATATTTATCATATTGCACTATATATATATATATCTATCTCTGATCAAAATACTTATACATTGTTCACATTTTGAGGTCATTGACATCATTTACTGCACAGTTGTTTAAAGATTGTCTAATATTCTAATATAAAGTCTTAATCTTTAAGTTATATAGGTATCAAGAATTACAAGTCAATTGTATTCCAAGTTTGTCACACTTTTAGTTAGACTAATCAGGTTCTTTAGATATATAGAGACTGTATTCCGCATAGATAGGTAATCTTCAGTCTCTTCAAAGATCTGTAGAATATGGCACTTAAATAACTTAGGGTTCTGTTGACATGAGACACAATTACTCCTGGCATCATCAATCTATTCCTGAGAGAATGTTGGGCACTGAAGACAATCTACTTGAAGCTTGTTTTCTTCTTGGCAAAACTGGCCTTTTGGCAAAGAACTACCACTGACCACTGACAAAATTCATGGTGTCATAACAGGACAAGCAAGATATAAGAAAAAAGACTTCCAAAACTTGCCAAGACAGGGTAAGACGGTTCTGAAATATTTCCTGCCTCTGAAAATGGTCTGTTAGTTACTCTAGGCCGTAGCCAAAGCTGGTTGCTCCAACATTGCAAATGAGACTTTGGGTGATTGCCCAGGTAGTCAGTTGTCTCTGTCATTTATTGCACATTTTGGAAGTTGCTTGATTGTATTTCCTGTTTACTCAAATAATATTATTTCCCTTCTTGGGTCTTTGATGGGGTTGAAGACTAGATAGATGTAGTTACTTTGCTCTCATGACTTGGCCAAGCCATTTTCTAACACAAGACTTAGACTCCTTAAGATATGATAATTATTGAAATATTTAGCATATGTTTCTTGCTTGATATTGTCTATTCTGGTTGTAATTCTGATTTTTTACTTGGTATTTGTTCTTATTGTATATAATTTTGTGTCAGGCTTAGGACTTTCTTATTTAAACTAAAGGGGAAGGTGCTGTTGGAACTCTTTCAGCCAATAGCCTTTAAGATATAAGCCCACTTGATCATGGTCTTTTACACTATAAATGCAGTTGTAAAGCTTGTGTGCCCTCTCTCTCTTTCTCTCTAGGCTGCTCTATTTAGTTCCTATTCTCCACTCATGCAGAGAACTATAATCTGCAAGGTTACCCCTAAATAAAGCACCATTTATTATACTCAATTTTGAGCTAGGGTGGGACTACTTTATAGCATGTATTTTCACCAACCCTTCTCTGTCTTATGTGTTAGAAATATGCCCAATGTCCGGCAATGAAAGACCTTTTATTTACTGTGATGTACTGATGCAGTAGCACACCACTCAATAATTACAAAAATTATTGTAATCCATAGTACAAATAAGTTTCAAAGACATTAAAATCAGTGAAAGAGGTCCAATATAAAGAGAGAAACCACCATGCTAGTATTTCTAAGTACACAACAAGATTCTAAACTAACACCTGATGATAGAAATTAGAACAGCCACTGTAGTTGGGTGAGGAGGAGGTGGTATACATGAAAGGACACAAGATAATCACACGTCTTCTCTTAAATATCAGGAAAACAGTGTATAAATTTGTCAATAATCAATGGATTGCATTCTTAAGATCTTTAAATTTCACTGGATATAAATTTTGTATCCATTGAATATTACCATTGTGCATGAAACTTCAGCACTCATCTCAGGACAGGAGGTAAACTTGGAAAAGGCAGGGCTTGATGATGAGAGAATGTTTCTACACTGAATTGTTTACTTCTTCACAACTCTCTTATTTTAGATTCTGTTCCTTGCAACCAAACCCAAATCTAAATGACATTTAAATATCTGAATCTGTACTTTCACAATGATTAACTACTATTCCATTAACATCATAGAGTTGCTTTGAAGATTGCAAAAGCTATTTACTCAAATAGAATTCATATCAATCACTCAAGTAGAGACTTGGAACATTCCCACGAAGTTCATAAAGTTGATTATCTTTTAATTGTAAGATATTATATAAATGCCATTTTAATAGCTATAGTTCAAGTAAAGTAACTGCTATAAAAATTCTTCCTTGATTTCTGGTATTCTCATATCTGACCCAATGACTCTTCCAAATGATAAATACTATTAGCATCACCTTGATGTCTTTATTCATCATATAGCTTAGTTGCTGCTATATATGACTTGCCATGTAAGGTTACCTGGAAAGAACACAGATGTAGAGTGTGAGGAACAGGTTGATAATTCAGTATTGTCAGCCTAGGAAAGAAATGTGGAGAATCAGGAAAGGTACCCTAGGAGTACCTCCAAAATTGCAAGGAAACAAGGCAAACGTGAACTTTTGTCATTAGATGCCAAGATCCTTTCATATACCACAGTATGCTAACATTAGGGAGAAGTGAATAAAGTCAAGGTCACAGAGATGGTAGGTGGCAGGGTAGGATTCCATTTGTAAATTAAGATTCCCAGAGAAAAGCTACACATGTGTTTAAGATTCTAAGAAACTGACTGATAAATTACGGTTTTATAATTATGGATTACTGGGATGTTAGACTCATGCCAAATTATCATGAGCTAGCTTTAGAGTCATTAATAGTCATCCTTTGCCCATCTCTGTGGCTAATCTAATGTACTTGTGACTATCACATGAATCTTTGAGGTATTTATTAACTTAAAAGACCACCAACATCACCAACTCAAAACCTAAAAATGCCGGCATACACTCTCTGAAGCCTATAGTAGAGATTTCAAGCACACACTGTTCCATAATCAATCAACCTGAAGTTCTCACCAATGTATTTGAAAAGTGTCTTGATGTAAGACTTTGTGTTCTATGAACCTGTCACCACAGTGAAACCTGGTGTTTCATGTAACCTGAGTCTATGTTCTCACTTACTTCATGTTGGCTCAAGAAAAAACTGTTTTGTTACTTTTGATGTGAGAGCTATATTTTGCATACACACATTACAGAAGTTCTATTCATCAGTGTTGCACACTACAGATCACTAGAGAAGAGATATAAAGTAGCCCAGTACTCCAAAATACTGATACCTATGACATGATGAAAGTCAAATAAATAAAAAACATGAACATGTAGATTTTGACTTGTGCTTTCACTAAATATTAAAGTCAGATTCAAGTTCTTGTCGTATTAGGCATGCTGTTTATTATTTTCTGTTTCTAATTTTATTCCACACTGGAGTTCACTTTCTTGCCCCATAACTTCTTCACAGCATTTTTCACCTCTGCATTCCTGAGTGTGTAGATGATGGGGTTCAGCATGGGGGTGATGACAGTGTAGAACACAGCCACAAGCTTGTCTTCAGTGTAGGTAGAGGCAGGTCTTAAGTAGAGAAAAATGGCAGGTCCAAAGAACAAAACAACCACCATGATGTGAGAGGCACAAGTAGATAGGGCCTTGCGCCTCCCCTCAGCAGAATGATTTCTCAAGTTGAACAGGATGACAACATAAGAGGACACCAAGAAAAGGAAGGAAAATACAGAGAACAATCCACTGTTAACAAACATAATAACCCCAACCACAAAGGTGTCAGTGCAGGCCAGCTTAAATAAGGGATGAAGGTCACAGAAGTAGTGGTCAATCACATTGGGACCACAAAATGGCAAGGGGATAGTGATAAAAATCTGAATTATGGAATGAAAAAAGCCCCCCACCCAGGAACCAGTCACCAGATGGTGACACATGCTCCTACTCATGATAGCTGTGTAGTAAAGAGGTTTGCAGATGGCCACATAACGGTCATAGGCCATCACTGTAAGCAAGAGGATCTCAGTGACCCCAAAGAAATGGAAGAAGAAAATCTGAGCCAGACATCCTTTCAGGGAGATGGTTTTAACTTTGGCAAGTAAGTCAGTGATGAACTTAGGGACAACAGTAGAGGAGTAACAGATCTCCACCAGGGACAAGGAGCTGAGGAAGATGTACATGGGGGAACGCAGACTCTTACTGATGTTGACTGTCACAACAATGAGGCCATTGCCCAGCACTGTGGCCAGGTACACAGGAAGGAACAGGACAAAGCATGCCTTCTGCACCTCTGGATCCTGGAAAAGGCCAGTGATGATCAGTTCAGTCACGTTATTTACACTGACCATGGCGTCAGTTCAAGTGTGCCAGAAACCAGTAGCTGAGGGACCTGCAATAAAATAAGCAATAGCTGTGGCATTACCCACAATGTTTATATCACATCAAAGAGTGAAAAACTGCTTACAATATGTGGAATTATGCTTACTGAATATTAAACGTTACCTATCTAACAATTTATTTTAGCTACCTTATTTTTCATTATTAGACAATGAAAATCAGCAGAAAATGAATAGTTAGAGAAATCAATACTGATTTGCCAAAGATCACATAGAATATGGTAAAACTTAAGACTCAGACAAGTGTTTCTGACTGTGAGATTCTCTCTAATCCACGTAAGATACTCAAAAAGCAGTGGAATACTCACGTGAAAAACCTGTTGGTGTCAACTGCATAGCATTTCAATAGATTCCCTCCCACGAGGAACTCTTCTTGGTATATCTATGACTGACCCGTGTTCCTCATCTCTCTTTTTTTGCACCTCAGGAACTTAGTTTCTCACAGATCATTCTCCCTCAAAGTACTCCCTGTACTGTCTTCTTTCCTCGGTTACACACACTCTTTCCTCCTCCAATAATGTAAACAATAATGACCCTGTATACAAGTTTTGAGGGTGTGGTGTCTAGAGACCAGGACATTCTGGCTTTGGTTGCATCTTATTTGGTGCACTTTCAGTGATGTCACCTTGGTTGATTGAAATGGGATCAGGTTGTGGGGACAGTATTTGTACATTGGAAACCAGCAACACTTCAGAGGTGAGTTTTTGTTAAGAAGAAAGAGTTGTTAAAACATTGCTAGAGGTGTGTGGTAGAGCATTTCCTCTGTACCCCTGATGTCTCCTTCCAAGGAGAGGATGCTGTAGAAACATAACTATAACATAGTTAGACATAACCTGACATAGACGTGTGGACTGAATTTAAAAAGAAAAATTGGGTACACCCAGCTGGGCTTTCCCTCTTTTTGTGTGAAATGTTCCAGGATGAACTTCCAATCTACTTCAGGGACAACTTCTGTCTGAGTGCTATAGAGACAGTGTTCCCTTTGATGGGTGTATCCAAAGTTGCCACAGCTGTTTGGGTGTATCCAAAGCTGCCACAGCTGGCTGGGTGTATCCAAAGCTGCCACAGCTGACTGGGTGTATCCAAAGCTGCCACAGCTAGCTGGGTGTATCCAAAGCTGCCACAGCTGGCTGGGTGTATCCAAAGCTGCCACAGCTGTTTGACTGTATCCACAGCTGCTGCAGATAGCTGTATGTCTCCTTCTGTGAAGGTCACTGATAACTAATATAAGACCATATTTGTTGCCATCTTTGTAAGAAACAAAGGCAATGCTTCCTCAAACTCAAATACTATTGTTAAGCCCAACACCCATATAAACAAAATGACAAACCAAATTTATCAGACACCAAAACAGTGTTTCTCATACTTTTTAAAGCAGGAAAAATGCAAATCATTAAATATACATAAAAATGTGAAAGTCTTTGTCTATTCAAACAAGAGTCACAATAATATTTTAGGAAGAATATCTCTGTGTGACAGAAATAAAAGTCAAGGCTTCAGAAGAGAAAGAGAAGTCAGAAATTCATAGAACCAAAAAGAAACTGACTCAATGAGCTAATGCTTTTAAAGAAACCTTATTTAGCTTCAAAATTACATTTAAATTCAAGGACACACAAGGAATATGCTCAAATTCGGTGTGGCATGTGCTATGAAATAAGAACAATAATTTGGTGCAAGGATTTTGAAACACCAAGAATATCCAGTCACCTAAGAAATCAAGTTACTAAATATGGAGACAATGCAGAATCACTTTACCACATTTCCACTCAGAAGCAAAATGATATGGACAGGTTAGGAGGGCAAATGTTGGGACTACATTGTGTTTTCACAGAAGAACTAAGAGCAAGTAGTACCTAGAAAGTGTTCTGATGATCTCATTACCCTCTAAGCTGCCTGATTCTAGAGCTTTGGTGTCAACATGCCATTGGCATGCCTATCTCATTTCCCATATCCAACAAGCATGCCACATTAATTTCACCTATACGCATACCAGATCCCCAGTGTGTTCTTTCCTCCGCCATCTTGATGTCATCTCCTCACACCCAGAAAGCTGAAAACTAAATTACCAAAGTTCTTCACTCCCCAGATGCCCTGCCTCATTCTTCCTGTAATGGAAATCAGAAAATTGCTTTACTACACCCTTCCTTCCTCAGATCACTCTGCTGCTTTGGAATAACCAGAGCAAGCCCGAGACCCTGTGACTAGTGCTTAATGACTTGTCATCTAGTAATAAACAGGACAAGCCTGACTCCCTCTAACTAGTGTTTGATGGCATCACCTAGTAATATCCAGGGCCAGCCTGAGTTCTTCTAACTAGTGTTTGATGACTTGTCACCTAGTAATAACCAGGACAAGCCTGACTCCCTCTAACTAGTGTTTGATGACTTGTCACCTAGTAATATCCAGGGCAAGCCTGACTCCCTCTAACTAGTGTTTGATGACATGTCACCTGGAAATAACCAGGACAAGTATGAGTCCCTCTAACTAGTGTTTAAAGATTTGCCACCTGGAAATAACCAGGGCAAACTTGGGTCCCTCTAACTGACTTTTAATGGCTTTCCAATATGAGCCACCTCAACAATTCTTTCTATTGACCAGCAAACTTCAACTTATGTATTTTGAAGTCAGTGTCCTCTCTGCCTCTATAAACCTATACTGTTCATTATACCAGAAACACCCCCTCCTTGTCCCTTCTGGTCCTCTGCATCTTCTAGGATCAACTGCAGTCCTGTTGGTTCAGTGAGTTTGCATTAATTACACGATCTCATATTATATCTTCTCCTCTCTAAACACTGGGGAAATGCTTCAACCATTTTCCTTACATACAAATCTAACCGCATTTGTTCTCTACTAAATCTTACCAACTATTCCCTACTACCTTCATCATGAGTTTTAATATCTTTAGGGAAAATGTAAGGCCCTTCTTAAGCTGACTGTAAACTCCTTGCACTCTTATTGTCATCTGCTACATAAACACTATGAGTCTTTATTCTAACTTAAAATGCTCTTACCTTTTTCTTTGGTATTCCTTCTAAGTTATACAATGAACATCACTGCTATGAGAATAAAAATCTGTAGAATTCTGTCTCATTATTACCCCACATTTGTTTCAAAGAAATTAATATGATCTTTTGCTATTTCAGCTTCTGCATTTTTATCCCTTACTAAGAAATAGTCTAATGTTGAAATTACAATTATTTTTTGCAATTCTGTGTATCTTGTGTTAGCAGAAAACTTCCTAACATATCACACCTTTATAAGTACTCTGTATGAATTAATATATTTAGCATGTACAACAGACTTGTAAAATTGGTGTGATTATTATCTCTCCCTTTTTACAAATGAAAAAACATAAACACATAGAAGTAAATTAGACTGCCTAGGTTTACACCTCAGTACAGCCAGGATTTGAAAACTGGTAACCAGAGTACAACACCTGTGCTCTTTACCTATGACACTATATATGTTAAGGACATGGCATGTATGTAGCATGTAAGTTAAGAGAAATAAAAATGACCAACTATTAGAAGCAGGACATGTATTCATTTGACAAATCAAACAAATAATTCTTGCCTGATGTTCTGTTTAAATATTCCTGATTCATTATAAAAACAAAGGAAAATTTACTAGAACCATTCTGAGACAATTAGAGATGAGAAAATTCATGTAAGGACCCATGTTTTCAAGCTTTATCAACAAGAGAAAGAATACATTAGTAGCTTTCCTCTATGAAAGGTAACTCTTATTTACCTATCTACCATCTGAGACTTCTTATTTCTTCTCTCTCTAGCCCCCACTTCTTTGTTCCTACTCCCTCCCATAGCAGACAATAAATATATCCTTTCAGTCCACAATGGTGCTTCACCTAGAAATATAGAAGACAAAGTGATCAAGATATGAAAGCACAAATCAGTAGGTGAGACTATAGAAAGCAGAACTTTGTGTGTCAGTTATGCCTGATCACTATGTGAAGCAATGGGACTACTATTTTAATTATAAGCTCCAACTTCCTTAAATTCAAATGGTACCTCACAAGAACCCCCAAATTACAAAGGACTTTAAAAATAGACTCTGTGACACTGAGTAAAATTATCAATTTAAATAACAACTGTCTCCAAATTTTATATCCAAAAGAAACTACCTCATTTAACAAATAAGCTCTGACTCTGGGAGAAGTCATGTCCAGCATCATGTGGTTTCTAGGAAACTTTGCAGTTTTCTTCTAGACAGATCACCTGTCTTTAAGTCAGAAGATCTGCTGTGTGCTTGTTCTGCCTTAGAAAACAAACCGTAGAACAGTAGGGAATTCAAAGACACTCAAGATGCATCCAACATGAAATTTATAATACAGTGAGATGGAGATGACCTCTGTATTCTTCCTTTTAAATCATGTTCTTAGCAAATGAAGTCATTTAACTAAGAGCACCACCCAACAGATATCTCACCAACTGCATGATGCACCAAATCCAGATCAATATCAGATAAAGCTTCTAAGGATGATATGGAAAGAATTCAGGGAGATATTTTACTTCCTATTCATAGATAGAGTGACATAAACTGAGAGAGGTTATGTCCACATTCTAGCTATTTCCAATTACTAGCTCAAAAACCAGTGCTTCTTCATAACATCTGGCTCCTCAAAGGAATTATGTGGTGGGTACAACTATGACTTAAAGATCTGACCTATCCTCAAGGATAAATCACCAGTGGTCTTGGGAGCTTTATAAAATAACAAATAAAACACCTAAGACAAATCACAAAGGAAATTCATGAGGTTAGAATAGACGATAATATTTGAATCAAAGAAATAAGAGCCACAAAAGCACCTGAAATTTTAAGATCCAGTTGCATTGCAGGAATCCTACCTCCTCACTCAGACTCCAAGAGTTCTCATTAAGTGTTCAGAATTTTAAACTATTTAAAATAAATGAAGCTACACTCTGTAGTCAAGAGACCAACTTCCCCATAGAATTCCTGTTCTCTAGAGTAAAAATTTGTCAAATGAAGTATGATGCAAGGACAGGATCAGATGGCTTAATTCCATGCTTATCCATACAATTTTAGTAATGCAATGGAAATGTAATGAAAGAAACAAAATCAATGTATTTCCCCCATACATTTCCACTGAAAATAAATACCAGATTATAAATAAAATAGCCCAAAGACACTAAATCAGGGTAAGCAGTTGATGAACTATGACACTGTACTCATAGCATCTCTCCTCCCTGTTTCTTCTATATGAAATGAAAATGTTGGCTTTGCAGACACCACTCACACCTGTTGATGTTTGCTGTAGCCATGGTAAACTTCACCATGATCGTTGACACTGTGGCTGACAGCAAGCCCTTGGGCCACATCTTCATTGAGCTGTTTGGAGACAGTTCTCCAAAGACAGCAGGAAAATTTTGTGCTTTAAAAACTGGAAAGAAAGGACCACTCCTTTCACAGAATTATTCCAAGATTCTTATTCCAGGTGGACAACTTCACATGTTGTAATATAGCATGTCCATCTACATAAAGAAATTTGAGGATGAGAACTTCAGCCTGAAGCACTGGCATCTTGCCCATGGAAAATGCTAGACCAATCACCAGTTGTTCCTAGTTTCTCAACTGCATTCCAAGACTGAGTGGCTAGATGACAAACAGGTGATCTTAGCAAAAGTGAAAGAAGACATGAGTATTGTGGAAGCTACAGAGAGTTTAGGGTCCAAGAGCGGTAAGACCAGAAAAAAATATCTCCATTGCTGACTATGGAAGACTCCAGTTCTTTTGACTTTCAGACATATTACCCACAAGACCATTCCTTCTGTAGTTCAGGAAAGCACCAATGCCCCATCTACCCACCTACCAGAATTACTACTCTCACTGATATTCTTTAGAATCTTTATTATCCTCAACACTCTCCAAGTCTAGTTGGATTGTGGAGATAATTTTATGAATATTAATCAAAACTAAATAGGAAAATACATATATACATACATATTGAAAGTGTTATCTGTGTTCATCAAGCCGTCTAATTCCATATCCATGTATTTGAGTGTAATATTCATGTAATAAATCACTTAATCAACCTTTGTCTGTGTCAATGAGGACAGTAGTCATGATCATAGACTATGATAAGATTTTTTTCTGAAAGAGACTTGCTCAGTAATTCAGCACATACTGTTTAATCCTATAAAATTTGTCACTATTCTCAGTAATGAAGAATGAACAGAGGAAAAACAAAATACCCAAACTCATGGTAATAAAAACCATCATACCTGTTCCTTGACAGAATGGAAGTAGAGATAAGCATAAACAAATACAATGTGACAAATAATTCACCAATAAGTCTATGAAAGCGAATATTGGTTGTCAGCTTGTCACACCTGAGAAGAGAGAACCACAACTGAAGATTGTCTCCACAAATTTGGCCTTTGGGAGTATTTTCTTGATTGGTAATTGATGTAGGAGGCTCAGCCTTCTGAGGGCAGCACCAATCCTAGACAGGAGGGTCTGGGATGCTTAAGAAAGATGTTTAAATGTGAGCTTGTGAGAAGCCAGGAAGCAGCATTCCTCCAGGATGACTGATTAGTTCCTTCTTCCAGGTTCCTACTTTGGAATCCAGCTTTAAATTTCCTCAGGGCTATTGTAAGATTCCTTTCCTCCTCAAATTGCTTTTAGTGAGGGTATTTTATCACAGCCACAGAAAAGTAAAAATAAAATAAAACCAAAAGTAACTAGAAAAATAAAACGGATTAAAAGTGACAGGAAATTCTAGTAGATACTATTTTAGACAGAGTCACAAAGAAAATTAATCTCATGCCATAGTCCCTCCCAAGAATAATCAACAATAGCTGTAAACACAAGAAATAGTTAGATCATACCAATCAATGTCAAGGAGAAATATATCTTGATACACTATGGCACTAATGAAGATTTTAAGAAACGATCAGAATCTGGGCATGTTTTGAAGGCAGAACTAACAATATCTTCTGATGTTTTGGCTAAAATGAAGATAGAACATACTCAAACCTAAGGGACACTATGAAAGCAGTGTTAAGAGGAAAGTTCATAGCATTAAGTGCCCACATAAAGAAAATGGAAAAAGCTCACATTAGAGACTTAACAGCATACCTGAAAGCTCTAGAAAAAAAGAAGCAGATTCACCCAGGATAAGTAGAAGACTGAAAATAATTAAGCTGAGGGCTGAAATCAGCAAAATAGAAACACAGAAAACAATCCAAAGATTCAATGAAACAAAGAGCTAGTTCTTTGAGAAAATCAACAAGATTGACAAACCCTTATCAAAACTAATCAAAAGGCCGAGAGAGAAAACTCAAATTAACAAGATCAGAAACAAAAAGGAGGACATACAACAGACACTGAGGAAATTCAGAGAATCATTAGGTCTTACTACAAAAGCCTGTACTCCACAAAATTGGAAAATGTAAAAGAAATGGACAATGTTTTAGATAAATACCATATACCAAAATTAAATTAGGACCAGGTGAACAATTTAAATAGACCTATAAGTTGTGAGGAAATAGAAGTTGTCATCAAAAACCTCCCAACCAAAAAATCCCAGGGACAGGCACTTTTAGTACAGAATTCTATCAGACCTTCCAAGAAGAGCTACCTATTATCCTTAATGTGTTCCACATAATAGAAACAGAAGAATCATTGCCAAACTCTTTTTATGAAGCTACAGTTACCCTGATACCAAAACCACATGAAGATTCGACCAAGAAAGAGAATTACAGAACAATCTCACTCATGAACAATGATGCAAAAATTCTCAACAAAATACTGGCAAACTGAATCCAAGAACACATCAAAAAATCATCCATTATGATCAAGTACACTTCATCCCAGATATTCAGGGCTGGTTCAACACACAAAAATCTATCAATGTAATCCAGCATACAAATGAACTGAAAGAAAAAAAAATATGATCATTTCATTAGATGCCATAAAAGCATTGGACAAAATTCAACACCCCTTTACAATAAAGGTCTTGAAGAGATTAAGGATACAAAGACCATATCTAAATATAATAAAAGCAATATACAGCAAGCTGACAGCTAACATCAAATTAAGTAGAGAGAAACTCAAAGAAATTCCACTAACATCAGGAACAAGACAAGGCTGTCCACTCTCTCCGTATCTCTTCAACATTGTGCTTGAAGTTCTAGCAATAGCAATAAGAAAACATAAGGAAATCAAGGGGATTTGAATTGGAAAAGAAGAAGTCAAACTTTCATTATTTGCAGGTGATATGATAGTGTACATAAGTGATCCCAAAAACTGTACCAGAGAACTCCTACAGCTGATAATCACCTTCAGTGATAAGGCAGGATTCAAGAACAACTTAAAAAAATCAGTAGCCCTCCTAGACAGAAAGGATAAAGAAGCTGAGAGGAAAATCAGAGAAACATCACCTTTCACTATAACCACAAATAACATAAAGTATCTTGGGGTAACACTAACCAAGGAAGTGAAAGATCTACTTGACAAGAACTTTAAGTCATTGAAGAAAGAAATTGAAGAGGATACCAGAAAATGAAAAGATCTCCCATGCTCATGGATTGGTAGGATCAACATACTAAAAATGGCAATCCTACCAAAGGCAATCTATAGATTCAATGCAAGCCCCATCAAAATCCGAACAAAAGTTTTCACAAACCTTTAGAGAAAAATAATCAACTTCTTATGGAAAAACAAAAGACCCAGGATAACCAACACCATTCTATACAATAAAGGAACTTCTGGAGGCGTTACTATTCCTGACTTCAAGCTCTATTACAGAGCTACAGTAATGAAAACATCTTGGTATTGGCATAAAAACAGAGACGTTGACCAGTGGAATAGAATTGAAGACCCGGGTATTAATCCACAAACCTATGAACACCTGATTTTTGACAAAGAAGCTAAAATTATACGATGGAATAAAGAAGCATCTTTAACAAATGGTGCTGGAATAACTAGATGTCAACCTGTAGAAGAATGAAAATAGATCAATATTTATCACCATGCACAAAATCAAGTGCAAATGGATTAAAGACCTCAATATAAATCTGTACACACTGAACCTGATAGAAGAGAAAGTGGGAAGTAGCCTGCAATTCATGGGCACAGGAGACCAATTCCTACATATAACTCCAGTAGCACAGACAATAAGAGCAACAATGAATAAATGGGACCTCTTAAAACTGAGAAGCTTCTGTAAAGCAAAGGACACAGTCATTAAGACAAAAAGGCAACCTACTGAATGGGAGAAGATCTTCACCAACCTCACATCAGACAAAGGTCTGATCTCCAAAATATATAAATAACTCAAGAAACTAGACATTAAAATTCTAAATAACCCAATTAAACAATGGGGTACTGAACTGAACAGAAAATTCTCAATAGAGGAATTCCAAATGGCCAAAAGATACTTAAGAACATGCTCAACTTCCTAAGCAATAGAGGAAAAGGTGCCTGAACTGGCCTTGTACTATAGTCAGACTAATGAATATCTCAAATATCACCATAGAACCTTCATCCAGCAACTGATGGAGACAGCAGAGCACTGGACTGAGCTTCCAAAGCCCAGCTGAAAAGTAGGAGGAGTGAGAATATGACCAAAGAAGTCAAGACCATGATGTAGACACCTGCAGTTTACCTGAGCTAATGGGAGCTCACCAACTCCAGCCAGAGTGGGAAGGAACCAGCATAGGATCAAACTAGACCCTCTGAATGTGGGTGACAGTTGCATGGCTGGGGCAGATTGCTGGGTCACTGGCAATGGCACCAGAATTTGTCCATGCTGCTTGTACTGGCTTTTTGGAACCCATTCTCTTTAGATGGATACATTACTCAGTCTAGATATAGTAAGGAGGCCTTGAATCTTTTTCAAAGCAATGTTTCTTACCCTCTCTGAGGAGTAGATGGGGGTGAGGGGGAAGGTAGAGGGAATGGGAGGAGGGGAGGGAGTGGAAACTGGGATTGGTATGTAAAATGAAAAAAGATAGTTTGGGTTTTTTAAATAAAATAAGAATTTATTTTCAACTAAAAATACTAAAAACGGACCCAGATTTACCATCCCTGGGTATTTACTGAAAGACTCCAATTCACTGTATTACAAAGATACTTGTAAATCAATCTTCATTTTGCACTTTTCACAATAGTTAAAGTTGAACATATGAATTAAGATTCCAGCACAAGGTCTGGGTAGAACTAACAGTTTGAGAATCATTAACACATGACATATTGAAAGATACATCACTTGCATGTATTCATGTGTAATAGTCATATACTACTGAGAGATAGGACAGTGACCACCTTGGCATCTCTGTCAGCATATGGGATGATAAGACAGTTCATAGGTAAAGCTGAGTTAACAGAAACTGGTAAATGAAAAGTCTGAAATTAGGGGATGCTCTCCACTGAGCCACCCTGGAACTCTACAACCCGGACCAGGAGAATTAGTAACAGGTCTGAAGCAGAAGTAAACATGAAGGCCAGTAGACTTCTGCTATCCATTTGACATCCATCAGTATGTAGCTAAAAATACCTTTAATTGAAACATAATTTAACAAGGTAAAAAAGAATGCCATTTCAGGTGTTCAGTAGCCCTGTGGCATGGGCCTTGATGAATTAGTAAAGATAAATATCTCTGCCATCAGACAAACTATTAAAAGTAATCTTCACCCAGATGGACTACAGCAGCTTTGAAGCAAAAGTTTTGCCCGGGCTGTGAGCTCCACAACGAGATGCCCTCAGGCTGTGTGTCATCATGTTACTGTCTCTTAGAACTAAGCTTCACACAAAATACATATTCAATTGATTTTGGTGAATAAATTATTAAATTAATCCAAGTCCATAAAATTAATCATTGGTTAAGAAAATTATGTTGTGAATCATATTTGGGAGGAGAATGTTGCATGAGAAAATGCAATACATTTGATGTTAGATGAAAACACTTTGATCTACTCTCCTTTTCCTCTTTGGGATTGGGGAACCGAGATAGGAATAGAACAAAATTAAATTCAGATTTTTAGATGAACACAAAATGAAATACTCCAATTGACAACCTCATTTGTTATTAATGGTGACCATGTGAGTATTTTCTCAGATAATATGAAAATAAGAGTGTTGTGTGGCATAGTTGAAGAATCTCCTAAAAGCAAAAAAGGATCCTTCCCTCTCTTACTGCTTTCTTATCACATAATGATTTTAAAATGTTATGGTCCCATAAGTCAACCCACAACATCAAGTAATTGATAAAATTTAAACTTTTTGTTTTCTTTTATTTTGTTTTGCAATACAGGGTTTTTCTGTGTAACAGTCCTAACAGTCCTGGAACTAGCTCTTGTATACCAGGCTGGCCTCAAACTCAGAGAGATTCACCTGCCTCTGCCTCCTGAGTGTTGGAATTAAAAGCATGTGCCTCCACCACCCAGCCCAAATTTAAACTTTTTAAAATTAAATTTAGAATTCAATTCCTCCATCTTTCATTTTTACAATGATCACCACCACATTAGGTTATCTCCAGTCAGTGCGGTATTTTCCACCCACATACTTTGTAACTCCAGACCACTAGTTTTCTCTTTTCTCTGTTAATATTCAGTCCAAACTGAAGGATCTAGTCATCTAATAGGAAAAGAACATAAGACTATATGTTCAGTATTCTTCAGTTTCTCTTGCAAAAACAATTATGTGGTGTTTAGTACCTAAATTATATTTTAATGTGACTGATCAGGAAAGATTACATATTCTTCAATGTTGGAGTGATATAATTAGACTGTCACTTGTACTGAGAAACTTTGTTTTTTGATCTTTTTAATTTTCACAAGGTTTTTATTATTTAACAAATCATCAGCTCTGAAAACATACATGCAAGTAACGTTATACTGAGCATATTATATTTAGGAATATTTATATTTATATGTACATACATACATATATATATGAATGTAACAACAATTAATAAAAAAGAGGTAATAAATTTGAAAGAGAGGAGGATGGGTATATAAGAGGATTTGGAGGGAGGAAAGAGAAGTAGAAAATGAGATAATTATATTACAATCTCAAAAATAAAAGAAGTAATTGAAAAACAATGGGAAAATATTTTCCTTTAATCTCCACAGTTTCTTCCAGTGAGAATAGAACAGAGTGAGTAATTAGCTCTCAACAGACCCACCATGTCTCAACCCTCAGTAGGTGAGGTAATATCTGAAAATGTTGGTAGTTTTTTAGAGTAGACCTTATCAACCTGTGCAGTACCCAGACTCTTAGATGTCACTGATGAAATCCTGTCAGCTTTAGCTGACGAAATCAAACCTGCAGAAGAATGGGAAACTCTTTCACTATCAACTTCCTACAGTCCTAACATGCTATAATGCAAGCAATGGACCAAGAAAAGGGGCATATCCCCACCTGTCTAGTTCTGAGCCAAACTGTTAGTGTGCATTAAGAAAATGTGGAAAGGATTTAGCATAATATACAACGGAGGCCATTACAGCAAAAAATTTACTATAAAATATTAATTGATACCTATGATATGCCAGGTACATCATTATGCATTAAAAACAATGCAAAATAAAAAAGATATGACTTTGAAGAACCGTAAAACCATAAAAGGCCTTGAACTGTCAATTAGAGTGCTGAAGCTGCAGGAATCATGCATGAGAAGATCTAGAGAACAGAAAGACAAACATGCAGACATGGCTACAGTCATCACACAAAATTAATGTCTAGCGCTAATGATCATATACTGGTTGTGATGTTAAACTTTTTAAGTGACCTGTTCTCTGTATCATGTTCTTGTATAAATGTCTTGCTCTGCCACATCTGGGTTCATGTCCTGAAATGGGAAAGGGACACGGAAGTGAAGAAGTATCTGACAACCAGATGAAGTTCACAAGTAGCCGGCCTGAAATAGCTTGAGCCGTCTTTAATATACTTCAAAAAGGATCATGTTTTCCCACCTTCCAGCATTAACTCTGGAAAAAAATAATACAATTTTTCTTTTGCATCAATACAACTTTTAAACCAAAAACAATGCTCAGCATTTTGTTATCTTGGCTAAATATCAAGTCAGGAACTTGGACTTCCCACAGGACAGGGAACCCTGACTGCTCTTTGGACTGGAGAGGGAGAGGGAGGGGAGGGAGAAGGAGGAGGGAAATGGGATGAGGGGAGGAGGTGAAAATTTTAATAATAATAAAAAATAAAGACACTATTCGCCTACAGCTTCAACCAACACATACAAAAAAGAAAAAGAGGAAAATTCTTAAGACTTAGTGACACCAAAGATGCTCCATCTCTCTACTAAGAAAGAATTTTTTTTAGTTCCATCCATCCAATTACCTTCAAATTTCATGATTTTATTTTTTAACAGTCAAGTGATATTTCATTGTAAATATGTCACATTTTCTTGCTCCATTCTTCTGTTAAGGGACATCTAGGTTCTTTCCAGTTTCTAGGTATTATGAGTAGAACAGCAATGAACATGTCTTAGCAAATTTCCTTGTGGTACAATGGAGTATCTTTTGGGTATATGCCCAAGAATGGTTTAGTTAGATCTTGAGGTAAATTGTTTCCTATTTTTCTGCGTAATTATCATACTGATTTCCATGGTGGCTGTACAAGTTTTTACTCCTATCAGCAATAGATAAATGCTCCCCTTATTTCACATGCTTTTCAGCATTGTGTTATTGACCTTATCCGTTTTGACAGGTATAAGATGAAATCTTAATATGCTTTTGATTTACATTTCCCTTATAGCTAAGGATGTTGAACATTTATTAAATATTTCTCAACTTCTTATACTTCTTCTATTGAAAATTCTCTGATTAGGTCTATACCCCATTTTCAATTGAATTATTTGGGTTTTGGATATCTTAGCTTCTTGAGTTCTTTATATATTTTGGATATCAGTCCTCTCTCAGACGTGGAGTTAGTAAAAATCTTTTTCCATTCTGAGGATGACTCTTAGTTCTCATGATATGTTCTTTGTCTTGCAAAAACTTTTCATTATTATGAGGACCTGATTTTTAATTACTGATCTTAGTGCCTGTATTGACAGTGTTCTGTTCAGAAAGCCATCTCCTGTGCCAATATGTTCAAGGCTGTTCCCCATTTTCTTTCCTATCAGGTTCAGTGTATCTGGTTTTATGTTGAGGTCTTTGATCCACATAGGGTTGAGTTTTGTCCAGGGTGCTGAGTATGGATCTATTTGAAATCTTCGACATATGGACATAAATTCACATACCTATAGATACCTTATTTTTATAACAAGAACAGAAATTGACACTGGAAAAAAGACATCATCTTCAACAAATGGTGCTGATCAAATTGGAATGTGTATGTTATTTTTAGTATCACCTTCATTTATAAATTTTGGCCATTGTAAGATGCCCTAAAGGAATTTCTTAAATGCCAAAATGTCACAAGAACTGAAATTGTTCACAGGAATTGTCTAGTGATCATAATTGGTATCATACAAGATCTTAAGAAGCAATCAGAATAACAGAAAAATCCTTGGATGCAGTTTAAATGATACATTTTCCCCATATGAAGGGATAATCAGATTGTTAGCCTTATCCCCCAATATCTCCTGATTAATTCCTCTGGATCGTTCCCTTTCTAAGTTAAATGTAAAGAACTTCCTTTTTAAGTTGTTATCCTGAGGTATTTAAATAACTAAAGCAAAGAGTAAATTTACTCAAAGAGTATTTATAAAAATATTTACCTTATACTGGGTGCAGCTGGGTTAAGGAATTTCTCCTAATGATTTCCATTGCTTCATAATAATTACAAGTGTCAACAATAATTAAATGTTCAAAATAGTAGAAATAATGAAGAATTTTTCCAACATGAGAAATGCTAAGTAATTAAGGTGATACACGTGACAGTTTATCTGATCAGATAGATTACATTTCATACATGTATTGAGATTATTATACTCTACCCCATAAATTTGTTACTGTTTCATTTAAAACCACGTTTTCTATTTTGGAGAAAAAGTACATTTTTTATTCTTTTAATTACAATATTTCTCCTTTCCCTTTCCTCCCACCAAATCCTCCAATTTACCTTTCTCCCTCTCTCCTTCAAATTCATAGCCTCTTTTTTCACTAATCATTATTGTATGCACATGTGTTTATATACATATATATTCCTAAATATAACCCATTCAGTCTGTAAAATGTTACTTGTATCTATGCTTTCAGGGCTGACCCAAACCTACAAATTTTTAATGGGCTTTACATTTTTACTTGGCTTGAATATTCACATCACTCAAGGCATGATAAAAGCAGTTATCAGGAAGATAATCAAGTTCCATAAATTTCCAGAGAGGCAGATCAGCATTGTGTTTGCATGTGACACTAGGTTACCATGGAGTTTGGACCTATTTATAAGAATCACAGAAGGAGCAATGTGATATCCTTATGTCTATGACCACCATTTTCTAATATCTCACAGAAAATAGATTCATGCCAATGATAAGTTACACATTTTAAAATAAATTCCTTCCTTTAGCTGTCTTTCACTCCATCCCTAGAGGGTTTTTTAGTTGTTTATTTGTTATATACCAATTCCAGTTCTCCCTCCCTCTTCTTCTCCCATTCCTCTCTTTTTGCCCCAGTCTGACCTCCAATCTTCCCCTCAGAGCAGTTAAGGCCTCTCCTGTGAAGTCAACTAGGACGGTCCTGTTCTCTCATTGAGGCAGGGCTAAGCCCATTCCCCTTCCCCATGACTAGCATCCCTATGTTTTTCTGACCCACAACTTTCTCATGGCATTTTTCACCTCTGAATTTCTGAGTGTGTAGATGATGGGGTTTAGCATGGGGGTGATGACTGTGTAGAAAACAGCCACAAGTTTGTCTTCAGTAAAAGTAGAGGAAGGCCGCATGTAGAGGAATATGGCAGGTCCAAAGAACAAGATGACCACAGTGATGTGAGAGGCACAGGTGGAAAGGGCCTTGCGCCTCCCCTCTGCAGAATGATTTCTCAAGTTGACAAGGATAATGACATAGGAAGACACCAAGACAAGGAAGGAACACAGAGCAATTAAGCCACTATTAGCCATTACAGTGACACTCTCCACAAAGGTATCGGTGCAAGCCAGCTTGAATAGCGGCTGGAGATCACAAAAGTAGTGATCAATCACATTGGGACCACAGAAGGGCAACTGAATAGTGATAAGAACCTGAATTAGAGAATGTAAAAAGCCCCCCAGCCACGAAACACCCACCAGCATGCAACACACTTGATGACTCATGATGTTCATGTGATGAAGAGGTTTGCAGATGGCCACATAGCGATCATAGGCCATCACCACAAGCAAAAATATCTCAGCAACTCCCCAAAAATGGAAGAAGAATATCTGAGTCAGACAGCCCTTCAGGGAGATGGTTTTAACTTTGGCAAGTAAGTCAGTGATGAACTTAGGGACAACAGTAGAGGAGTAACAGATCTCTACTAATGACAAAGAGCTGAGGAATATGTACATGGGGGAACGCAGACTCTTACTGACACTGACTATTGTGACAATGAGGCCATTGCCCAGCACTGTGGCCAGATACACGGGAAGGAACAGCACAAAGCACACCTTCTGCACCTCTGGATCCTGGAAAAGGCCAGTGATGATCAGTTCAGTCACATTGTTTGCCTTGCCCATGTTTTCAGTTCAGGAGTAGTGGACATCAGGCAGGGACGAGCCTGAAATTAAAAAAAAAATGTAGCACCAGTTAACACCATTTACAGGATCTCAGAGGAAGTAAACCACTTACTAATCATTCCTTAGCCCAATAGATCTTAATTCAGAATTCAACATGGCACTCTAACATTTTATATTACACTTTACTTAGTTTTATCACTGGAAAACAGAAATTAAGAGGAATGATTGCTTGCTCATGACCACACAGGCAAAGGTCACTTCTGGGTCCAGGACCATTCTTTCTAGCTTCAGGTACATATTTATGACAACGTATTCTGAATTTGGGCAGTCATTCATGCTAAGATCCTGCATTTGTACTCCTTTACTGTATTCTGATACCTCTTCTTCTTCTTGAGGAATTAGCATATTTCTTCCCCTCTATTCTTTGTTTCTTCCTTCTCTTTCTCAAGAAGTATCCATTTCCTGTTGTACTAATGCATTAATGCATGTGAAAATATCTCACAGTTATCAAGTAAATTCCAATAAAATATAAAAAGAAATACGCACTGTAAAAATCGATCAACAGTTTTTTACTGGGAAAGATGATTAGCAAACAAGAGATAGCAAGTACTAATCTGGAAGTTATGGTTGGCCTCATGTTTAGTTGTTGACTTGAAGACCAGAGAACAAACTACTGTCAAATGGATACACAGGCACTTCCACAAGTGAACTGCAAAGAATTCTAACCCAACACAAGTATTGGGGGCAGTGTATCACAACCATTCAAAAAATCTTTCCCAAGCTCCACATTCAAGAGCACCACCTTGATATCCTTATGTCAGTCAAAGCCACAGTATTTACATATTGTAAATCACCAAACACAACAAATCATTTTATTTTTGTTAAGAAGACTCATTTTCAATCACACAACTTGGTAAAGACTATCGAAGAGAGATTTTTCTTCCCTGTTAGAGTAAAAATACACTTCAGCCACACCCTGTAGGAGAGCTGAGTGGACTTAGAAGAAGAGACTAGGCACAAAGTAGGTTCTTACTTGCTCCTCCTCCTCAAGAGTAATTCAGATAGCATGCTTTTTCCTTGGAGCATCTCTCTCTGTGTTTGTGTATATCCAATGCTGCCATGCCTGTGTGCATATGTTGTTCAAACTCACAAGTAAACTACACAACAGCTCTTTGGACAGATGTAAACCACCATCTCCCTTATCATCTTCATCAACAACAAGGCAATGCTTTCTGCTCACTCAAGTGCCTCCCTTCTGAATTACTTCAGCTTTCTTGGGGGCGGGAGCTGTTATACTAAGTTTCCCATAAACATAGAATGTGTGAACTAATGCCACTTTACAACAGGATAAATTAAATCATCTAAGTACATAGCAAACCTATGGTGGGAATGTATATCTACCCAAATAGGAACCATACTCTCTTAACTTTATTGAGTAAGCAAGCAATGTGACCAAAAGAAGAAATGAGACAGTCATTCATTAACAGAATCCATAGACAAAGGTATAAGAGAAGAGTTCAAATTAAATATGACCACTGTTAGAAATTTTAGGTATATTTACCTAAATAAACACATAACTCTTCTGTGAGCTTAAACACAATTTAATCTTGATCTATTACAGAGATTAAGATAAATTTACTAGAACAAATATAAGACATCACTCGATGATAGAAGAATTGTGGAGCTCCACAGTATTCCAGGCTTCATCCATAACTCCCTTGGGAATGACCCTTGCCTCTGAAAATGACTCTCTCTCTCTCTCTCTCTCTCTCTCTCTCTCTCTCTCTCTCTCTCTCTCTCTCCTATCTGTTCTTCTTCTTCCTCTCCCTGTCCCCACTCACCCATTCAAATTCCCTCTGCCACTGAGATGGTAAGAAATATCTCCTGCTTTGCTTCATACTAGAACAAATGAGAGAATATAGACCATAACTAATGAAAAATATGAGATCCCTTGATGTACTAATGTGACTGACCTTGGAGTGAAGTAAAAAACCTCTACCAATAAAGGCCCCAACTTGGCAATCCCCAAATAGTACATTATAGTATACATAACTGTAAAGGAATTTCAGTATCATCACATTTCATGCTATGGATTTTATATCCATAAGAAAAGTTAGTTCATTATTCTCTACTCAACCATCTCTTCATCTGGAAAGTGAATTCTTATGGCTCTAATAAAAAAAAATTAACTAGCCCAAAATCCTATGTCAGCTGGGAAACTCTGCACCTTGCTTCTAGTCACACCACCTACCTTTATATCAGAACAACTGATATGCTCTTATACATTCTTGGAACAACAAATAAAAATGAATAGCATGAATTTCAAATACACTCAGTGTGCCTCCAAGTCAGCATGATGTTAGGTACCCTGCTGGAACACATCACTACTCACGGTTTGTTCGAACTTAGGAAAATTGGAGTGAGAAGATAACTGGATTTCTTGCCTGAAAATGCTGGTCCTGGAGCAAGCAAGATCTGTTGGCTATTATCACCCAGCTGATTGAAGACCCTCTGTTCATACTCAACTAAGCTACTCTGGGGGTAGTGTTGAAAAGAATTTAAAGAAAGATTGTTCCAACTCCTTCTTTTTGTATATGAGGTGGCACCGGATAAGAGGAGACAAATGTCTTTCCAACACACTCTAATAATTTCTGGGTACTGTGTTAGAAATTATCATTCTGTCAAAAAGTACTAGGCTATCATTGGTGATATGAGGTGATTATTGTTACTGTAGTTAAGAAATCAGCTTTGTCTCCTAGAACACATCATCAAAAGGATCCTGGCAGCTTTTCAAAAGAAAGCACAGTAGGCAGAGTCTAATTTAAATCACAAAAGGGGAAAATACACAGCACCTGCATTTAGATTTGTAATTTTGAAGAAACAAAATCCTTAAGAATAGTAAACTCAGAGTCTCTGGATCCTGTTTCAATAAATAACTACCCACCCACACCAAGTGCAAGCATTGCAATTGAATTCCCACATACTAGAACTGTTTTTAGTAAATCAGCCCTCATGTTATAACCAAGAGACCAACTTCTCCATGGAATTTCTTTTCCCTAGAGTAAAACCTGCCAAATACACTTGAAGAAAGTTTCAAAATCTATTCCAATTATTTTTCTGTCACTTTCATGTTGTTTTGCACACACTAGAGAGAAAGAACACACTAGAGAGAAAGAGTTGAAAGCAAGGCATACAGGGGCCATTTGACTAAACTTTCCAACTGAAAATTAATTCCAGATGAATAAGGAAAGAAAAGTTCACTGGACACTGGGGCTCACCATCCACCTAGAGCTATGCCATTCCACTTCCCCATCTCATTTTCTTTTATTTAAATTTCTCATTATCATAAGAGTCTACCAAGCCTATCATTGCCAAAACCTTCCCTCAAACTCCACCTCCATGCCTTTGTGTGTATTCTGTGTATAAAAGCATTTAGTCTCTTTGTAGCTCTTTCCGTCTGTCAACAACAGTTGTCCAGTCATGAAATATAGCACAAACTTCTTCTGAAACAAAGGTGGTTTGTTGATCCGTTCATTCATCCATTAATTAATACAATACTGAATTCTATGATGCTCTAAATTCTGCTATAGGTGCTAAACAATACACTGCATAAAAATAAAGTCACTAAACCTCATGAATGCAGCATCCTTAATTTTCATTTTAGGATATAACTGAGTTAGAGAGGCAATGAAAAAAAAATGATTCCAGACAGTCAACTCAATCCTTTCAAGGGCAGAAAAAATAAATAAATATGACAAAAATACTAGTGGAGAAAAGGACATGGTAAGACCTTATTGTGGAAGACATCACACAGTTTTGCTCAACAACATAGATAAATGAATCTCAAGCCCACTTGGAATCTTCTTCCCTACAGCACAGCTTCCTTGATTCCAGAAAGTGCTATGCAGGCTGTTGGAGGGAAAAAGCATCAGTTATCTTACCCAGCGCTGGGACATACATGCTACAATACTGGCATACCAGGGACAACGTGACAAATAGTGCAATAGTGACATGATGGCTATAGAATAACCACCTAGTCTCTGGATAGATTTGAGACCTGTTCCACTGCAGGGAATTCACGCCTGATCAAAAGCCCATAGCTGGGAGGGTCATAGACCCTAAGGTAAAAATTATTGTTGTCATTGTTGTTGTTCTTGCTAAATGGTCATGTCAAAGTACCTTCTAAATATTATGTTTGTGTTTATACCCACTGTGATGGCTATTCTTGGTTGTCAGCTTGACTGTATCTGGATTAAACTAAAACCCAAAAGTGGCCGGCATACAAGTGATCCAAACCTTGAGGCAGGAAGACAATATACCTTTGATCAGGATCTTAAAGCAGGAAGGGATACCTTTAATTTGGGCTACACCTTCTGTTATATATGAGGAAACCTATACATAAGGAAGCTTATATAAGAACAATGTAAAAAGAAAGGGTTCATTCATTCTTGGCCTGCTTGTCCTTACTTTGTCAGCATATCCATTGCTTCCCTGGCACTGGAGCCTACTTCTTCAGGATTCCAGCATACACAGAAGACCAGCTGAGACATCCAGCCTCATGAGACTGAGAAACTACTGGATTTGTAAACTTTCCTTTCACAACACTTAGCCATGTTGAACTGCAGCTCTTAAGCCATCTCCAATAAATTCCCGTGTGTGTGTGTGTGTGTGTGTGTGTGTGTATGCGTATGTATGTATGTATGTGTGTATGTATGGAGAGAGAGAGAGAGAGAGAGAGAGAGAGAGAGAGAGAGAGAGAGAGAGGAAAGAGATTCATTCTATAAGTTCTGTGACTCTAGAGAACCCTGACTAATATAAACATAGACCTGGGCTACTCTCAACCCTAGTCATAAAATCTTTCTGCAGTGGGTAACATTCAGTGAAGAGATTCATAACAAGTCAAAGTGCTGAGAATAGGTGACTGTGAATATTAAACCCTTAAAGGGATCTTTTTAACCCCCTGTCTCGAAATTCAGGGAACATCACAGAAGAGGAGGCAGAAAGATAAAAACTAGGAGATGGGGAGGAGTCCTGTGAAATTCTGCCATCTAGCTATGACATGGATATTGCACTCTTGAACTCACAGGAGTTGTGGTTTCAAGCACAAGACCTCCAGAAAAATCAAGCAGTCATTGTTCCAGTATGAAGGGAGGAGGAGCTAATAAGGTCTTCCTAATTGGAGCTATTGGCAGTTGATCGCTACTAGGAGAGAATGAATCCTTGGGGATGTTGCAATTGATATGTTGCCCATGACCAGCAGAAGGCTCCACTCTCAGGTACATATAACACAAATTAATTAGATTTTGTAGATTATTTCTTTAA